>NC_083115.1:8096923-8454478 GCF_949774975.1 Lagenorhynchus albirostris
TCAAAACTTCAATGAGGTATCACCTCACACCAGTTACAATGGCCATCATCAGAAAACCTACAAACAACAAATGCTGGAGAGGGTTTGGAGAAAAGAGAACCCTCTTGCACTGTTGGTGGGAATGTAAATTGATACAGCCACTATGGAGAACAGTATGGAGGTTCCTTAAAAAACTAAAAAGAGAATTACCATATTACCCAGCAATCCCACTACTGGGCATATACCCAGAGAAAACCATAATTCAAAAAGATACATGCACCCCAATGTTCACTTTACCACTATTTACAATAGCCAGGTCATGGAAGCAACCTAAATGCCCATCGACAGAGGAACAGATAAAGAAGATGTGGTACATTATATACAATGGAATATTAGCCATAAAAAGGAACGAAATTGAGTCATTTGTTGTGACGTGGATGGATCTAGAGACTGTCATACAGAGTGAAGTAAGTCAGAAAGAGAAAAACAAATACCATATATTAACGCACGTATGTGGAAGCTAGAAAAATGGTGCAGATGAACCGGTTTGCAGGGCAGAAGTTGAGACACAGATGTAGAGAACAAATGTATGGACACCGAGGGGGGAAAGCTGCGAGGGGGTGGGGATGGTGGTGTGATGAATTGGGCGATTGGGATTGACATGTATACACTGATGTGTATAAAATTGATGACTAATAAGGACCTGCTGTATAAAAAAATTAAATTAAATTAAATTAAATTCAAATACTCAAAAAACAAAACAAAACAAAAAAAGTTACCCATCAGCTGTAACTCTCATGCAAACTGCAGATTTCATTTGCTTCAGTGATATTTGATTACTGTCTACCTCTCCCTCCCGATTCAAAGTTTCATGATGGCAGGGGCTGCATGTATCCCCGGAGGGGGGGGGAATAATTTAATGTTCTGGGAGCAAGCTCACTGCCATTATAACTATGCTGTTAGGGGGCAAATCAGTATAACCCCTTGTTCTGACAACTTATCCAGAGAACTTGAAAAATTTATTAAGAGGCGTGATTAGATGGATATACACGAAAACCTTCATAAACTGCCAATAACAAATACGGACAGTATTTTTTTATTTCCATGAAACCATCAACAAAGAATTGATCATCTATTAAACCACAAAGGAAATCTTATTATATCTCTATCTATCCCATCTTCAAAAAATACAATCAGACCTTGAACAGATCCTATTTCTCTGGCCATACTGCCCCTAATCCCTTAGAAATTCTGCACTGTTTTGCTTACAAAAGGGCTGGGTACTGTGACAAAAATTTTAAACTACAAATGAAAACTATTTGGAATCTAGATTGATTGATAGATACAGATGTGTGAAAGGTAGGACATGCAAACCAAACTGCAGTTAGAGGCAAATCGATGGTACTTTATATACTATCTCAAGCCCTAGGAAATAAGTATCATGATACTCATTTTACAGATGAGAAAACCATGGCACAGTGATTTCCTCCAAGTCACACAGTGAGTAAATGTTGAAGATGAGATTATTATCTCAAAAGCTCACACTTCTTGTCACCTCCGACTCCAAACATAAAGAAAACAAGTGAAATAAGCATAATTTCATGGAGCTGAAATACGAACAAAGAAAATTAAAATATACTAAGTGAAGGAATACCAATTTTCAATTATATTGCCCCAGGGAAAAGAAATGCAGATCACATCCTTCCGTATGAAAGACATGTTTTGCCACATTGATTTGTCACAATAATATTGATTTGTATTTATGGAACTATTTTTCCAAAGCACTTTGCCTGAAATTAGGACACACTAATTTACTTACAACAGATGGGGACATATGTTATGAACTTTCGATCCAAAATATTAGATTTCTTCTACCCTAGGTCTTTGGGAAGAGTCATGGCATGAAAAACAGAAACCAGAGGATGAGAATAAAGAGAAATTTGGTAAAAATTTGAAAGGCAAAATGAGAGAGAAAAGTGAAAGAGGAGGCATGCTGATTTATTTTCCTATTTCATTATAATCAAAAAGAGGTTTTTAGAATTGATAACTATAAATTACTTTTAACACTATATTAAGCCATTTTGCCTACTAAAATGTCCTCTGGCGGTGGTTACCGATGGTTCATATACATATTCAATGTTTCAGACACAAACAAACTTTGAAGTGGCAGAGCTGCTGCTCGGCCCACCTGTTTTAGGGGACATATAATGAATTAAAGTTGATACCAAACTCCGCCACCAAAGGACAAAATGGGGGTGTCTCACAAAGCAATGAGATTTGGAGGTTCTCTTCTAGGCTGATGAAAACACTTGTCATGCATCCACCTGTCACTGTCATCTAAGCTGGACATGTGCATCCCTGTACACACATGGACACGCACACGCTGTACCCCAGAGGTGCTGGACCTCTTCCAATATTTGCTGGGTAAACAGGTTACAAATTCAATTTGGCTAGAGAATCATTTTCTCTCCCTTGTGAGACAATATAGTTTCTTAGGACATGATTGCTGCTATGCTCAACTTAGGCAATGGAGTCTTAGGACAAATCCTGCTTTAGAGATCTGCTAAATCATCTGAAGAAACCATTTTGCTCTTAGCTTTTCACTCTGGTAGTCCTTTTGCATCATGGTGTCTTTATTTTATTTTTTTACAGTTCCTTTAAAAAATTCACATTCACACCGTCATCGGAGGAAACCTATATATTATGATGACTAAGAAAAGATTTTACTCTTTAAATGCCAGCTGGGAATGAGCAAGGTCTTTTGAACTTTAAGAGACAAGATGTGGGGTTCTCAATGGTAAAAATGAGCTCCATTCAAACCATAATTACGCACAGTCAATTGAAGTAGACAAATGCATACTCCTTCATGAGTACGTTAAAAAAACAACAATAAGTTGATTAAAAGTCCATAATAGGCATAAAAATGGTACCAGGAAACCCATGAAAACATGAAATGCTGTGGGTTGTTAAGCCCTGTGTTTTTCCCAGAGTTATAAATAAAATTTATGTGGAAGATATTAAATTTACATTTAACAAACTTTTTCAGGCTCTGTGGTCACTTGGTAAGAGTTTTCTGACCCGAGATTACAAAGGAAAATCAACTGGATTTACATAAACCAGTAAGTACCCAACAGTCACATGGAAAATTCTCAAATATTACCTACCTGGAGGGGTTGTGATGTGGAAGTAAAACATCAAAATTAAGTTGGTCTATGTTTTTGCTGAGTCTTCACTATTTTTTTTTTTCCTCTAACTTCCCTGGGGAAAAATATTTCTGAAATCAACATTTTGGGGAACTTTCCAACATACAGGAAACTCTTTAACACTGTGTTTCACAGCAGAATTCAGATAGACCCCAATCAAGGGAAGTTGGATTCCTTACGTCCAAAAGAAGTCTGGCTATAAGCTTTTTCATCCTAACAAGATCCGACACACAAGGCTGCAGCCAGGAACTTCAGCACTTAATCACACCTCCTGATTCCATCTTGAAACGCCTACCTGTTTCCTCACCATTAAGTGTGTGTTAACATGATGGACAGCAACCAAAGGATCATCGAATACACGAATCTCCACACTTTCATGATTGTTTGGAATGGCTCCAGTAGATTAATTTAAGAAGTGGTGTTTTGTTTGATGTGGTGTCTACAGATTTTAAAGACTTGTATCTGGCAGGAAAGTTACTCAGTATTTATTCCCTGTAATGAACGCTACGGGCTGCATCCAGGTTCCAACTTTAGGACAAAACACTTTTTCTCCCAGCTAGGAGCACTGGTGGCTGACAGCTTCCAGCTGAGCCCTTTTCTCCCAACAACTGCTCTCGGCCCAAGTCCCTCAAGCATGATTACTTTTGAGAGCGCTTCATGGCAGTCAAATTAAAGAGAAACCCGACCTTCCGTTTATAACTAGGTCAAACAACTTACTAAGTATTCAGGTCCACTTAGCACCCATTGGGCACTACGATTTCAAGCCCTGGACTATTAGACACCACCACCCTCCTTTTCTGTTTTGCACTGATTTTTACATGGTACTTGCTTTTTCTCCTACTGATTGCTGAAAACCTGGGCTTGAAGGGAAAATAGCAATGCCGTGTGGCAACTGTGAATTATCTTGAGCTTGTAGTTCAGGCAGAGTCCCTGTGAATCCACCGGGGAGCCGAGGGCACTTAGGTGCATGGTTTGGAAACCAGCCCTGAGCTGATTTCTCACTCAAGTCTTACTCATTCAAAGTAACCCCCCATCCCCATGGGCAGGCCAGATCTGGTGACTGTCAGAGGCGGAAGAGGGACAGAAGGGTATATTTAAAGTGGTAGGCACTGGCCTCAATCTGGGACAATTCTGAGGGCCCATTCCAGTCTCAGAGCTCCGTGGAATCTGTGAGGCCTCTGTCACAGTTACATTGCCCTTCAATTTCTCCCTCCACCACTCCCACTCCCCTCCCCCACCCCACAGCTGGTCCCCAGAAGCTTCATCCCAGGGCATCCAACCTACGATGGTCACTTAAAAGGAAAAATGTTTAAATGGAAGAAAAAATCACATTCCCCAGCTAAACAACTGAAATTACACTTTAAGTAACATTTATTTTTTTAAACATCATTTTCAGTTTTGTTTGGGGCTGCACAAATTCTCAGCAATTCAACCTCACTTCTTTCCTGAAAATCCAACGATTCCCAAAACAGCAGAGCACTAACTTCTTTCCACAGCTGCTGTGTGTTCTGGACTTTTATTTCAGTGGTAGGTAGACTGACCATATGACACACCTAACCACGGCTACACTGCACACGCAGCTAAAAAGAACTTCCATTCTTATTGTGTTCACTACAATATTCTTATCTATAGCGATGACATGAAAGCGTGTAAAAAGCAACCCTTACAGTTATAACTCGTTTTAAACATATCCATGCAAAGGGAAACCCCATGAGGGGAGAAACCTGTCCAGCTTATCCCAGTGCCTATAGCAGCACCTAGCAAATTACAGGCACTCAATACATATCTTTGTTGAATGAGAGAATCTGAAATTCAGCTTCACACTCTATTTAAGAACAGTGACTTTCCTACACTCTAAGTACAGGACAGAAGTCATTAATCTCTCTTAAAAGCTCAGTGGTGTTTCTTCCATACATAAAATAGATAATCAACAACGACCTACTGTATAGCACAGGGAACTCTACTCAATACTCTGTAATAACCTATATGGGAAAAGAATCTGAAAAAGAATATACATATGTATATGTATAACTGAATCACTTTGCTGTACACCTGAAAATAACACAACATTGTAAAATCAACTATACTCCAATATAAAATAAACTAAAAATTTTTTTAAAAGATCAGTGGTGTTTATTGTGACATTTGTATATTTCAAAAACAAAGCTTGCCCAAACAGATGTGCTCTGATGAGAAATGGCGAGAGGCCATCCCCAGTAGTACAGTAGTAGCCCCATAATGTACCTTAGGGGTACATTTTGATGTTAAAAGTTAATGAAATAAATAGTGATTTTTTTTATTGCAGTCACAAGTACAGTACCAAAAGTTGGCAAGTGCAAGAAATGACTGCCTATAAATTTACTGTATGTTACGAGCCACTGTTTTAAATGGCCATGAAGCGGGTGTCTGCTGGAGACTTGTACAAAGCTAAGAGGTTTATAAAACTATAAATGAACAGTGCAGCTCTTCGATCTTATAATTTAAGATCTGACAAGACACAAGGTTTTACTTTTAATTTGAAAAATATACTAACCCACACCACCCACTCCTCTAAAGATAATTACATACAGTCTATCAATGTGTCATAACTAATTAAGATGACAGCCTGTTATTATTATTGTTGTTATTATTCAGGCTATTTATAAGAAAAAGGCAAAAAGGAAAATATAGCCAGAACCAAAATCAGCAAATTCATAAAGTTTGTCTCCTGAGAAAAGGAGGAAAGAATGAGTCCCTGTAAAGACGGATGGCCACTGGGTGAATTAAATCAGTGTTTTGGATGGAGCAGGTACGGTGGCACCCAGCACCAAATTCTACAAACCACTACAACCACAGGCGATCTTGTATCTGAAGCCTGAGAAATGGACTGTCGATCACATAATGAGTTTACCTGGCCACACTCAAGCATCCAGTAGGCGACTGATTAAAATGAGAGATGAAAATCACAGGAGGAAAATAAGGAGAATTTCTTACCAAAGGACACTGAGCTAAATCCCAGGGCTGGTGGAAAGAAAAGTATCATATCTTGGATTGCCTCTGTTTCACTTCTTGCTCCCCACTCTTAAGATTCTTACTTTATCCGGAAGAGAAAACATTCAATGTCAAATGGTAGAATAGAGTATCTCTTTCCATCCAACTCCCAAGTCTTAAGAGTCCTCTTCTGCACCTCTAAAGATTTCTCAAACTTTGGTGGTTGGAAGGTGCTATGAAAGCTGAGCTGAAGAGGGACTTTTATCTAGCACAGGGGATGCAAACCTGCACATCAGTCACTGACCCATGTTTGAATCTCCCCATCTACCTGGGTGACTCCATCTCCCACGAGATCTGCCTCACTGGATTGTTGTTCAAATTAAATGAAATAATCTACTCAAGAGCTGAACACGGTGCCCGATGCATAAACGGGCAGCGGGCGTCAACGCAGCAGCACAGCAGCGGTAAAAACAGTAACAGAATGGGCCTGGCATTGTGCCAACCAGTGAGGATTAGAATTAGACATGGTTCTTGGCCTTTATAAGCTCACACTCTTAAAAATTTAAAAACAATAATACAGGGCTTCCCTGGTGGCGCAGTGGTTGGGAGTCCGCCTGCCGATGCAGGGGACGCGGGTTCGTGCCCCGGTCCGGGAGGATCCCACGTGCCGCGGAGCGGCTGGGCCCGTGAGCCATGGCTGCTGAGCCTGTGCGTCTGGAGCCTGTGCTCCGCAGCGGGAGAGGCCACAGCAGTGAGGCCCGCGTACCGCAAAAAAAAACAAACAAAAAAAACAATAATACAGGAATACACCGACACTACATAAAAGAAGTGTGAACAGTAAACAGTAAGAGCTGTGAACTTTGCAGAGGTAGTCAAGAAGGACATCCTGGAGAACGGGCATTTGAGGTGGATCTCAAGGGATGAGTGAGCGCACAAAGGGATGAGTGAGCACAAAGGGATGAGTGAGCACAAGTAAGACTGGAAAGGCCAGTATAGGAGCGAGTACATCCCCGATAAGGAGGCATGAAAGAAGATGGGTATTCAGGGCCACTTAGGGCTTGACTAGACCAGAGGAGAGTGTCACTGGAGACTGGAACCATGCTGCAAAGAGGCCCAAGGTTGTACATCACGCTCTAGGTCAGTGGTAGCCAAACTTTATCTCTGCATGCCTATTCTCAACAACAATTTTTAATGCCCTAATAAATATACATTTATTTATTTATGAAATATTTACAGTGATACGTCATAGCTTAGCTGTGGGACCTTGCATAAGATACTTCTCCATGCCTATTCTCCTCTTCCATAAAATAGAGATAACAGCATCTTTTTCAAGCAGGTGTTACGAGGATTAAACCTGTTCATATAAACAGTATATCTAAAAAAGTGCCCAGACCCTAGGAAATTCTAAATAAAAGTTAGCCATTAGGATTATATTATAAAATATATCCCAAAACAGAAAATTTTAAATAATTAGAAAACAGGAAGTAAATATTTAAAGACATAGGTGATTTTATTAAGAGCACAAAAATGTTTATCTCACAAAATATTAATTACTAATAATTTTAGAGCAATGTGATTGAATATGCTTTTAATAATTTGGTTAGCTCAGTTTACTTGGTGATGAAGGAATTCATGGCTCTGGATTTAAATTCTGTTTATCCCAATGCTAGATGACGGCCAACAGATCTCCCAGGGAAACAGGAGACCAAAAAGAAGAGTTACGTTTCTGCATACACTTACCAGGTCGTTTAATCACTGTTCAGTCCTATTCATGTTTTTCAGTCATTTCTTTGTTAGTTTCATCCAGTAAATTTTCATTTTCACTGACGTCATTCAGTTGTTCTTAAAATGAATTGAAAGACACTAAAATTTTTTACTTTTAACAGAAGTTTGAAATCCACTGAACATGTTACCATTAGGAAAACTTCAAAGCAGGTTTATAAAATTCTGCTTTTAAGTTTTTTAAATGAATAGATACAGGAATTTATAGGAAACACAAATTGTATTTGACAACAAATCATAAATTAATACAGTCACTTCCAAAATCTTATTTTTAAATGTTCTGTGTGTTGTAGTTTATTTTAAAAATCACCTCTGCCTGAAAAAGAATGTGTGTGCTTGTATAACTGAATCACTCTGCTATACACCTGAAACTAAGAGAACATTGTAAATCAACTATACGTCAATATAAAAAATTTTTAATAAAAAAATCACCTCTGTTTTCACTCATTTTTATAATGATGAAAAACATCAAATGGAATTTTTCAAAAACTTGGCTGAAAATCTGGTGACACTCATTTGTCACCACAGAAAAGGTCAGCAAACTTGGAACAATCTTCTTTTTGGAAAAAATATGTGGTATTTATCTTCAAGCTTGACAACTCTTTAGATTACTCTGCTTAAATAACCAGAGAATCTCTATATGGTTCAAAAAATACACCATCACTTCCCAACTCAGCACAAAATATTGTCAAGATTCTACAATTTAACAGTCTTGTTCTTTTGTCAATAAGCCGTATCAAGGCAAGATGCCACCCTTAGTGTCTGTCTAGTTTAAGTTTCTTCATTTGTAAAGAGCTCAGTCATGAATGATGGGGAAATACACTTCACATGAGGTGCTTTCTCATTAATCTTACCCTAGAAAATTTTTTAGCCCCATCAAAGTGGCTACTCCACCACCAGTGATTATACTCACATAGCTTTATTTATTTTTTACAGTTGATAATATATCTTTTCTCCTACAACTTTCCCTTAATGGGCCATCAAAGGAAAAATTCAGTCCTTGTGGCAGTTTTATACATGGCCCCTAATACCCTAACGCTCTTCCCATCTAGAGGTGAGGTCTATGCCCCCTCCTTTTTAATCTAGGCGGGATTTCGATGGCTTCCATCCACACAGTCTGGCAGAAGTGACTTCTGAGGTTAGGTCATGACTTCTGTCTGTTCTCTTGGAACACTCACTCCGCAGAGGCCCCATCTGGGATGCTGTCTCTCACAATCTAGGTGCCATGCTGCGAGAAGCTCAACTACTCAGAGGCTATGTGTAGGTGCTGCACGTGAATGAAGAAACCTCCGGCTGATTCCAGCCCCATCCATTCTCCTCACTTCCAGGCATTCAAGCCTTCCCTGATGAAGCCCCAGTCATCATGGAGCAGAGGACAAGCCACCCCCATTACGTCTACTGAATTCTTGACCCACAGAATCCGAGAGCATAATAAAACGGTGGTTGTCTTATGCCACTAAATTTGGGGAGGTTCATTATACAGCAATAGTAATTGGCATAGATCTCTATATATTTCGCTACTGGAATACAGTCTAACAAATGTTAGCTCTGAGATGTTGAAACTTCTGTACTTTCATCTAACACTTTGGCCAACTTCCCATGTGGTCTAGTTTCTTCTAATACTTGTTCCTTCAAGTCTTCATCAGTATTTACGATCTGTTTTACAGAAGCACTTGCAAACAAAGGAATGCATTTCAACTGAATGCCATAATGTTTCGGGCACTTAATTTTGGCCATTTTTACCAAGGAAAAGAGAAATAAACTTTTCTTCCAGTGGTATATAGCAAACTATCTTTTGTCTCAAAAACCCTCAAATAAGCTTCTAAGCATTTATCATCAAAAACAGTGAAATTTTATAAGCTACTACACTGAAGCCTGATTTTAAACATTCCAAGAAGAAAAAAGAGAGGTCTATCATAATGTTCTGGGGGGTTACTTTATTATGGAAAACTTAAACACATACAGTCAGAAATATATAGTTAACCCTCATACGTCCATCACCCAGCTCCCACAATTATCAACACGTGGCCCATCTTTCCTCATCCATACCTCTATACATTTTCCCCACATTTCCAGGGTACTTAAATGCTAATCCCAGACATCATATCATTTCCAGAAGCATTTCTGTACGTATCTTTAACACAAGGGTCAGCAAACTACACTGCAGCTCAAATCCAGCCTGCTGTGGCCTAAAGCCTATGGCAAAGCCTAAAATTTTTTTTACTATCTGGCTCTTATTCAGAAAATGCATGCCACTCCTGCTCTAAAAGATACACCATCTTTTCAAAAAAGAAAAGAAAAAGAAAGAAAAAGACGTAACATAACAAGTCTTGCTAGTCATTATGGCTCCATACATAGATTGGGTGATACGATTAGGTAACAGCTTCATACTATGATGAGGTAGTAGTCTTACTACAAACTAGGGGTGGAATTTATTATGAACTGGAGTCAAAATAAGGTCACTTTAAAATGATTGGCCGACTTTTTGTCAAACCTGACACGACTGTTATTGTTTTTCCTCCCAATATGGATGACGGGGAGGTATGCACTCAGATCTGGAGAAGCACATCTCTGCCACTTTCTTCGAGTTTCCTCTGTGGTTGCCTTGTTCGGACTGTTTCCAATGTGCTATTTGTACACAGGAACATTTACAAACCGTCTTCCCATTTTGTGCACATCAGTTAAGACCGGAACATCACTTAGCCATCCAGGGCAAGCCCTTTGGACCTTGTCGCCCCACTTCTCCCAGGCTATCTCCTGACCCCAGGATGGTCCTGCTTATAGGCTGAGTGGGCAAAAGGGTCAATTTATGCTTTGTAAAGTTAAAAAAAACTTATTTTTTAAAATTAATCTCTAGATGCAAAGGTAGATATTTGATGAAGCTTGGAACAGACATACATGGATTAGTATTCTCTATGTCATTCTGTATACCTGCAACAGTTCACAGAAAAAGGTATTTTGCTCCTGCAGCCCGAGAGATCACATTGCAAAACCCACTTCAAAGGCATGTGGAGGAACTTTATCACTCTATTTATTTGCACTTACAACATCTGCAGTGCTGAGCAAATAGATCAATGAATTGATAAGCTACAGCGTGTGCTGTAAATCCGGTCTGTATAATTCTGTGGCTGGATATAAATGAGCCCATGCTTTCACTCTCCAAAATGCCACCAGATCTTAGATATCACATAACCTAGTTTGATTATGTTTGTTCCTGGACCAAATAGAGGATGACCCAGGTAAGCTTAGTCTCAAAAATTAAAACGTGGCTTTTTTCTGGGAAATATATTAAAATGAATACTGGTATTAATTATAGCCAAAAAACCCCAAATGTGAACATCATTCAGTTAAATTTCTGTCAATTTTCTATCATTGGAATTTGTATCCGGTACAGTAGGAAAGGATAATATTATTTACTCTCATTTATCAAATGAGAGTTACAGGCTAGGAAATCTGCTGACAGACACAAGGCAAGTGGGCAAAGGACGATCGTCCAGAAGAATGTGAAGAACTGAAAAAAATAAACCACCTAATTCTCACTCCTAACGTCACTTCACTTGTTCTGTTCGTATTCTTAAATTTACTGTCCCGTGATCAAGGCTTAATACTCAAATGCTCTTTTAAAGCCTAAAGGCGTAATGTTCAGACACAAAGCCACAGACATGGAGTTTCATCACCACTAGGTTGAATGAAAGAGTCCATTATTCAACACAAAGAAAAATAACAATTTATTAAGTAGCTATGACGGGCCACACACAGATGAATAAAACTCAATCCCTTGAAGTTTAGAAAAAACTTACAGAAAGAGGCAATCTATTCAGTGCCACTGAATACCATCAATGCCTATTTTAAGGACTGGCTTCAGAGAGGAATGATGCATTCCACCCAGTAGAATTATTAGAATTGCCAGTTGTGCTCACCTTTGAAATGGGCTTAAAGACTAAGTAGGAGTTCATCAAGCTGATAGAGAGGTCAGGCAAACGTGTCCTGGAAAAAATCATATGCAAAGGTGCAGAGCTGTGAAAAGTTCATGATATGTTGTTGTGGCTGGAATGCAAAACACCCTGTGGGCAGTGGTGAGCAATGAAGCTGGAAGAGTAGATTGAGGCCACACTGCCACATCAAGGAGTTTGTACTTTATCATAAAGGCAACAGAACTGCTGTCGATTTAGGGGGAATAATAAAAATGAGGGTTTTAGAAACAGATTCCTGGTACTGAAGATTAATTAGACTATGGGACATGGGAAGGTAGCCAAATCTTGCTCCAGTACCTAATATTCAGGATTCCATCTTCAATTTATGAAATGATTTTGTTCTGCTAAGTCTACAAATCACTTTGGCGAACAAGAGTTATTTTAAACATCGTGCTGAGAAGTGAAATTTCTAGAAGAAGAAACCTCAGTGTGAGGGGGACATTTGGGTGCGAGGCTGGGATGCAAAGCAACCGTCATTCCCAATCCCAGAAACTAGCTCACACTGACTTTCCAATGAAGCCCTTCTTAATTCTTTCAACAGAGTCTTAGCTGCTCTGATTTGGGTGAAAATCTGTTTCCTGCTGAATACAATGTTTTGCATTTAACTGTGCTTGGAAAGGCTTTCTTTTTTTAAGCTGGTATGGCTCTGTTCAATAGTTGAGTAAGCTTTTAAATCATTTCAAATTGAATCTAATATAAAAGGCCAAATATTTAAGAAGGTAGGGCTGTCTGTTGGGCAAATACTTACACAATCTTTAAAACATTCAATATTTATTCAGCTGACTATAATTGTCATTACCGAGACATGAGTCAATGTAAATACATGCTACCTGGACACAGGAAGGAGAAATGACTCCAAAAGAGAAGAAGCTCTTATTGTGGTTACCGTTCTGGTTTTTGGTTCCCTGAAGTTTAATAGACTACAACTGAAGAATTTATTAATTTTAAAAAGTTACATTATAATCTCTTGTTTGTTGCATCAAAACCAAAGAACACTTCTGATGCCTCTTAAAATTCGGTGTCCAGGAATGCAACTTCAATACCGTCCACTGGCTGTAAACAGCCCCTTACATCATGAAAGAATTCTGGAGTTTTCAATGCTGTACCTTGGAGGGATTATTCGTACAGGTCAATAAAAAGAGATCAAGAAACTCAGGCAGCGAAATTGAGCTATTTGTAATGAGGTGGATAGACCTAGAGTCTGTCATACAGAGTGAAGTAAGTCAGAAAGAGAAAGGCAAATACCATATGCTAACACATATATATGGAATTTAAGAAAAATGTCATGAAGAACCTAGGGGTAAGACAGGAATAAAGACACAGACCTACCAGAGAACAGACTTGAGGATGTGGGGAGGGGGAAGGGTGAGCTGTGACAAAGCGAGAGAGAGGCATGGACATATATACGCTACCAAACGTAAGGTAGATAGCTAGTGGGAAGCAGCCGCGCAGCACAGGGATATCAGCTCGGTGCTTTGTGACTGTCTGGAGGGGTGGGATGGGGAGGGTGGGAGGGAGGGAGATGCAAGAGGGAAGAGATATAGGAACATATGTATATGTATAACTGATTCACTTTGTTATAAAGCAGAAACTAACACACCATTGTAAAGCAATTATACCCCAATAAAGATGTTAAAAAAAAAAAAAAAGAAACCCAGGCAGCTACAATAAACCCACCTTTACTTTTGCTAGCACTGGCTTTAGTCACATCAGATATACTCTTGCTAGGGATATATTTGGCTTCAAACAGTGAAATAAAAGCAGCTGAATAGCTTAATTAAAAACAACCTCCTTTCCAAACCTACCAGCACAGGAACTTCTAAATGAAACTTCTAAATATTCCCTATTATCAGCCTCTAGAAAACAAAAGAACACTTAAGATTTTCCTCATCAGTTAAGAAAATGTCTGAAAACCATTTTTCCCTCCATGGTGAGAGCAACAATCCAGATTCTGAACCAGTAATGAGCCTCCATTACACACACACACACGCACATGCACGCACGCATCATTGTTAAGCCAGGTTGTATCTCCCTTAAAAGGAAGTTCGTGCGGATGAGTGGCGGGTCCTCCACTGAGGAACAGCTCTGGCTGGCTCTAGCATAATAAACTGCTGTTTACCTTTCGGATTCTATTTATGCCACACGCACATTGTTCATCATTATTAAATGATCCTTTTTTATCTTTCTGTGACAGTTACATATTTTAACAGGTGACAGTTTGCCTTTATAAGCAGCAAAACACTGGTCTATTAGTATTCTTGTGTGGCATAAAATAGAGTTCATTTTTTATTGAAATAACTGGAGGAAAGAAACATCAATTGTGCAGAGTTCTGAAGAGCTCAACGGGTAGAGAAGGTCCTGGCCGTAAATTAAGGTAGGTTTGCTTTATTTATGAGTCTTAGGTATTCCTTCACAGTTGCTACTGTGCATGAATTTTAATGGCACTTTCATGGGCAAGTCTATCTGAGGCAGCTTCATGAACTCTCACATAGTTCCACAATTAATCGCTCCTCTGCAGTAAAGTCAAGGAAGAGTGGGACTCTACCACTCAGAAGAGTCTCCCTGTCTCCGGACTACAGCAGTGCAGGCTGACTTAAAAAAAGAAAAAGAGTATCATCACGATACCCCTGAGTCACTGAAATGGCGAAGTATCTTCTTTATTGGCTTTAAAGTCCAGCAAACCCCCAACCCAACTCATCCTGGAAACAGCCAGCAGTGTCCTGGGTGTCTTCTTAGAACAAGAGTCTGGGGCAATTCCTCAGCCTGCTGGTTAATGCTGTAACCCTCGGGGTCTCCAACAGAAGACACCATCTCTGGCAAATGGCATTTGAGAATCACAACTGCCACGAACGCCATATGCCATTGTTCATGTTTATATTTAATGATAAACATAAATAAGTAAAATCCTGCCTGCCGATAACACTTTATCTGTGCTTTGGGGAGGCAGAGAGGCCCATCTAGCACAGAATGCCATCATCCAGGACTGCCCATGAAGCCTGAGTTAGTAGATCATTTCTATGGCCCCTCATAGTAACCACCTCATTGGATAAAATATGGCCCTTTTGAATGCTGGACCTCTCCAGAGGTGTCTGCTGTGTGCAGGTGTGGTGCAGGGCTAAGACAATGGGCCTGGCTGGTAGCTTGGTTGTTTGTTTCTTACCTGACAGGTTAACTGTTCTCTCTGCATCTTCGAGGTGACATAACTATACCTGTCACTCCGAAGGCAAAACTCACTCAGGAATAACACAGCCAAGTTCTTGTTGGTTATGAGTTCATCCTCAGGAGTCAGAGATTTGGCAAATCAATGTCAAAGAAGGAAGCCATCGTTTTCTCAATTAAAATATTGAGGCATATCTTAGCATGCACTTGGGGGAAAATGATAAGGATTGTTTCTTCTCCAGTAAGTTAAAAAGGAAAAGAATAAAATCCCAGCAACAGAGAAAGCCGTATCACTTTCCAAATATGCATCCTTCTCTGCCTTCTCCCCTCCCTACCTTAGCCACCTTTTAAACCAGTGTCCGTACATACAGACCCGGAGGATATGTTTTATACATGTTTTCATTATAGCACTTAAAAAAAAAGAATCAGTCGGCTTTTTGCACTCTTCTCTCTCGCTGAAGTTGTTTCTGCCCTTTGGAAATATGAAAGCCCTTGAGTGATTTTATATTTTCAAAGGGTAAAAGTACTAAAGAGCACTTCTCTATTTCAGAGAGGAGGAAAAAAAGTAAATCAGTCTGCCTAACGTGTTCACTTGGAAAAGGTAAAAATGAACAACCCATGTGCTGGGGAGTAGTTACAGCGTCTGGAGTTATATATATAGCACCCTGGAGTCCGTGGCTGGAAAACAAAACACGAGGCATCGGCTGCCGCTCAAATCTTCATGGTATCTGTTTCCAAAGGAACCAGTTCTTTTCCAAACTATGAGGATGATGAACATCTAGCCTGCGTTAATTTCCACCCTGGACAATAAACCAAGGTCCACTCCCGACCCCTCCCATCCTGTCCACCCGCCAGCCGCCACCAAACACCAGCTCTCCCTTCCCCGATGACTGACTTATCCTTGGTGTGAGCCTCCTCCTTCCTTTCAGAAGTCTTGCCTTTAATGCATGGCTGCTTCTCTCTGCCCTCCCCACCCTAGTATTAGAAGCTACTTTATAGAAAGGATTGGATTTCAGAACTTAACACCTCAGAACAAGCCAAGAGAACCCTCTTCCAAGGACATTTGTATGTTTCCTTTCTCCATGGAATACAAGGTTTTATCTTCTGTTAGATGCCTAGCCAGCCACGGGGAAGGGCATTTCTTAGTGGAAGGGGTCTTGCCCTGATTTGTGCTGCCTTGATTGAATTGCCCTCTGTCTCCCAAACCTTCCTACTCAAAATTCATCACTCAGCTAGCCTGGTTATCGCTTCCTCTGGGTAAACTTCCTCTTCCAAGATTTGGGGGCTCTTGGCTGTGCTGCCAGAGCCGCCTGTGATGTTTCACTCCCTGCATTTCCCACAATGCCTTGTAGAGTTTATTCCGGCATCTCCCTCACTCGACTGTAAGGTCCCTGCTGGCAATCACAAGAGCTTTTATTTCTAGATCCCAGTTTCTTGCACAGTGACTCAACACGGGAGTAGTAGTAATAAATATAGATAAAATATTACATATCAGAATTATAATAAGTACTTTGCATATATGGATTTACCCCTATTTAATCACAATACCCCTAGATAATAGGTACTATTACTGATCCCCATTTTACAGATGAAGAGATGGCACACAGAAAGGTTAAGCAATTTTCTTATGGTCACACAGCTGATTAGTGCTAAAAAACTGAATTCTAACTCAGACAGTCTGATTCTAGAGACTGTGCTTTACCACTATATTCTTCATTGCCCCTTTCAAAAATAATATGTGTACACCTTAAATATACTCAATAAATGTTTTTTGGAAGAAGTTTTTTTAAATATTCAGATGCATCACTTAGAATCTGTAATGACCCAAGAAAAGCTAGTTAATGCCTTCCAACTTTATTTCCTTCTCTATAACCTCAACTTGTTCCCCTTGAGGACTAAATTTAAAAGGTCCTATAATCTGGCTAGCACGATACATGGCTGTGCTAAACACGTTAGTTCCCTTGCCCAAGTACACACCAATGGGGTTAATTCTATTAGTGAATCTCAGCAATGAAAGCCCCGTTAGAAACGCAGGTTACTAATTTTACCTGAGGTGATCATTTGGCCTATAATTAATATTGCCAACTATTATTAGTTTGTACATCAATGCATGCACACTCTTTGCCCAAAGCAAGGTCAGTCATACATAATACCATATCCACGGCAGGGGTCTTACTGCTGCAATTTTCCTTTCGATGTACAGGAAGCAACAGATAGGCCCTGAGGCCAGCAAGGACCATATGAGCTAGGGTCCAGTCCCAACCAGTATAAGACCAGCAGAGTGGGTCTGTCATCCAGCCAGGCCCCAGAGAGCCAGATGCTGTCATTTCCAGGCTCACCGTTTAAACTATCAAAGGTGAAAGCAAGACTGATATTCAAGGACATTTACACGTTAGGAAAAAGCGTAATCTATAAACTGGTGATACCAGAGACAGCAGCCAAAGACAGAACCAAGAAGATGGATTTCAACACACATTTGCTTAGGAAACCCCTATCATATGTGGTGACGAAGAAGTGGCCTGGAAAGGTACTTTGTTGCTGTTGTTTATGGAAGTATAGTTGATTTACAATATCATGCTAGTTTCAGGTGTACAGCACAGTGATTCGGGAAAATTACTTTGGAAAACCAACCGTAGCTGGCTCTAAGAGAAGTATTATATCCAAAGAATCCTGGATATTCATGTACATCTTCTTTGTTATCAAGTTGGAGGGCATCATTTTTTAATTTGAAATTTATTTTAATGCATTATAATGACAAAAATCTACTTTGGGGGATACAAATAGTATTTCTTGTACTACTCATGTAATACTTTTTTACTGAAGTATAGTTGATTTACAATATTGTGTTAAAGTTTCAGGTGTACAGCAAAGTGATTTGGATACATATATTTTTTTAGATTATTTTCCATTATAGGTTATTACAAAATACTGAATATAGTTTTCTGTGCTCTATAGTATGTCCCTGTTGCTTATCTATTTTATGTATAGTAGTTTGTATCTGTTAATCTCATACTCCTAATTTATCCCTCCCTCCCTCTCTCCATTGGTAATCATAAATTTGTTTTGCATGTCTGTGACTCTGTTTGTTTTGTATATAGATTCATTTGTATTACTTTTTAGATTCCACATAAGTGATATCATATGATATTTATCTTTCTCTGACTTACTTCACTTAGTATAATCATTTCTAGGTCCATCCATGTTGCTGCAAATGGCATATTTCATCCTTTTTATGGCTGAGTAATATTCCAGTGTGTGTGTGTGTGTGTGTGTGTGTGTGTGTATACACACTACACACTACACACACACACACACACACACACACACACACCCTACATCTTAAAAGTTAGAAGGTACACTGATATGATAGTAGGAAAGAATCTACACGCTAGAATGAAAACTGACCTGGGCCCAAATCGCTACTCTCCCACTTACTGGAAGTATGGACTTGGATACATATATTTGACTTCTAATTTCCTTATTTCTAAAGCAGGTAATAACACCTACTTTAGAGGATTGTTGTAGAAATTAAAGCACATGTATGTTAAGCCTCTAGCATGATGGATGGCACGCAGCAAACATTACCATTATCACATATAATTATCAAGCCAGAGCTCATCCAACACACAAATACCCATTGTAGTTGGTAACGATTCATCTGTTCATCTATTCATGTATTCCCTGAATTACTAAAACGGGCCAAACAACAAGTATTCAAAGATTCAGAAAACTAGCAGCCCCTGTCATCAAGGTATTTTATGAGGAAACACAAACAGACATTCAACTCACTACAAAAACAACTACCAGCTACAGAACTCTGATACCATTACATATACACACATCTAGGGGGAAACACTTTTGAAAGTTAGGAACTGTAGACGTTTTCACTTTGGAGGTAAGTACTTTGACTAGGAGATAGGGGAGGGATGGAGGGATGCATGAACTGAGAACATGTGAAGTCATGGCGTACCATAAAACACGGTCTTCTGATTTTAATTTTCTACATCTTAATTATATCAGATGCATTTTATTAACAAATTAGAGTAAGAAGAAGGTGGAAGGGGACCTGGCAATGACTAATTGCTCTAATCTTAATTAATTTTGCCTAGGAAAATTCCATACAATTGTTTGTTTCTATCCAACTCCAAGAAAAAAAAATGCAGAATATAATTTGAGTATATGTAATGCTATTGTTGCCCTTGGCTCCTTAGAGACAAGGCTTTAGCACAACTGAGACAACCTCCATACACATAAGAACAATAAATATTCTGAAAATCGTATCCCTGTTTATTCAAGTCTACAATAGTCAGAAGAACACATACTGGCCAAGGTTTGATTCATTCTGACGCGGAGATAAAACCAGTATGTGGTAACATACAGAGAATAGGAAAACCATCCTTCAAAGCTATCTTGGGAGAGTTAAAAAAAAAAAAAAAACAAGAAATTTTAAAACTCTGTTCTGAATGTCAGAGTAGTGCTTCAATCAGTGCCCTTCTCATACTGAGAGATGAAAAATAATTGTGCATCTTATTCAGTTGGCTCAGTTAACACAAAGCTCTGCTATGTAACTCTTCTGAAGAGCCTGCTACCCATGATCTTAGGCACTACAAAGGGTGTGTGTCCACTAGCTTTGGTCAGTGGTTGAAAAATAACAAATATGTGATAATTTCACATTTTCCAAAGCACTGAAGATATGTCACAGAGGTACTCAGAGTCTGCTACCAAGAAGTGCACATTCCGAAAAGACAGGAAGAGCAGAATTAAAATATTTGGTTTAGTACTTGGGTAACTGGTTGTTCCTCTTTCCAAAAGATGAAGGATAGGAGGGACAGCAGACACCTGCTGACAACGAGAGGCACCGTGAGAACTCCCCTGAGGTGGAAGCACCTTTCTGGATGATCTGTTGGGGATTTCCGTTCTCTTTAAAACTTTCCCAGAAGACGGTGTTTTAGGGACACTAGTCCGCCATCTTCTCAGTCTGCCGGCTTCCTGAATACGCTATTCCTTGCCTCAGCAACAAAAAGGACCTTCCTGTATTTTCAAACTTCTTACAATGAGCATATAATATTTTTATGTCAGAAGAAAAACTTCCACCCAGAAAAGCTATTTGGAGTAGATGCAAATAAAGCTCCCCTGGGCTCGTTAGTTGTGTTCATCTAACCATGCAGCCCACATGTGAGTAAAAGAGTGGAGAAGAAAGCATCCGCTCCAAGAAGTTCTGCTGTCAGCCCTGCTGGCCCCCTGACTTAGCTTCTGGATGTTCTCCTGCCCAGAAGCTCCCAGCAGTAAACAGTCAGGTGAAATAAACATTGAGAGTCCCCCATGCTATTCCTCCTTTGGAACGCTCATTCCAAAAGTGTGATCATCCCAAGATGCGCTTTCCAGAACCAGTCATTGGGCCAAAGGGCTATCTGTAGTTGGTGCCCTCTTCTCTTCATTTTTTTTTTCCTATAATTATCCCTGTTTTGGACCCTCAGTCCAAATACCTAGGGCCCTGAAGTCCTCTTCTGATTATACAAATTCCCAACTGTACAGCCTCATTCAATCACAAACCTAGCATGCTTTTTTTCCCCAGCAATATCTCCCTGACAAGGAATCTTTGAAGATGTGTATCAAGTTCTTTAGCTAATTTGGACTACTGTGATAACAGCTAATACTGTGGAAGTGGGTTATCCTTCCTATAGTTTTTATATTTTATTAGGCGGGGGAAGCACAATGATTTCATCCAGATTACACATTTAAATGGTGGAATGACAGGACTTATTTGTAAGCTCACTAGAAGGCTTTGGTTTTTTGCTTGTTTGATTTTCACATATAGAACATCTTAAAAACCTAACTTAGAGCAGATATAACCCTGTGCTAGGTGCTGAGGAGACACAGTAGAATAGAAAATTGTCTCTGGCCTCAGGTGATAAAAATCAAGAGTGAAAGACATAAAAAAAGAATTAAAATATGGTCTGACTGGTGCAGGAACTGAAGTGATGTCAAAGTATGGAAACAGCATTCAACAAGAAGAGATTTACCTCTAGGAGTACAGAGACTCATGGACAGTGGTCCGTAAGAACAGTTCTGTTGAACACGAAGGGTGAACAAAGGCCCAGGGATGTGAGTCAGCAGAGCTGCTTGGGTGATGCTCAATATTTCCATGTGATGTGAACATCGTGTCCGTGCATGTCCGAACATCACTGTCTGACTCAACCAGCCAAGGGGTCATGGACCTGCCACGTGGGTGTCTTCACCTGTTTTCCAGTATCTTCATGTTAGTTCCTACTTCTGGACAGCATCTGATACTATCAGTTCTATGGGCAAAGAACTGAAGTGAAAGATGTTCTGGAATAAGCTCAAGAAAAAAAGTCAGGGACCCACCAGGGTATATGACCTTGGGCGTTGCATTTAAACTTTGCAAATCCCAATGATCATAGGTGGGCAAATATAGTGAGACTGGCTGGATAATTTCTAAGATCCTTTCAATTCCAAACCCCAATTTAGGTCAATGATTTATCATATAGCTATTCAGTAAAAGGCACCAGTTTCTGCTCAAAAGTATCAAAGATGAACAAAACATAAAGCCTGCTTTCAGAAACCGATATACAATGTGAAGCAAAAGAGAAATAAATATACCTGAAACAATAGCATAAGGCAGGATAGGAGAGGTATAAGAAATGCACAAAATGCACAAGACAAAGGAAATCATGGGACAATTTTGAGGCACAGCATGGAGTCCAGATGAGTAGAGGGTACATGAAAAAGCAGTAAAAAATAAAACCAGAAAGGTTTGCTGGAACTATTGGAAGCACACTTAACACCAGACTAAAAAATCCCCGTGCATCTATGAAACCTTCGCACGTTACAAAGGTGGCACTGCAGATCATTAGAAAAAGGAGGGAGACCCCTCAATGGTTCTGTGACAACTGGTTATTCACATGAAAGAATGAAATTAAATCCCTAACTCAAACTCTACACGGGAAAAAAAAATCTATCCTAGGTCGATTAAAGGCATAAATACGAAAGACCAAAACTAGAAAATTTTAGAAGAAATACAGGAGAATATAGTTCATGAGATTTAGGCAAGATTTCCTAAGCACGACACAAAAGAGCATAAAACCATTGATAACATTGATTACATCGAAATTAAAACCTGAGTTCTTGAGAACTTAACATTAAAAATTCAGGTCATCAGAAAATACCATTAAGTTAAAAGAAAACTGGGGGAAGAAATTCCAATCACACATTAACACATTAAAGCTTACTAAAAATATATATATATACACATATATACACATACACGTATGTGTATTTAAAGCTCCCTATAATTCAATAAATTATTAATTTAATAATTACATTATTATTTTCTATTAACAAAGAGAAAAAATGAGCAAAAGACTTGAGTAGGTGTTTTGTAGAAGAAATATAAATGGCAATGAAATAAATGAAACAATGTTTAATTTCATTAGTAATCAGGGATATGGAAATTAAGTCCATGTGGAGATAATCATATTATACCCACTAAATAAGCAGAAATCTCTAGGCCTGGAAATATCAAATGTTGGCTGATGTGAAGTGATGGGAACTCATACGGCTGAAAAATGCTCTGGCATTATCTGGAAAATTTAATGTGCTCATGCTCTGGGTCTTAGTAATCTACTCTCAGATGTACGAGAAACACTTGAAAAGTGGGTGCCATTGACGTGTACATGAATGTTCCTAGTAGCACTTTTCATGAGAGAAAAAAGCAACCTGAAAACAAGCCGAATGTCACTGAGAGTAAAATAAGTCAATTATGGTTTAGTCACAGCATCAAATATTGTACAGGAGGGAAGTGATTCAACAATGGTACATCCAATAACATAGCTGAAACCTAATACTGGGTGAAAAAAACAATTGCTGAAAACTATAATATATGTCAAAAAGAAGCAAAAGTAAACGCTGTTTAGGAGTACATACGTATTTGTGTAAAATAGTTTTAAAGACCAGGAAACGATAAGCACAAAATTCAAGCAATATTACTTTTGAAGGAGAACCAGAGGGATGGGAGTTAAAGAGAGACATACAGATGGGTCGTGTTGATAATGGTTTATTAATATGGTGGTAAGGGCACAGATATCCATTTTAAATTGATTTTTTTAAACTAAACTCATGTGCAACAACTGGTCACAAAATGGCTTGCTTTTGATTTCACAGACAAATAGGGAACCGTTGGCAGTTGTGAACAGACATATTAGAAACATTTGCTTTATTTGGAATTCCTATGCCACATTTCCTAAAACAGCAAAGAGGCATCAGCTGTCCCCGCCCAACTCCTTAGTCAACAACAACGGTGCTGACTCGGGCCCTGCCCTACACTGTAAGGAGCTATACTGCTTTCATCCTTCCGACACCAAGACCAGTACAAAGTTATTAACCCACTCATAAATGTGATCACTTATCATTTACATCCTGGACCTAAGACATATTAGATGAGAATTAATAGGAATGTCCATTTGTGGGCCCCTGTGCTTTTGTTCAGAAGGGAAACATGGTGCAACCTCCAACCTTGGGTTCTTAAAACTCTTCTCCATGATTATGTAATGTTTCTTATTTCATCACATCTCTTTCATGAATATCTAAGTTCTTCCATCCTAGCAGAAAAAGTCTAGCTCCTAAAGACTGAAATGTTGAGTGCCATTATCCAGTTTCACTCATCCAAGTCATCGGAGATCCAACATGGAAATATAACGCCTAACGTGGAGGGGTGTGCAAGGGAGAAACATGGGTGGTCACCTTTATCCCTTACACTTTGCTGTCTCTAAATCTCAAAAAAGAAGATCAGTTTCTACATTTGCTCACAATCAATCCACCCATTACACCAGTGGCTCTCAGGCTTTGATTCCCAAACTAAGAATAACCTGAGGAACTTAAAAAAATATATATCAGTGGATCCTCTCCCCTGACATTTGGGCTCAACTATTCTGAGATGGCTTAACTGTTCTGTTCTTGGCATCAGCTTCTCTTCGAAGTTTAAATTACAAACACACGTATTTCTCTAAATGGGGGTTACATTAAACTTTTGGTGCTCATTTTTCAATCTACTATGTTTCAATAAAACTGTTTAAATATTAAACATCAATTTTAAACTTAAAAAACTGATGGCCACACATATTCAAAGCACCTGTCTGTGTGATCTTCTCACCTAACCCCGGGCAACAATACTAAAGATGTCAGCCTTTCTGTGAGTTTGAAAAAAAAAAAATAATGGCTTTGGGTGATGACCGGGAATTTGTAGCTTTAAAACCTAATCACCATTTCCAGCAGCAAGATCTTTAACTGATAACTGCTAAAAATAACCAAACCCTGAATATTTTGACAACTAATCGCCAAGAATCTGAAGTTTTCGACACCCTCCACATCTAACACTTTCCCAGTAAGGTGGCTTCAAAGTGAATAATCATCATTACAGGGTCACCGGGGTTTATAAGCTTCAGCTCAACTACAGCGATTGCATTTTACAAGTTATCACGACCGTCAGAAATGCAGAACTCAGCTTTAAAATAAAGAACAACAGAGAATGCATGAGAAGAAGCAACGGAGGCTTTTCAAATTAGATCCTCACTCGCTTTGGATGCAAATTCACGGCCTTTTGAGGGTATCACTGGCAAGCTGCTGCCAACATCAGAAGTTTTCTGCGAAGCGAAGCGTAAGTCAATTGCTTGTGCATCTCTAAAACCTTCTCCACCTACTGGTCCTCCAAGTGGCCAACTACTGTATCCATTTGAATAAAACCGCCTCATCACAACAGACCTAGCATTCCAGCTGGAAAGTGTTACCTTCTCATCACACATGAAAATCCAGATTTAAACAGGGAAAAATGGAAATTGGAAGTAATTTACTTATCCAGATAAGAATTAGGAGTTGTGTGGCAAATACCGTTCTGAAGTTATTTCCTTGGGTGAAGCATAAGGTTTCCTGTTCTAACTCATGGCATTAACATCCCACAGTACAAGAGAAGTGACTATCTTCATCCTATGTATAGATTTTTTTAATAATTATATTTAGAAAGTATTTAGGGTCTGCTAGTAGATTCATACTGAACAAAATTGTTACCAAGGATGCAGAGGGTAAGTAATTGGAACAAAAGCTTGACTCACTGTAAATTCCATAAAAACACAAAATAAACCTATAATGTAGATATAGATGATGTAATACAGATAATAATGTAATACAATATCCATCAGCTCTGCTACAATGAACCAACTGGAGCCCCTCAAATCACAGCCCCAACACTGCACGATTCAGAACAGTGCCAAAGATGAAAAATCTATCCTATTTCAAAGGTATTTAGAAAAATATAAACATTTTAAATAAAAGGAAAGCATCCTCTAACAGAAGTGTAAAATGATCAGTAGGCTTTAGTCTTCTGCTATCATTCTTTTGATTTCCTTGGTGCCTCTATCAATTGCTTTCGTTATTATGGGCCTGAAAAGGAGAAGGGGCAAGAACAACATTGAAAAAATGAAGATCTGGGTTCATGGGCAAACACTGACAGAAATGACCTCCTACAAGTCCAGCAAGCTACGCTGCTTCTCTAGACTTTTGTTGCCCATGTAGAGATTTGAGCTTCAGTCTAGAAATTTTAGGGCCCTTCCCAGCAATATAATTGTATGATTCTTCTTTACAAATGGGATAGAGAGGCACATAGAAACTCAGTGATCAAATTAGTGTTTTTCATATGTTAAATAAAAGGCCACTCAAATGCTTTTGATCTTCCGCTTTTAGGCAACGCTCCTCAAATGCTAAAGGAACTTCTCTAGGCGGGAAAAGGACCAGCAACTTAAAACAACCTTGTACCTATATAGACTACCAAACCTCATGGAAACAGCAAACCCCAAAACTACGATACATACACAAAAAGAAAAAGCTACCCAAACACAACACTAGAGATGGTCATCAAATCACGAGGACAAGAGAGGAAGGGAAGACAATAGACAGTGTGCTCCTTCACAAAGGTAGAAAAAGCTTTATAGGCAGAGCTCAAAGACAATGATTGAAAATGAGGACCAACTGACTCCCTGATCCTTTAAATCTCTTAACAAAAGGTGGAAAAAGTCACTGACTTGAGACACAATGGAAGGTTGAGTGCTGTATCTTGTGACTCTTGCTTAAACTAAAGGTGTTTTATTAAAATGATGTGAGAAGAGTTCAAATCTGGAAATTTACCATGAGATAGCATAGAGGTGGTTTCTGCTAAAAAAGAAGTCAATCGAGCAACCATGGGCCCAGGCACCCAACTGGGCAACACTGGGCTGCCGTGGAGGATTCCAGCCCCCGCGGCCCTTTCCCACCCATCCCACTTCTGCTGCTGTAGCAGCATTTGTATGCATTAGTGTACAACCACTGATTTAAGAGAAACCGATACATAAAATTACACTTCTTTTACTGAAGATGCATTCTTAAAAACGCTAAAGGCAAGGCTCACCAGCATCATTCTTGAAGTCCTACAAACTTGTCCTGAAAATTCTACTTTCAGAGTATTTGTTATCGAAGGTTTTGATGCCTATTTAAAACGCCAAGAAATGCTTCCTGAAATGATAAAAAAAAAAATACCATGAATAAAGGGTACTGAAAACGATACACAGCATCATAAAATGTTAGAGCAGGAAGGAGCTTTCACGATAATTGCGTCACTTCTTCTCATTTAAGAAATAAAAGGAACCAGAAAAAAAGTGACATGTTGGAGGCCATGTAGCCTTGAACTTTGCAGCCCACCACACTGCTGGAACGGGAAGGCCGTTTTGACTTGAGGAGACAGGAAGCAAGAGCAGACTGAGAGTTGGGGGTTAGATGGGAGAGACCAGGGAGAAAGAGAAACGGGAGCGCTCAAATTAAGAAGCTAACTTTCAAGTCAAAACTGTGTCTCCGTCTCGAGTTTAAGTGTTACTAATGGCATTTAAATTAACAGCATGGAAGTTTAATGATGTAAGTTTGCCATAATGATGATATATGACATTCTACTAATACATAATACATACACACAGATATCCATGCATTAAGCACTTATCCCCTTGACAATTATTAGTAACTGGCTGCACAAGTAATGGTGTTGTCTGCTGCAGGATATGACACGGGAGAGCTGTCTTTTCACATTGCTATCCGAGACGGATGTACATTTCAAGCTGTCTGCTAAACTTGAGAAAACAGCCAATGGGCTTTAGTTTTCATTTTTGTATTTGGGGTGGGTGGGTTTGTTTTGTTTGTTTGTTTGTTTGTTTTCTCCAAGGTGAGAAAAAAATGACAAACATTTTAAAAACCTTTCTTTCTTTAAAGCAAACCCCCAAACACTTACATCCCACACACACACCTCACACTGACAAAACCTGTGAACCTCCTGACTTTGCTTTTTTTTTTTTTTTTTTTTATGGGAGACAACTTTGGAAATTTCCTGATGCAAGCTGCCGGCAATCACTGTAGCTGCTGGTCCCTAGGCTGAGAGAGATACAAGGGTCACCTATTCGGATGAAGGACAATTACAATCTCCTCAGCTCCTTTCAAAAGGCCTACAACACACATATTTCTCTGGCAAAGAACTTTATTTTGAGGTCTGTATTTTTTTCTATTTCTTTCTAAAATAGGTTAGATAATTCTTAAAGACACTTTGATGAAAATTATTATCGCAAGTCCAAATGCACTGTGCCACCACACACCTTCCAAATACCAATTAAAATACTTTAACCTTGTTCCGCAACTACATAGAGAAAGAAAAAATAAAGCACAAAGTTAATAATAAAGACAAAGTATTTAGAAAGTGATGCAGATTATGAAGCCAGTACCATATTTCTAAAGAGTGTCTGTAATGACAACTTGAAAATAAAACTGCAGAACTAATTGTGATTTTTATTTAATGAACTAAATTTTAAATCCTTTGTTGTTTTTAAGAAAACATGGGACTCCCCTGGTGGCACAATGGTTAAGAATCCGCCTGCTAATGAAGGGGATATGGGTTCGAACCCTGGTCCGGGAAGATCCCACATGCCGCGGAGCAACTAAGCCCGTGCGCCACGACTACTGAGCCTGTGCTCTAGAGCCCGTGAGCCACAACTACTTAGCCCACGTGCTACAACTACTGAAGCCCATGCGCCTAGAGCCTGTGCTCCGCAACAAGAGAAGTCACCGCAATGAGAAGCCCATGCACCGCAACGAAGAGTAGCCCCCCCTCGCTACAACTAGAGAAAGCCCGTGCAGTAACAAAGACCCAATGCAGCCAAAAATAAAATAAATTTAATAAATTTTTTTTAAAAAAAGAAAATACTATAGCTCAGCAAATTCCTCAGAACTCTTCCCTACCCCTTAGGCCACAGCGCAGTATATATACCATTTTTCATATACTCACAATTTTACTTGCCTCAAACCACTGCTGTCACATTTCCTACCATCCCCTCTTCCAGATGACACCACTTCTGTTCATAACCATGAGAAACCTACCACCACATAAACCCAGAAGCCAACACGGTATCACTAAAATTTTTTACTCGTTTCTTTCTCTGTCACACGTGTTCATGTACCCATGCCCTGTCTCAAAATACGAAGTGAGCAGAATGTTGTATGGTCCAACTTAAGTGCAACCAATCTATTTGGTAATAAAATAGAACGACCTCATAGTCAAAAAGGCCCAGAAACCATCTGGACACTCAGCTGCTGGTCCTAGTACTAGTTGTGGCTCTCTGTCTAGCCTTGGTTGAAAAAACCTCTAAACCTTAATTCCATCCTCTGTTCAACATCAGGGTGAATGTAAAAATCCAAAACAATCCAAACTGTGAATGCACCTGAAAAATGTCGAATTCCATGCCAATGAATTATTATGCAAAAGAGCCATCCATGATAGTGTCACATCTTACACTTAATCATCTTTGTAGAATAATCTATCTAGGGACGTAGGCTTTTCAATCTGTTGGGGGGCGGGAATGTAAAACCCTCTTACAGTTATTTAATTTCTTCTGGCAACTAATTTTCCTGAATGTTTTAGCACCATATTGAGTAAATTTTAGCAATGTTATCCTCAATATTATTTATACCTTAACGCAATAAGCTTAGAGTAAAAATGATTGTTTAGCATGTGCTATGGGACCAGCACCTCCAGGTGCTGGGTAAGTTAACAGTAAGCATGATGGGCATTGCCAAGTAGACATAAGTGTCCAGCAGCAAGGAAGGACCCCAAACCTAGTCCCACACCATGTTGTGACAACAAGGATCCAGCTCCTTGGCGAGCATCCCTATCCCATGTGAACATTCCTCTGTTTTCGTTTCTAACCAACTGTTTTTGTGCTACCTCTTCCTTAAGTGTAGCCTCGCCCTCTCAATATCCTGAACTCGGGATCGTTTTTAAGTGCAGCGCCAGGCAAGAGATACAGTAAGATAAAAGGGGGTAGAAGCTTAGCAAAAATCTGACTTTGGGCAAACTGTTCAACTTCTGGGGGACTCAGTTTCCTCTTTCTTACAGAAATGAAGTAGATGCAGACGTAAGTCCTCAATTACTTCAAAATAAAATCCAAGCCTTTGAAAATACTGCATCCATCTTTACAAATGCCGGAAGCAAGACGCTATATTACATCAGAATGGTACTCCCAGAACGTCTATTTGTTTTATGAGTAGCTCTAGGTTTTTCTGTGTTAAAAGTGACATCTGTCTTTGCCTATTCTTCTGTCACGTTTACAATACTGTTACACAGAATTCCACTTCGTACTGGCTTCCAAGTGAAAATCAATATTAAAAATCAAAAACAAACCCCCAAAACTTGAATTATTGTCATCCATGACCTTGCTACTCCAAGTGTGGTCAGATGGTGTCATCTAGAAGTTTGTTAGAAATGCAGTCTCTCAGGCCCCTCCCCAGATTTACCAACTCAGAATGTGCATTTTAACAAGATCTACAGTGATTCAAATGCACATTAACATTTGAAAAGCCCTGATTTGTATGTTTCAAATATTACCAGCTTAGCTTTCATAACCCAAGATCATTGGGTTTCCCTTCCTCTTCCAGTAGATTTTATTAAATTAAATTCAAATAAAGATGCTAACTACTAAATAAGTACTGTGACGAGGCAGAAACCACCAATCACCTGCAAACAACTCTAAAAGGCATGCCACAAATTTCTTTACAGGCAAATCTTCTAGTCCAATATTTAGTAAATACATTTGCTTTTATAGTAAGTGAGTAAAATGTATGAATGATATTAAACATAGTTATTCCAGTGTTGGTTGGACCCTTGAAGTAGTCAGGATGACTTCACTTTAGCCTCTAGTACCTCCTGCTTCCTTTGCGTGTCTGCCAATCACTTACCTTCTGGGATGTCTGCAATGTCATTTTCCCTTGGACTTACCTGAGGGAGAAATTACACCATTCAATCAGCAAAACAATGCATCTTGTGAAGTCCATTCTGAGCCAAGTTCCTTGGTGTTGTGGTGAAATTACCCCATATTATTCCTCCCAGCCTTACAAGGCCAGGTTCAAGTGGAAACATACACTTAAGTGCCAAGGTCTCCCCTTCTGGGGAGGAAGGCTCTTTTGCATTTTATGAACCAGAAATTTAGGGGCAGAAAGTCAGTGTCTGCATTAAGTGAGGCTGTTACTGACTTCACTTGGAAGACAGCTTTTGGCTTCCAGCTTTCTTAATTAGGAAGGAAACTGTCAGAAGAAACTGATCATATAGGAAAAATACAGGCCTCCCTGTACTCTTGTCCTCTTGGAAACAATATTAGGAAGTATTTTACATCCTGTTGTGGTCCCACGTAAGCCGAGAAGAGTACTACGTGTTTTGGTTTCTACTGTAGCCCCATCAACACAACCCGAATACTTCTGCCCCTAATTTCTCAGTCCAGTGAAGTCCAGAGGGGGCAGGGGTGCTGAGAACAACATATGCGGTCCACACTGTCCTGCACACAAACCCACTTTCCAAAGAAATCCTCCAAAAGCACAAGAGAGTGTGCAGTGGATTTCTCATGGGGTCCAAACTGAAATACATTAACATCCGCCTAATTCTGAAAACTATCTACGCACAGCATGTGTATGCTCACAGTAAGAGCATACAACGCAATGTGGTACAAACAATTAAAAGTTCGTTTCAAAGTGGAAATGCAAAATAGAACGAATATCTATTTTCTGGAAATGAATCTAGCCATCTGCCTTGCAAGAGCCGCAGGAGGAGTACCCAAAACAGCAGAAACAGCAGCCTCTGGTGTTAACAATCTATTCTCAAATCTCATGCTTCACATTTCCCCGGCAAACAAGGCTAAAAATACAAGACAGGCAACAAATAGTCTCTCGGGTTCTGCCATTCCATGGATGGCGTATTCAGAGTAATATTTTGTGTTGAAATTCAAAACGGGGGGGGGGGGAAGCTATCATATTAGAAGCTGGCACTCAGAATTTTAAGTGTGAATCTGATCCCAAAGTATATTAAGCTGAATGGTGAGAGGGTGGCTGTTTGCGTACAACATAAATCTCTGAGACGTATCTGAATACATTTATAGATTTATTTAAGCTCCTCTAAATTCTTCTCCAAGTCTCAGAGTTATAGAGATATAATTTTAGTACTTATGTCACCAAAATATCAGACTCATTTTGTTTCGGCACAGTTTAGAAAAGCGTCTTTATTGTGGGCTCTGGAGTCGGATTGCATAGGTTCAAATCCAGGCGCCACCACATACTAACTCCGCGGCCTTGAGCGAGGTACTTACCGTCTCTGTGCAGCTCTTCTGCTATCTTCAAAAGGAGGATAATAGGAGTGCTGACCTCAAAGAGTTATTTTAAGTTATGTTAAGTTACTTTAAGGATTATGTAAGTTAATGTGTGTAAAACTCTCTAGAGTAATGAGTGGCACCTGCTAAAGACAGTCATTACTATTATTATCTAATATTCAAGCAAGACTGCACAAATGCCTTCTCTTGAGGAACAGGCATAACACAAAGAGTGGCAGCAACACGATGACAGGTCTCATGCCAGTGGTGGCCATGAAGCGAATGACTGGGTGCGCAAACAAGCGTCTTTACCTAGAGTATGCGGCCAAGAATGACAGAGGTAAGTCCCCCTTGGTTATTCGGTCATGCTGTTAGTTCATGAAGGCGGCAGAATAAGGAGGACAGAAGACAATGACACGGCTGGTCAAGCAGCACTGCCCGGTGTACGGGACAATCAGAATTAATGGCAAAGGTATAATCAAGGAGGGGGACACATCCGGGCTCTCTGTGAACATCTGTGCCTGCCGCTTAAGAGGACATCCTGCATCACCGCCACCACCTCCCTTAAGAGAATGTTATGGAATAAATCTTTCTTCATACGCTTGGTCTTCGGGATTAGACTGTAACACGTATGGTCTGGGTCCCCAGCCTCCGTATTTTAAAAAGAAAGACAGACCCGAGGGAGTGATATCAAATAGTCATTATCTCCTGAACAACCAATTTCTTGTTAAACCTTGAAAGTTGGCAGTATTTCAAGTTGGGTCCTTATTTGGTAGAAGGAGGATGATAGAACATTTACAAGCCACTGAGGCAACAGACAGAAAAGTGCTTCTTCCCTAACTACTAAGACAGTGGGGTCTAGAACTACGAGACCCGCTCAGTCATAGAGTTTTGATGGAACTCACGGAGGATTCCTGGGGTTCCATAGGTTTCCCCAACCTATGGGGTACCACTTAAAGAACCAGAGACCCACAGATGGGTCACTCAAAGAGTGAGGAAGAATGGAAGGCTGACATTACTATTTTTCCTGGTAAGATTTTGAAAAAGGGTGACAGATGCTGCCACTATAGGGTCAGGTAAGAACAATGAATCTCTTCTTATCAGCTGAGATACTTAAGAGATTTCTTGAGCAGAACCCTTTGTCAGGCAGGAAAAAAAGATACCACCGGAATGCTCAAACGAAGAGTACAACCCAAGAGTCACAAAAAGAAAAAGCCACCAAGAAATTACAAGAAAAGGCTCTCTTCTCATAGCTCTTTGGAGGGGAAGATTCTGGAGGAAAAAGAAACAGAATGCGGGGTGGTGGAGGCAGTAATTATGTTCGTTAAGGAGAAAGTGAACATAGATATAAAACTGCAGGAACGAGGTAGGTAGATGGATTTAAGTATGCGTGAACCATGCGACCCTACTGTGCCTATAAAACAGATGTATTTCTCTTGCCCTTAATGCATCACTATGGTTACCATAAGGAAGATTTCATTGTCCGCGAAAATTTTTAAAAAGATTTGTTTCTGAAAGCTCAGCCCAGCTAAGATCATCTTCCTCCCTGCCTTCAGGCTGGGATATCTATGTACAGTATCTAATAGAGGAATCACAACCGGACCAACAGCAGTGCTCCTTTTCTTCAAAGAACAAAAACAAATCAGTGTGACAACATGATGTGGATTCAATTAGCACTTGGCAGGTCATGAACAACTTTTAAACCCCCTTCTTTTAACTTGGAAAGTGTTAAAACATACGGTAATCATGGTACCCAAGCGCTTTCCTTACAGTAAGTATGCTATCCATCAAGTACATAAATCTCAAGAATTAAGTCTAGCTTACAAAGGAGGGAACCAGAACATGGCTCCTTGGGCCACTACTAGTTTCTGCAGGCAGTCCCTTGCCCCGTGTATTTTCCTCGCTGAGGACATTCAAAGCCAATCATCTGAAATCTCGTTGCAATTTTCAGAGGGTTTTTACATTAGGTATGGAGGGAAAGAAAAGGGGGAAAAAAGGAGTTGGTACAATGATCTTGGAAACAAATAAATGATAATTGTAAAGAAATGGCTACTGAATTGTTCAATCTTCTTAATATAATCAAAGCAAATGGCATAGTTCTGTCTATCCTGTTGTTTCGGGAAGGCGGAGTACCTTGGTTCAGACCAACATGAAAAGGCTCGTAGAACAAAAAAACTATTTACTTGGATAAGTAAGGACCCTGTAGAGCCAGCCCCAGAGAATGCGGTGAAACTACTCAGCAAACATGTCCCCTGGGTGCATCTCATCTTGCTTTTAATGAGCGGGCACCTTCCTGAGCTGGGAGAACTTAAATAACTTTGAAATGCGCCCTTTGTTCTGAAAACCCTAATTGTACCCACCTGTCCCAAGCCAGGTTATGTGGCTTCACAGATTTTATAGCCTGTTTACTGCTCATTTCTTGGGGAATCTCTGACAGGTGCTAAAGGTAACAGGCTTTCTGCCCCAGAAAGTAAAACACCACAAGGGAAATATTAGTCAGATGTACTGCTCCACGCCATGTGTCTTGAACATTACTATGATCTGTGCAAGACATTTGTTGTAAATAAGCCTGCGGAGTGTACAGTGTGTTTTCCAGGAGTCCTTTGAAGAACAGCTTGCAGACAGGAGGTGCTAGCCTTAGTTTCACAGCCAGCAAAACTCCATCCAAGAGGCTTTTGGCAGGTCCGCACCTCTTGTTTCAAGCCGGCTTCAAGACAGCCCCACCAACCAAATTCCAAGGGTCAGTATGTGGAGTCAGTCACTCTTAGGTATTCAGCATAGAACAGCAAGTGGAAACTCAGACATTTAAATCAACACTCAGAAAAGGCCCGCTTTCCCCCCTAATAGTGTATTAAAAACAACTCAGAGCTGACTTTGCAAGGAGGCATTCTCTGTAGTAAATTAAATGGCTGAAGCTTGTGTTTCTCCCAGCGAGGAAAAGAACTATGCTTCACCATCACCTAGTGTGTGCAATCACTTGAGGCTCATTTTTAAACCTTTCCTGCTTTTTAAAAAGCCTGCTCCATTAAAAAAAAAACACAAAAAACAAAAACTTTTCAGGAAATGAAATGCAAATAGTCACTGAACAGGATCATAAAAGGGAAAAACCTCTATCCACTTTTTTCTTTTTTTAATTCTTCATTCCAGACAGCACGACTGCTTTTAACACACCGTTAGCTTTTATAAAAATGAGATTACACTGGTTTTTCTGTGATCGTCCTTAACCCTTTCCACCCTTTCCTGTCTCCCGGCTACTCACAATACGTTCAAGGTAGAGGTAAGGTGGGCAGATCAGTTTCACCCCTCGCCAGTCAAGCGTTAGGTAAATCATTTAAGGCAATTACAAATTCTAAGCCTAATGGATGTACGTAGGAATAAAGAAAGAGCGGGAAGGCAGAGCTTCCGGATGATTTCAAGGGTAAAGCCACAGTCCTCAAGCTACGTGTAAAACTGCCTCTGATCAGCTTCAAAGCAAGTCCGCGGTTTTAGGTTCATGCTTCCAGTCCTCGCTCAAGGTGGAGCTGAAACCAGGTGCAGAATGTCACTCTGCCGGAGTCCAGAGGATCCAGGAAAAATGGGGTCTACGTTTCTAAGTCGGAAAGAAGCTGCGGCTTCCCAGCCGCTCAGGGGTCCCCGCGCTCACGAGCTCCCGGACTGGAGCCGGCACCGGGCAGGGAGAGGAGGCACCGGGTGGGCGGCCTCGGGCCAACTGCTAACCCGGCGGGGCACTGCCGGCGCAGTTAAACGCGGAAGGTGCACGCCGCTCTCCCGAGCTCCCGCACACCGCGGCCTCCTCGAAAGAAAGCCCACTGCTGCCCAGGACCTCGGGCTGCTGTCGCCCGAGAGGTGTCGAGCTTCGCGGACTTCAGCCTGGGCGCTGCTCCCCCAGAGAAAAGGCGCCCTCTCCATTCAAGCGCACCCTCCAGAGACTCTCATCACCCGGCGCCCCTCCCCAGGAACTCTCGGACACCCCTACGGGCGCCCACCCGTGAAACATCTCGCCACGGAAAGAAGTAAAGAGGACTGGGGGGAGCGAGATTGGAGTGAAGAGGTGGGGACTCCAGTCTGCAGCAATTGGGGAGGGCTCGGAAAATACAGCAAACGACGAGAGGAAAAGAAGGGTAGGGGCCCCGGTCCCAGCAACCTGTAGGGCTGCGGCTGATCGCGAACTTGGGGTGGGAGACAGTGGTCCCCTCGGAGATCCTCCGCCCGAGTCCCACCCCGCTGCGCTCAGCGCGCGGAGAGATGCAGGGCGCAACTTGGGAAGCCAACGCCATAGGTGCGGGTCCCGCTCGGCCGCCTCGCCCCCGGCTCCGCCTCCCGCTCGACCCCGCGCTTACCTCGGGCAGCCGCAGCCCCCGCCGCCCAGAAGCAGAGCCCCAGCCAAGGGAGCCACCGGCGCGCCCCTCCAGCGCCTCCTCTTGCGGCGGCCGCTCTCCGCATGCTGCTTGCCCCGCTCGGGAGTACGGATCCTCTTCTGCGCCCCGGCAGCCCGGGAGAAAGGCACTGAGAGCCAGGGGCCGAAGCAAGTGGGTCCCGGGGGGCTTCGGCGAGTGACTGCTCCACCGCCGCTCCCTACAGCAGCAGGGCAGGGCGCTCCGAGCCGCCGCGCGCTGGGCACCCAGAGGATGCGCGCGTCCCCATAGCCTCCCACGGCGGGGCGACCGCTGCCGCCACGGTCACTGCCCGAGTCACCCGCCGTCCCTGCCGCACTGCCCGCTCGCGGTGTTCCAGCCGCCGCCGGGTTCCGGACTAGGGAGCGAAGGAAGGAGCCCGCAAAGCTAATGAGACCCCCCCCAGAGGCCGCCCCTTCTCCTCCCCTCCGAGAGGCAACCAATGAGCCGGGCCGGGGCGGGGCGGCGGCGGCGGCGGGCGGGCGGGCGGCGCGGGGCGGGGCGGGGCGGGGCGGGGCTGGCGGCAGGGAGGTGCAGGTGAGCCCCGCGGCGGCTGCGCGCGACCCCAGGTGCCTCCGCGAGCTCGGGAGCAGGACCAACGCTGGGCTTGCGGAGGTCACGCTCGCTCCAAGATGGGAGCAAAGCCTGCGGGCCTCTTGGAGGCGAACCCAGCGCAGAAAGATGTGGGCATCTCGGCAGCCTGAGTCTGCTGCTTCCTGCAAACCACTGTTTCGTTCAACTTTGAGCCCTTTCACAGCCCTGCCCCTCTTGCTTCCATTTTTTAAAATCAGACCAGACACCACTCCAGAAAAATTCAAAAAAAAAAAAGACAAATGCCAAGTGGGAAAAAAATAGCACTGGAATAAACCCATTATTGCAACTAAGCTAAATGTGCATGCATGTACATAAAGAGGTGGGGAAGTCATGGGTGCATGAGGGGTATGTGATCGATTTTTATTTTTCCTTATTTTCCCCAATTCCCTTGTCTGTGGTCCTAATCACCCAGGAAGCCCCCAAATTTTCAGAAAAGCTCTTTCGTTTCTGATGGCTCCTGTTTCGTTTAAATCTGGGCCCTGGCAAATGCCTTCCTCCTAAGTATCTGGGAAAGGAAGTCGTGCTGGGCCTTTGTCATGAGAAGGAAAGACTTTTCTTAAAAGTGTGGTTTGTTTTGAATGGGTTGTCAAATCTTCATTTCCCTGCTTTTGAAAGTACCTCCCGGTTGCCTCTTATTCTCCCATTTGCAGAAGGAGTCATTTAAGAGAGAGTGCCTCGGGCCACACAGTTTCAGAGCAAAGAACACACTTGGGGGATTGGCCCTGAGTTCAAGGCTGCATAGAGCACCATATTCGAGCCCCCAGAATGATGCCAGAACTCAGCTGGTCAGAACATGTGTCCCCTTTTGCCTGCTGGACCCCAATAGAAAATGAAATCTTGGTTTGAAAGAAAGACAGCGTTCCCAACACCTCTCCACGGCCCACAGTCAATATCAATACAGTACTTTCAAAAAGTCCCTCTCTCTGGTCAAAGTACCACCTGACCCAAAACACGTTTCTCTGGAGAATAAACAGTTTAAAGTGAGGTAATAGTTCTGGATGAGGTAATTGCGCTAAGTCGCTTTCTTCCTAGGAAAAAGAGGATGATAGGCAGAAAGATTGATTCCCTGATAAGCACATATGCCATCCCTCTCCTGAGTGCCACCAGACACGTGACTGTCAGCAATTGCTTCCTCCGGTCTTCTTACCCTCAATAAAAGCTTTGGGACCTGGTCAAGAAAACCAAGCTCTGGGGAATGAAGGCTTCAAAGCAAAGACTGATGTGGGGTGGGCTAGGGACTCGCCTGAAAATCTCTTTAGAATCTTGGTAAATGAGGGTTTTGTCCTTTTCCTCTGAGAAGGTGAACTGGGAATTAATCTACCAGATATGCTTTACCTGTCCTCTGGAAAATAGTCACTCATCCTCTGACTTTCTTTATTCTTCAAGACCATGTGGCAGTTATATCACAAATGAATATTTTCTTAAAGAAAAAAAAGAGAAAAGAAAGAAAAGGGAATTACTGTGTTTCTCCAAAATAGTATTTAAGTATTACTACTGTCTCCAAAGGGGAGCAAAAGTAAAAACAATTTTATTTTGAAAAAATATCTAGGAAATAGATGAGCTAATAAGATTAATAAGTGAGATTAATAAGTCAAGTAAAATTGTGATGACAGTTAAGAGAGAAGGAAGGAAACTAAGAACCTTTGAATACATACGCTGCTCAAGGAATGGGATATATATACATACACACACAAACACACACATATACATATACAAATATATATTTTGTTATGCATATAAATATTTGTTATATGTAATTGTTGTTGTTTTTTAGAGCAGAAGCGAACCCAGGAAGTCAGGTACTATTATCCCTGTTGGGCAGATAAGGAGAGTCAGGCTGAGTAGAGAAGTGATTCGCCCAAGGTCACATAACCAAGGGGCTGAACATTAAGAATGAGGCACCAGGGACTTCTGTGGTGGTCCAGCAGTTAAGATTCCGTGCCCCCAGTGCAGGGGGCCCGGTTCGATCCCTGGTCAGGGAACTAGAGCCTGCACGACACAACTAAGAGCCTGCATGCTGAAACTAAAGATCCCGCACATCACAAGGAAGATCCCCTGTGCTGCAACTAAGACCCAGCACAGCCAAATAAATAAATAAATATTTTTTTAAAAGAGGGGGGCTTCCCTGGTGGCACAGTGGTTGAGAATCTGCCTGCCAATGCAGGGGACACGGGTTCGAGCCCTGGTCTGGGAAGATGCCACATGCTACGGAGCAACTAGGTCCGTGAGCCACAACTACTGAGCCTGCACATCTGGAGCTTGTGCTCCGCAACTGGAGAGGCCACGACAGTGAGAGACCCACACACCGCGATGAAGCGTGGCCCCCGCTCGCCACAACTAGAGAAAGCCCACGCACAGAAGCGAAGACCCAACACAGCCAAAAATAAATAAATTAATTAATTAATTAATTTTTAAAAAAAGAATGAGGCACCAGCTTGCACAATTCTAAACCCAAGATGAAGTTTGAAGTCCTGTCCGTTCCACTGAGTTTTCCAGAGATGAGACATTCTGCCTCGTCCTCCTCAGTACTGTTTAGCAACTGGGTTGGGAGAGGTTCGGTCTTCAGTATTACCACACCTATTACAGACCACATATTCATTATACATCTTGTACTAACTGTGTTTCACATATCAATACACCCTGTATTCATCTAATTCTGGCTATTTTAAAAGATGCAGGAATTGTACTCCATTGCATTTGGAAAAATATCCATATCCATCTAGAGAAATACATTGAGTAGTCACTACCTGGGATCATAGTCTCTGGCCAAGGAGCAGCCTGGAAGAACTGACCTGAGAATCAGGAAACCAGGTGCTGGGCCCTGACGCTGCCAGGGACTGTGTGGCTTAGGGCAAGTCAACAGCTCCTAGTCTCAGTTTCTCCATCTGTAAAATGGGAGTGCTTCACTAGATGAGCTTAAGATCAACCCTATATAAGATCCATTATTTTCAACTTTAGCACATTATAATTTTGAATGCTCAATACAACCAAGTTGGAAATTAAGCCACTTCTTCTGAAATTGGGATAATTATGTGACAAATGCATTGTGTTCTAGAGAAATGATTTTGGATTATAGCCAACCTATAAGTATTATCTATAACCAAGTAATATTAATTTAATGAATAGGCTTAGTAAAATGTTTTTCTCTGTTCTTTGCTGCTTGAGTTGACTATGACTGTTTTCTAACAATTGATACTTAAAGATCAAGAGGTAGAACATTTCTACTTCCATTGCCTTTTTTTACTGCACAAATAATTGACATATAACATTATATGTTTCAGGTGTACAACATAATGATTCGATATTTGTGTGTATTGTGAAATGATCACCACAGTAAGTCTAGTTTACATCCGTCACCTTACATAGTTACGATTTTTTTCTTGTGATGAGAACTTTTAAGATCTCTTTCAGCAACTTCACATATACAATATAGTATATTAACTATAGTCACCATGCCATACATACATCCCCAGGACTTATGTATTTCATAACTGGAAGTTTGTACCTTTTGACCCCCTCCACCTATTTCACCCACCCCTCCCCCTGGCAACCACCAATCTGTTCTCTGTATATATGACTTTGGTTAGTTTTGTTGTTTCTGTTTTCCTTTTAGATTGCACATATAAGTGAGAACATATGGTACTTTTTCTTGTTTGACTTACTTCATTCAGCATAATGCCCTTAAGGTCCATTCATATTGTTGCAAATGGTAGGACTTCCTTCTTTTTTCATAGCCTTTTGATCATCTCCAACCAAACTAGTCTCAAAAGATAGAAAATGTTTGAGTCTAATTTGGAGGAGGAGAGATACGGACTTTGCACGGTGAGATATGCCCTTCCAAATACAGTGAATTTTTTTTTTTTTTTTTTTTTGCGGTACGCGGTCCTCTCACTGTTGTGGCCTCTCCCATTGCGGAGCACAGGCTCCGGACGCGCAGGCTCAGCGGCCATGGCTCACGGGCCTAGTCGCTCTGCGGCATGTGGGATCTTCCCGGACCGGGGCACGAACCCATGTCCCCTGCATTGGCAGGCGGACTCATAACCACTGCGCCACCAGGGAAGCCCCAGTGAATTATTTTTTAAGTGGTTTACTATAACTCCTTATGAAAACCTGTGTATTTGCCTGGAAAACATATGTTAAATGATTTGGCCCCCCTGTTTGGTGTAAGTGGTAAAACTCCAAGGGACATTAAAGGAGGTACAAATATTCTACAAGAGTAAGAGGAAAGAATTTGTCGTTCAAGGAGATGGGGAAGGAGAGGAGTGAAGGAGTGGGTGGAAAGCCACACCTGCCAGCACATGGCCTTTCTCCCGGGAGATCCAAATCATCATTAAGGCTATGGAGGCAAGTGAATTCTTCATGAAAACAGAGCAAAGCAATTGTAGTTTGAATCTAGATAACGAAAGACAAAACAGACACTCAGAACAGAGAGCAAGGACCTTAGACAAGGAAGCTTTCAGAAAGTATGGAGACACTGTGGGGCTTCCCTAACAACAGAACTGAATTCTCTTTAGGCCCAGGAGGTGCCTATTTAAAAATCTGAAGCCAGGTGTCAGAAGTCAGTGAGATCAAGACCCCTGGGAATAGAACACAGCTGTAGCTACAAAGGAGAGGCAGTAGGCTTAGAAACATTGGGTGAAGACTTAGGGGGAAAGAGTGGGAAAAAACTTCACCATACAGTTGTACATCTTACTTTTACCTAACCTTCTGGACTGAATAGGTAGTTTTAGTTGTAACCACTGTAAGAATCTTTCTTTTAATGTTTCTAGGGCCTTTGTAGGCTGCACATAGATCCTTTCCTAAGCATGCCCCATAGAGGGGCAATCTTCCCACGTTTGTAGCTTTCCTCCTCCGGACACCTGACTGCTATTCTGAAGACCCAACTATTTCTAGCTCTGCCACTACCGGATGTTTCTGATAAAAGCCCCTGTCTCTATTAATCATACAATTATTATAATTAATAGGTGAAGACCAAAAATCAACCGACAAAAGAGCAACAGTTGGCAACCTCAATTGGTGAACTTGGCAATCCAATTAAATGAGAGAGTCTACAAGCAATATTGCCATTGGAAATACTCTGTGTCAATCATTACCCCAGAAAGGTCACGTTCAATCAGAGCAGCACATTTCAGAAAGGCATGCAACTTACAGAAAGCAGGCAGAATTTAATTCACCACTATGTGCTCACGGTCTCACTCATAATTCAGGAAACTGCTGGAACAGGGGGAGAAAATGATGCTGAGAGCCGGAAAGCCTTGAGTGCTTCCCATGTGATGTTTATCCAGGTACAATAATCCAGGTTAACAACCGTCCCTGTTAAAGGCAATATGGGATCATTTGTTAAGGAAACTCACACACAAAATATTAGAGAAGTCTATTTTGGATATTGGGCTATGGAGCAGCAATAAAGTACAGAAATCCAATACATTTGTTTAAAAAGGACAGCGGGCACCAGAATAAGACTCTAAACACAGTTTTCCTGACACCGCAAGTGTGCCTTCCTCATTTTCTACCCTGGTAATTACTTCCCGGAATCAGGTGTCTAGGAGTTTCGGCTGTAGCTGCTGACACAGACAAAGGAAAGAACTTAAAAATAATAACAAGGACTTCCGTGGTGGCGCAGTGGTTAAGAATCCGCCTGCCAATGCAAGGGGACACGGGTTCGAGCCCTGGTCCGGGAAGATCCCCCATGCCGCGGAGCAACTCGGCCCGTGCGCCACAACTACTGAGCCTGTGCTCTGGAGCCCGTGAGCCACAACTGCTGAAGCCCGGGCAACTGGAGCCAGTGCTCCACAACAGGAGAGGCCACAGCAATGAGGGGTCCGCGCGCTGCAACAGAGTGGCCCCCGCCTTGACGCAACTAGAGAAAGCCCACGTGCAGCAACGAAGACCCAACACAACCAAAAATAAATTAATTAATTACAAATTTTTTTTAAAAAGTTAGGTTTTAAATAAATAAATAAAAATAATTACAAGAAACACAATTCTTTGGCAGTAAAATTAATGTGTTAGTGCTTTAAAAAATAATAAACTGGGATGAGAAAAGACAAGATGTGTAAACTCATAAAAGATGTAGCCTCTGATGACAATGTAACATGCAACCCCTGAGTTACCTGACCTTGGCACTGAGCATCAGAAACGTGACAATTTACTCCTCCCAGCACTTTATGGTTAGCTCAGGGACAGTCTGGTATCTTTCCATATTGGGAGAAAATGCTGTGATTCTTAACCATCAAGTGGAAGATGCTGCCAAACCTTCTGTGGGGTATGTGTTTTCATTTGTTCCTCTTGATCTACTCTGGTGGGTACTATGCCTGCTGGTGAATAGAGAAAACAAGGCAAGAGATTTCCCGAGATAACTAAAGTAAATTTATAGTTCGAAGTCACATGACTGCCATGCCACCATCACTACACCACACATAAACCACACAGCTATCTCCTGTCAACAGAAAAAAATGCACAATCTAGAAGTTGAGAATGATGTTTTATTCAACGGGCTTGTCGAGGACTTAAGCTTGGGAGGCAGCCTCTTGGATAGCTCTGTGGGACTGCTCTGAAGAGGTAAGGGAAGAACCAGGATATATAGGAGTTTTTGCAACAAAAACCAGGTAGCTGGAACATCGAAAGATTACTGTTAATTAAAGAAAAAACAGAGGTCTCAAGTTAATGAATTTAGTGCTTTTCTATGTATGGGAAGATGCAAGATTCTGGGCTCATTGAAATCATTCCTTTGATATGCACCTAACTATCTAGGGCCAGTATCCTGCTTTTCTCCATACTGAATCCCCTCAGGGTGCACAGTCAGTGGCTGATGGCTTGATGGCTGCAATGTCCTTCATTTATTGACCTGGCAGGTGACATTCTTCCTTCACACTCCAAATAGAAGAAGACTGAAGGCATGAGGAGATAACTGCCCTGTAGGTTCTGGTCAAGAATAGAATCAAGAATCAAAAATACAGCAAGTGGAACAAACTTATATTCCAACCTCTCCATCTCCTCATTAGTATTACAACATCCAGAGCTGTTTCATTTTCCTGGAACTGGAACATCTACCCAGAGCCAATTGCTGGGGAAACGTAGGGTTAGATGCACAGTTTCCAGTCTATAGACATGAACAGAGCCAGTGGCTTTCTTTTTACTGAAGCTGCCTGTTTTCCTGCAGAACAAGGGCTAAGGAATAGATGGATGCAGTCTGTATGTCAAAGTTGGAGATTAGAAGGGCCTGTATTGCCTGTTTGGAGTACCAGTACCAAGAGAAGAAACAGGTGTCTGGCCTCTGGAAAAAAGTATGACAAACAGAATGGTAGTGTATACATTTAGGGGGTGGATTATGTTATCGAAGGAGTTTATCAAAGAGCCTTTAACCATAAGAAGCCACTCGTGCAAATGCCAATCACTAAGAAAAGAATGGCTTCTCTGAGAAGTAAAACAAAAGGAATAAGCAGCATAAGTTTTCTTTCTTTTTATTTTTAATTTTCTTTTCTCATTTCCATTTTTCCTTCAGTTCCCTTGATCTCTCTTCCGGAATAAGATATCATAAATGACTCCCTGTCACTAAGAGAAGGATGACAACTCCTGTGGATTCTTCAAAGCAGGACTTAAGTAACTGTTGCATGATTCCAATCAAAGTTGTAAAAAGAAAAAATGCTAGCTTAACAAACAGGGTCGTTTCCAATTTTCAAATAAAGCTTTGACTTTCCCGACCCAAATCCTACCATATACCTGCTTCCTTTTATCCATCTTTACAGGGAAAAAAAAACTATGAATTTATAATTTGTTATATCTTAAGGCTCAGGCAGTAGATTTAAAAGCATTCATTAGTAAATGGCTGTCACGCATTTTGAAGGAGAAAAGATCTGCTTTACATGTTAAGTAGTATTTTACCAAAAATAAAATTTAAGAGAGTACCATTTGCAGTTTAATTCAACCACATATTCCACTCAACTTGTCAGGTATAAGGATGACTTTAACCCCATTCAAGTACCAGCTTCCCTAGAGACAGACAATCTAGTTCCAGAGTAGATTCTGGGGATCACTAGAAGGCCATGATTATTATTATTGCTTATGTAAGAAACGAATCCAAACAAAATAAATGTAGAAATTCTTTGACTCCTTTACACTCAGCCACTGACAATATACTCCTGTTGAGAAGATAAAGCAAATTACACATGTACGCGCACACACGCACGCGCACACATTCACACACATACACACACACTGGGCATCTGGCTGGTTGTACCAGTTCATTTATTTATATAGATTGTCCCCAATTTACAATGGTTTGACTTACGATTTTCTGACTTTATGAGAGTGAGAGTGTGAAATGCATTCAGTAGAAACTGTACTTCAAATTTTGAATTCTGATCTTTTCCGGGGCCACTGGGATGCAATATAATGCTCTCTGGTGATGCTGGGCAGTGGCAGCAGCCGCAGGTTCTGTCAGCCACGTGGTCACGAGGGTGAACAACCAACACACAACCATTCTGGACCCATCAGCCATTCTGTTTTTCACTTTCCATACAGTGGTCAATCAATTACATGAGATAGTCAATACTTCATTAGGAAATAAGCTTTGTGTTAGATGATTTTGCCCAACTGTAGGCTAATGTAAGTGTTCTGAGCACTTTTAAGGTAGACAAGGCTAAGCTATGCATTTTGCATATATATTCAGGCTACAAATGATCAAACTATAAAGAGTAAGACACTCTTCTGATTGACTATTCCAAACCCAGAGCCAAACTTATAAAGCAAAGTGCACGTCGTTCTCATTAAAACTGTGAATAAACTAGAATGCTATCATTCTAATTATTTAATTATTTAATTATCAATCTAATTATTTAATCTAATTATCTAATTATTTAACAGTGTTCAGGATGATTCAGCCATTGCAATACATTATTTTAAAATTATACTTATCTGAAAGGAGTGTAGTGAACAAACATTATTTATATGTGTATGATATCCTACTTAGAAAATCCCAGAACTAAACTCTAAATATTACCAAAACCCCTACAGAGATTTCTGCCTGTGGCATCTGAAAAACAAACAAAAAACTAGAAATGCTGTATAAAATAACATATACTTCTCTATAGTACATAGTTCCCTTCAAATTACGGAGAAAATGCACAGGCCAGAAACAGACCTGGAAAAGACAAGCTTACTTTGAGGCTGGAGTTGTCCTGGGGAATTTAACAAAGTTTACAGCCTATAGGATTGCATTTTAATGCTAACTCTGGGGACATGAGGCTAACTCTTGGTTCCTCAAAAGGGGAGGAAGTAGACTTGAGATCTGGACACAAACCAGGGACCCATAAAGTACTTCAACAAAACTGAAAATGTGAACCAGAAATACATCCACTTAACAAAGAGAGGCCACATGAAAACTCATTTGTCTTGGCCTAAGATCTAGGTTAGAAAAGTTTTTAAGAATTTTACATGAGGCTTTTCCAAATACAGGTTTCAGGGTCGAAAATATATTACCTATGCGGTCACAGAAAATTGAAACTATGAAATTAACTTGTGCAAGATGGGTAGTGTCCTGGGCTATATAGCAAAGGAAAAGAACATCCTCTTTGGAGAACGAACCCTTGAACACAGGGATTTTCCTCCATAAAACCCAGACAAATACCTGGAAATGAGCCTCAATAAGAGTGCATTACCAGAATCAACAAGCTAAAGAATCATATTACTAAGGAATTCAGATATTGCAATTTTTAAAATAAAATTTAAACAAGGCTTCTGTAGTATTAGTGAAGCAAAATAACTGAAAACACGGGCAATAAACAAGATGTATAACAAAAAAAACTAAATAGATATAAAAAAAGAACTAAATATATCATTTCCTTCACGAGGGTCACAAGATATTCTCTTTCAAGGAGTGTGTCATATTTTTCTCCATATGACTACAATCCAGCGTAAAATTAGTAGACAGGAATTGTTCCATAAGTGTTTGTGGTTGATATAGCTGCCCCAAAAGAAGCTGAAGACAGAAGTTTGCAGGGGAGAATTTATGAAAAAAAAATAATATTAAGAAGCAAAACAGAAGAAAACCTACAGAGATCCTGCTTTATCTAACTTACTTTGGTGAGCTGTAGAATACAATAACTGTTTCAGACTATTCCAAAGTTGATAAAGAAGACAAACTTCGGCCCGTGGAGGCATTGAGTGTCAGTGAATCCTACCTAAAAAATGAGAACTGTAGCTTTACCAGCATAAAACTGGCCAAATATCCTAGCAGATTTGCTGCGAGCGGGAGACTCAGTTTGGGCAGAGGTGACATCTTGTAGCTTTGCCAGCTTTAACTGGCAAACTCAATAGGAAATGAATGGGAAACACCTGCAACCATGCTACCCCAAGATTGAGGTCTCAGTGTGGCAAGCAGGCAATCAGGAAGAAATTAATGAGAGATTCTGGAAAGGTGAGAACCACAGAAGTGCTGAGTTACGTTCTCTGTATTTACCTGGCTGAATGGGAAACTACATACAGGAGCAAAGTAGACCTGAGAGAATGCAGCAAGAAGTAAAAGTCAAAGGAGATGTGGGAACTGGCTCTAAATATGAATGTGTTCCCCAAACCACAGAGACATCTAACTGCCTAGGATGGCAGCCTTATGGGCTTCAGGTGTTTGAATATAAGCTCTTCTCAAATTATTGGCTAACCACTAAGCTATGTAAACACCAGAGCAAACCCTAGAGAGCGAGGCTAAAAACTAAAATGGAAAAATCAAAGAACTAAGCAGAAACATCACTTGCACTGAGTAGGAGACCGATTCCACAGCTTAAGTCTAGGCAAGATATTAAAAACAAAACAAAATAAAGAAAAAACAGAACAGAACCTAGGATGTTGCTATATTATGTTAAATGTCCCATTTTTATTAAAAAAAAAAATTATGAGCCATGCCAAGAAAGTTTGACTTGTACTCAAGGAAAAAGACAGTCAATGGAAACTGACTGAGTGGGCCAAGAGGTTGGATTTAGCAGAAAAAGCTTTTAAAGCAGCTTATAAAATTATTCAAAGGACACAAGGTAACTGTGTTTTAAATATTTAATTGAAATAGAATAAATTGACTCAGTAAAGAGGCAACTGAATGCCAAAGGAGAAATAGAAACTATATTGAAAACAAACATTGGAAATATAGTTGGGATAATAAAGCTACAAGACATACAAAGAATAAATAACAAAATGTCAAAAATAAGTCCTAATTAGTAATTACTTTAAATGTAAATAAATTAAATTATCCAGTCAAAACACATAGAATGGATATAAAGACAGAATCCAACTATGTATTGTCTACAAGAGACTCATTTTACACCTAAACAACACACGTAAGTTGAAAGTGCAAGGATGCAAAAAGAAACTTCATGCAAATAGTAACCAAAAGAGAGTAGAGGTGGCTAACTAATATCAGAAAAGATAGGCTTTAAGTCAAAATCTGTTACAAGAGACAAAGAAGGACATTATATATTGATAAAAGTATCAGTTAAGTAAGAAGATATAACAATTACTAACATATATGTACCAAACAGCAGAGCTCCAAAATATGCAAAGCAAACATCAATAGAATGTAATGGGGAAATATGCATCTCTACAATAATAGTAGGAGACTTCAACACCCCATTTACAACGACAGATAGAATAATCAGACAGAAAATAAATAAGGAAATAGAGGAGATGAACACAATAAACCAAATGGACCTAACAAACATATACAGAATACTCCAACCAACAACAGCAGAAGGTACAGTTTTCTCTGTGCATATAGAACACTCTTCAGGATAGACCATATGTTAGGCCACAAAACAATTTTATAATTTAAAAAGATTAAGATCATACAAAGTATAATTTCTAATTATAATAGAACTAGACATCAATAGCAGAGGAAAAGCTCAAAAATTACAAATATGTGTAAATTAAACAACTCAAACAAACAATGGATCAAAGAAATCATAAATGAAGTTAGAAAATATCTTGAAACAAAGGAAAATGAAAACACAATATACAAAAACTTATGCCAGATGAGCATAAATGAAACAAATTCCTAGAAAAACACAATCTACCAAGACTGAATCATGAAGAAATAGAAAACCTGGATAGATTTATATTTAGTAAAGAGATTGAATCAATAATTTAAAGGAGTAATTTGGGAGATGCATATGGTGATGGTTTAATAACAATATGAATGTACTTAATGCCACTGAAATGTACATCTAAAAATGGCTAAAGGGTAAATTTTATCTTTTGTATATTTTACTACAATTAAAAAAAAGAAACAAAAAGAAGTCCAACATTCATTTATGATCAAACATCTCAACACTTTAGGAATGAAAGGGTACTTAAACTGTTAGAGAACAGCTAGAAAAAAACCTACAGATACCATCATACTTAACAGTAAAGGAATGAACTCTTTCCGTTTAAGATAAAGAAAAATGTAAGGATATTTACTTCTTCCATTTCTATTCATCATTGTAATTAAGGTTACAATTAGTGAAATAAAAAGAAAAAAAAGAAAGCATACTGATTGGGAAGGATGAATCATTCAGATGGCATGATCTTGAATGCAAAAATCTAAGGATTTTACAAAAAACATCTGCTAGAACTAACGAGTGAGTGTAGAAAGTCTGCAGGATACAAGACCAATACACAAAAAGGGAATTGTGTTTCTATATATAGTTGACCCTGAACAACATGGGTTTGAACTGTGCAGGTCCACTTATATTCTGATTTTTTTAATAAATATATTGAAAATTTTTTCTGAGATTTGCAATAATTTTAAAAAACTTGCAGATGAACCACATGGCTTAGAAATATCAAAAAAATTAAGAGAAAGGTATGTCATGAATGCATAAAATTTATGTAGATCCTACTATCCTGTCTATCCTTACTTAGTCATAAGGTGAGTGATATTTAATATAAAATTAATAATGTGTTAGTGTCTTTAATAACTTTGCTTTCAAAAAATTACATTACTGTACAGTGTGCCTTTCTTTCTTTAACATGTAACTATCATTACAGGTAAGTATTTCAATAAAAATATAACAATGTTTCCAATACTGTATTATAATTATGACTGTAATACTGTATGCCATAAAAATTTTATAACGATTCATTCATTAGTGTATATGTTAGGCTACTGTGAAGCAGTTTTATCGATTACTCTAGGCTCCCATAGTGCTGATTCTTCAGTATCAATGCATAAGTTGTTATAAATAAAGATGAATTTTTCACATTATCTTTTCATTTGTGATGTCTTTGTATTAGTATTACATTTAACCTCTACAGTGTTTTGTATCATATAAGACAATATTCATGTAGGCACTGACAGACAGATGATTCATCTTATAAACAGAGGATGTAAACTTACAGTATCAATAAATACAGTACAGTACTGTAAATGTATTTTCTTTATGATTTTCTTAATAACATTTTCTTTTTTCTACTTTATTGTAAAAATACACTATATTATATATATAATATACAAAGTATGTTATAATCTACTGTTTATATTATCAATAAGGCTTCCAGCAAGCAGTAGGCTACTAATAGAGTTAAGTTTTGTGGGAGTCAAAGCTTATTCATCGATTTTTGACTGCACAGGGGTTGGTGGCCCTAAGCCCTGTGTTATTCAAGGGTCAGCTGTACAATCAGTGAACAACCTAAAATCGGAATCCTTCCCAAGTTAATCTACATATTGAACACACCCCCTACAAAAATTCCAGTAGGTTTATTTGTAGAAATTAGCAAGCTAATCCTAAAATATATATGGGAAGTAAAAGAACCCATAAACATGAAACAATTTTTTTAAAGAAGAACAAATTGAGAGAACTTAAACTTCTGGATTTCAAAAGTTAATACAATGCTACTTTTCAAGGCAATGATATTGGCATAAAGGTAGACATACATACAGAACAGAATAGAGAGTCCAGAAGTATATACCACGTATTTTGATCAATTGATATTTGACAAAGGTACCAAGACAAGCACATAGGAAAAGATAATAATTTCAACGAATGGTGCTTTAACGATAGGATATACACACATAACAAACAAACAAAACTTAAGTCTATCACCTCACACCATACATAAAACTGGACTCAAAATGGATTATAGGGCTTCCCTGGTGGCGCAGTGGTTGAGAGTCCACCTGCTGATTCAGGGGACACAGGTTCGTGCCCCGGTCCAGGAAGATCCCACATGCCGCAGAGCGGCTGGGCCCGTGAGTCACAGCCGCTGAGCCTGTGTGTCCGGAGCCTGTGCTCCACAACGAGAGAGGCCACAACAGTGAGAGGCCTACATACCGAAAAAAAAAAAAAAAAAAGGATTATAGAAATAACTGTAAGTGTTGAAACTCTAAAATTTCTAAAAGAAAATAGAGAAAAACTTTGTGACCTTGAGTTAGGTAAAGAAATCTATGCTATAACACCAAAAGCATCATCCACAAATAAAAATTGCCAAAGTTGGATTTCATCAAAATTTAAAACTTATGTTTTTCAAAAGACACCATTAGAAAATGAAATAAGTTACAGACTGGGCATAAGTTATTTGCACATTATGTATTTGATTATAGACATATCCAGAATAATTAAAGAACACTTATAACTTAATAATAAGAGGACAAAAAGTCCCCAACAATGCACAAAAATTTAGTCACTTCACCAATTCAAAAGTTAATTAAGGGACTTTCCTGGTGGTGCAGTGGTTAAGAATCTGCCTGCCAATGCAGGGGACACGGGTTCGAGCCCTGGTCAAGGAAGATCCCACATGCTGTGGAGCAACTAAGCCCATGCACCATAACTACTGAGCCTGCACTCTAGAGCCTGTGAGCCACAACTACTGAAGCCCGCACGCCTAGAGCCTTGCTCCGCAGCAAGAGAAGCCACCGCAATGAGATGCCCGTGCACCGCAATGAAGAGTAGCCCCTGCTCTCCTCAGCTAGAGAAAGACTGCACGCAGCAACAGAGACCCAGTGCAGCCAAAAATAAATAAAATAGGACTTCCCTGGTGGCGCAGTGGTTGAGAGTCCGCCTGCCAATGCAGGGGACACGGGTTCGTGTCCCAGTCCGGGAAGATCCCACATCCCGCGGAGCGGCTGGGCCCGTGAGCCATGGCCGCTGAGCTTGTGCGTCCGGAGCCTGTGCTCCGCAACGGGAGAGGCCACAACAGTGAGAGGCCCGCATACCACAAAAAAAACAAAAACAAAACCAAACAAAAAAATAAAAATAAAATAAATTAATTTAAAAAAAAGTTAATGAAGACAACCCAAAATAGAACAGAGTCTATTTATTCAGAGCTTACTATAGCAAGAGTGTCAGCCACCATCCCTTGAGTCTGGAAGAGACTCAAATGCAGGCAAAGGAGTGGGAAATTTTTAGAGTAAAAAGAGGAAAAAGTTTCAGGTATGCTTTAATGAGAGAGTATTGGCACAGAAAAGCTGGAGGTGGGCTAACTGAAATGGGGCAGCCAATGTGATTGATTTGGGAGAATATCTGGCTTTCTCTGATCCTGATTTGAAAGCAGAGGCAAAATACGGAAAGCTGACAATTATTGGCCAATTCCTGACCTTTCTGAGCCAATTGCTGCAGAGGTTTTTCTTTGCCTTTCCTGGACTTGTTGCTGCAGAAGTTGTGGGTCAGGGTGCCATATGTGGTCAGGCCATGGTCCATTTTCATGTTCAGTATTTCACCAAAGAAAATATCTGAATGAACAATAAGCATATGGAAATGTATTGAACATCATTAGTCATTAGGGAAATGCAAGTTAAAGTTACAATGAGATACCACTACCTAATGACTAGAATGGCTAAAATAAAAAAGATGGCCGATACCAAATTTTGGTGAGAGCATGGCACAACTGGAACCCTCACACACTGCTGGTGGATACAGTGACTTTGGAAAACCGTTTGGCAGTTTTCTCAAGAGTTTAGCATACACTTAGCATCTAATCTAGCAATTTCACTCAAAGGTACCAGGTAGCTTTCTCAGTGTTTTCTTGGGGCTGGAGGCGGGGAGGGAAGGATGGGAGCAAGAATTGCTTGTAAACCTCTGCGTGGTAACACTTTGAGGTGATAAGAATTGTCCTACAACTGAACTGTGATGATAATTACACCACTTCATGCATTTCCTCAAAAGCACTGCTTATTTAAAATAAGTGGATATTGTCTTATGTAAATTATAAATTTAAAAGGACTAAGTTGGGACCTCCCTGGTGGTGCAGTGGTTAAGAATCCTCCTGCCAATGCAGGGGACACGGGTTCGAGCCCTGGTCCGGGAAGATCCCACATGCCGCGGAGCAACTAAGTCCATGTGCCACAACTACTGAACCTGTGCTCTAGAGCCCATGAACCACAACTACTGAGCCCAAGTGCCACAGCTACTGAGCCCATGCACCACAACTACTGAGCCTGTGCTCTAGAGCCCGTGAACCACAACTACTACTGAAGCCCACGTGCCTAGAGCCCATGCTCCGCAACAAGTCACCACAACGAGAAGCCCACGCACCGCAATGAAGAGTAGCCCCCGCTCGCCGCAACTAGAGAAAGCTCGTGTGCAGCAACAAAGACCCAACGCAGCCAAAAATAAATAATAAATAAAATTAAAAATAAAAGGATTAAGTTGAATTTCCAGAAATTTACGTTTAGTAATGAAAATTTAAAACTCAGTAGATAGCTTAAACCACACAGTAAGTGATCTTCTTGACTTCAGAGCCCATATCCTTAACCACTGTCCTATATCCTATATCCTGAACGTGTTTTAATTTTACACATTTCCGAATTGTCCATAGTTTAATGTCTTGAATAAAGACTCCCTTTTTAATTTTCAATAAAAGATGCACAAATAATTATCGGGGTCTTTTTTCATTCTTGTTTTTTATTTTCCTGGACAACCCAACTAGGCTGAGCTCTCATGTCTTTATTGCATGATTTTGCCCATGTCTCTCTGCCCTCCTGTATCCTACAAACTGGCAGGTAAATCGAAGTCTCAATTACAATCTTCCTTTCTGGCCTCAAAATATACAATGGTTTCTTGCTTCTTATCCAGTGAAAGTAAATTCAAGTTGGTATTTTAATAATATGTGCAATGCTCCAGGTTCTGGAGGATTAGCAATAGGATATTATATAAAATAATATAAAAACATATATTAGGCTCCAGTTCCCAAAAATCCATGAATTCATAAATTTGAATAGTAGGCATATTCCATTTTGGGGGGATAAATAATCACCTTCTCTGAATTTCTTTCCTATGGGTTAAAAGACGGAGGTGAAACTTTAAAATAATTTTTATGTCTTTAACACAACAACTAGTGTACCCCTCACAAGCCCTAAGAACCAACTACATCTTTCCTGACAGGGCAAAGAGGTGCTTCATGCTTTGATAGAGCCAATTTATCCAGCTATTTAAAAAGTATGAATATTCACAGCACACCTCCCATGACATCAGTCCACTGGTAAATTCCAGTGCAAGAATCTTGAACTCTGGAGGTCAATTATTAAACAAAATAATAAAGACTATGTCTAATATGTAGTTAACATTTTGATTAAAACTCATTTGAAAAATTATATTTTATTTCTTTTTATGTAAACAACATCATTCTATTGCCAAACAAAGTTTTAAATATTTGAGGCTGTATCATTAGGTAAATTACCAGTCCTTGGACTTATGGTCATTCTATTAGAGGTAAAAAATAACACCTTGGGCTTCCCTGGTGGCGCAGTGGTTGAGAGTCCGCCTGCCGATGCACGGGACACGGGTTCATGCCCCGGTCCGGGAGGATCCCACATGCCGCGGAGTGGCTGGGCCCGTGAGCCATGGCCACTGAGCCTGCGCGTCCGGAGCCTGTGCTCCGCAACGGGAGAGGCCACAACAGTAAGAGGCCCGCGTACCGCAAAAAAAACACAAAAAAACAAACAAAAAAAAAACCGCCTTGATTCCACTGCTGTAAAGGGAAGTACTTCTTTGCAAGTATTTTTTTTCTTTGCCTGTGTCTTCCTGAGTGGGCCCTGTTGTCTGTATAAATGTGATGATGACAACTTTGATAATGATCATGATCATAAAGAAATATAGGGTATTAGAGAAATTAGAAAAAATATTAGAGAATATTTTTTAAAATTTTATTTTATTTTGGAGCATAGTTGATTAACAATGTTGTGTTAGCTTCAGGTGTACAGGAAAGTGATTCAGTTATACATATACATGTATCTATTCTTTTTCCAGTTCTTTTCCCACTTAGGTTATTACAGAATATTGAGCAGAGTTCCCTATGTTATACAGTAAGTCCTTGTTGGGAAATTTCTGAATATTGACATAATTTTAGAACAAGTGAATTGAGGACACAGAAACTAAAATCTGCCTTGGCTTTGTAAAAACCATGTTATGTGTAAGTAGTTCCATTAACTGCTTACTAACTAGCATGTGACAAAAATAATAATTTTGCTACATTGGACAGAAAGAACTTAGCATTCAATTCAAAGCATGGCTACAAGAATGACCTGCAGTTTATTTTTGTCACTGCTAATCAAATCTTGTCTCGCCTGGATGGGTTCAAGAACATATTCTCAATGGTTTGACCTGAAATGATTTGGCTGTTTTGTAATTCCAAGCCCATAGGAAACTGACAGACCAGAATCCTCAATTATTACAATGTATAGGAATATCTAAATAAATAATCCTACCCGTCACTGTGGGATTGTGGTGTGTGGTGTGTACGTTGGAGAATTCTGAATAGTAAACCCCATGCTGTAGGCAGTGGTTGTTTTGAAGGCATAGAACTGAAGATAAGGGAGCCCCTTGAGAGACGTCTCTGACACGTTATCGTTACATCATAAACTGCCACGCTTCATTTTACGGTCTTTCCACTATGTAATCAGGGCTGGTCAACAGACTCATCCTCTACACCGGGTATTTTGGAAAATATATAATGGCAAATGTTTTAATTCACAATGGCATTCACAATGGCAAATCATTTAATTCATGGATTTCCTTTCTTTGCTCTTATTTGAGCCATCAAAGTATTCTGGTCTTACGACATTACCAAATAATGTGTGTGTGTGTGTGTGTGTGTGTATATATATATATATATATGTATATATATATATATATATATATATATAGAAGGCATCCCAAATGTCATCAGTCTCAGTTGAACTGTTTTCTTTTGAAAGATTTCTTTTAATGGTTAATCTAAAATAACTGTTGACATAATTCAAAAAGAGTCATGTACCACAATGTTCACTGCAGCACTATTTACAATAGCCAGGACATGGAAGCAACCTAAGTGTCTACCGACAGACGAATAGATAAAGAAGATGTGGCACACATATACAATGGAATAGTACTCAGCCATAAAAGAAATGAAGTTGAGTTATTTGTAGTGAGGTGGATGGACCTAGAGTCTGTCAAACAGAGTGAAGTAAGTCAGAAAGAGAAAAAGCAAATACCGTATGCTAACACATATATATGGAATCTTAAAAAAAAAATGGTTCTGAAGAACGTAGGGGCAGGACAGGAATAAAGACGCAGACATAGAGAATGGACTTGAGGACACGGGGAGGGGGAAGGGTGAGATGGGACAAAGTGAGAGAGTGGCATGGACATATATACACTACCAAATGTAAAATAGCTAGTGGGAAGCAGCCGCATAGCACAGGGAGATCAGCTCGGTGCTTTGTGACCACCTAGAGGGGTGGGATAGGGAGGGTGGGAGGGAGACGCAAGAGGGAGGGGATATGGGGATATATGTATACATATAGCTGATTTACTTTGTTATACAGCAGAAACTAACACCATTGTAAAGTAATTATACTCCAATAAAGATGTTAAAAAAATATATATATATATACACACATATATACATGTATATGTATAACTGAATCACTGTGCTGTACACCTGAAACTAACACAATACTGTAAATCAATTTTTAAATATTCTAAATAAAATTTAATTTAAATTAAAAAAATCAATATTTTAAAGAAAAAATGTTCAAAATTTTAAAAAAGGAATAAGGAGTACAAACATGTCCTATGAGCTAAACCCTCACTTACCACTGACTTTCTGCCTTGGTACAAACTGATATTTTGAGTGTATTCTCCTTCACGATCCCATTATTATGATCCAAATAAGACCTGAGAGCAAAGCTCTGACAAAATAATTCAAGAGTATGCATGACTCTTTGGTGAACAATCACAATTGCTGGTGCAAAACTTGTCAGTGTGATAAACGATCATGTGTGATGGGGAGTTGAACTGAGTTGAATGGTAGTGTTGCTGCTTAAAAGATCTGCCTTTTGGCTATGGTGAGGTTTTCTCCAGCCTGTGTTCTAGGGATGTGGGAGTAACTGGGCCTTGTCTGAATTTAGTTCACGTCTCCTTGTTAATGCTGGTTTCAGGTTGTTCTCATAGAAAAATCTCTCCCATATGTCAGGGTGGTGTCCTGTTGAAGAACCTCAAATACAATGACAGCTGTGCTTATTCCATGGTATAATAGAGGTGGATGGAATTCCATGACAATGGACCCTGTGCAACTGGTAATTTTTAAAGACCAATCTCACACTATTCATGCTTCCTGAACAATCAAATAAAAGGCAAGGAGTTAAACCAGACATAATTTGATACCTTAACATCCAAGAAAACATGGTTTAATCTTAGCAGGATCTTGAGGAATTGAGAATTTGCTGACTTGAAGGTTGTTCAATTTTAAGAAGCCATTTTAAGCATAAGATCAAAATCCTTACTTGAATAAGTAAGCAAAAATAGATTGCAACCAGAGTCAAAATATTAGTGACACCATAAGCACAGAGTCTGGGTTAGGTACTCCAAATAAACATCCTAAGATGAACAAGAACTTCTTACAGTGATTATAGATTATCTCAAAGTATAATTCAGCTTGATGAATCAACTGATTTTGTAGCTGAGTCAGATGTATGGGTTCACACCATACAAAAAGGAGAAAGAATGATTCTGTGAGTCATTGTAACTAGTTGAAAGGGGAATCACCACATTCAATCTCTTTAGAAATTTTTTTAAATTAACCTAAAATACAGCTTAGTATATGAGGATAAATTTGCACCTGCTAAGCTGGTTTAAAAAAAATCAGATTAAGGGCCTGTTAAAAGAAAATAGCTTTCGTGAGCATATATTATACCTTGTAGCATCAAGAACTTGCCACAAAGATTTTGCCCCCAAATTAAAAGACCTTGTTTTCACTGATTTTCGTCAGTACAAACAGCGTCAGAGGCAATGCTCAAAATAGTCATGCTTCTTCTGTGATTTTTGTGATAGTTTTGCTTCTGTAAAGAGTTAACATTTTTGCTGAAACTCCTGTGTGAGCAAGAGCTGTCCCTTTTCAACACCAGCAGAGCGAAGAATGTCCAAGTACTAGGGCAAAGCACCCATGACCTTGCTGATCTGAAACAGCAGGTCCTGATACCATCAACTACTTCCAATTGATAATGAAATATTTACCTCTTTCACACATCACGTGCTTGCTTCCGTGTTCCTGCTCTCACCTGATCAGTCTGTAACATATAAAACTCCTAGCTATCTGAAGGTAGGACAGACCCTCCTGCTGGCAGCAAATCAATGGTTTCTTTTTATTGGTCCACTAGGTGACCTATGTTTCAAAATCTTCCTTCATTTCTGAGCACACTGTTCCTCTTTTCCACATAGAAATGAAGGGGTATTTCATGGCCACATAAATATACATATTTTTAAACTGAGAAATTGAGTTTTATAAGCCTGAGAAAAACTAGAGATTTTTAAGTTAGCCCTTTAACTGAATCCACAAGTAGGAAAGCCTGAGAAGAGTCTGCTTATTTAAATACATTTTTCAATCAATTTCCTTTTTTCAGTTGATTGGTCTTGCAGGAATTCCCACTTCCGGTTTTGTGTGCTTATATGTCCCTGCTCAGAGTGAATTTGAACAGATACATTAGTGATGCGAGAGATAAGATTATTTGAAAATAAAATCGGGGCTTCCTCTAGGTAGTCTGGACAATGAACTAGTACAGACTAACTTAGATTTTAAAATCCTTGATAGGTACAAAGCACTTTGACATATATTATTACTTATTGACACTGATAATAATATTGTAAAGAAGTTTTAACATTCCCATATTATGGCGGAGGAGACAGAGTTCCCTGCACAATGCCTGCTGTATTAAAGTTTAAAAGAGACAGTGAGTGATTTTTACTATGATGCATGGGGGTGGAGGGGCCTCAGTGTAGAGGTATCTGCTACAATTAGAGTATTCTCCTCCTTATTCATAGCATACAACCAAAGCTTTCACTGGGGTTCAGAAACAGTGAAATACAAAGATCAGCCACATGTTAATTCAAATCTTTGGGCAACAAAACTGATGGCTGGAATTCAAAAGATTCTGCTCATGGTTGCATCCATTCATTTACTTATTTTTTCTTCAATTCATCCATCCACCCATCGATCCATCCATCGATTCATCATTCTCTGCCCCACAAATATTGAGTGAGTGCACACCACGTGCTGGAATTTCCAAAGGGACCATGACAGAGCATCTGTTCTCATTAAGATGAAGTTCTAACAGGGGAGAAAGAGACATTAAAGAAAGGTATGTTTCTTACACAGCTGGATTTGTGGACTAAAATCATAGCTGCTGTACATATTATATAACATAAAAATAATGAAATCACAATTGTGACATAGGGTACTGTTTATGTATATGAAATGAGGACTTAGTCTGGGATTGGAAAATGCTTCCCTAAGGAAGAGGAAATTGCTTGCGCTAAGGTTTTGAGGTGGGAAAGAGATTGACAAAAATGAAAAACAGAAATGTTTGGGGCATGTTGATCAAGTTATAAGAGCTAAAACTTGAGAGATAGACACGGATGAGATCCTGTAGGGACTTTTAGGATGTGTTAAAAGATTTTGGTCCTTATGTTTAGGTCAATGGGTTATATTTGAAAGATTTTATGCAGAAAACTGCTGCGATCAATCATACTGCTTTTTACTTTCTCTTCTAAATGCTGCAGCTTTATTATTATATATAACATTTTTTTCTATTTTTTGAAAATGTAATACTTTCTCTTAGTCCAGCTTTAAAGGATTAAAAAAATTATACATTGAAAAACCTTCCTCCCACCATATTTTCCTACCCCCTTATTGCTCCTTACCAGAGGAAACAATTTTACTACTTTCTTTGAATCCCTCCAGAGATACCTTTAGTGTGGATGTAATTTCATAAAGCTTTTTATTATGTAAAATATTAAACGCCTATAAAACGTAGTGATAACAGTGTAATAAACCTCCACAGGGGCTTCCCTGGTGGCGCAGTGGTTGAGAGTCCGCCTCCCCATGCAGGGGACACGGGTTCGTGCCCCGGTCCGGGAGGATCCCACGTGCCGCGGAGCGGCTGGGCCTGTGAGCCATGGCCGCTGAGCCTGCGCGTCCGGAGCCTGTGCTCCGCAATGGGAGAGGCCACAACAGTGAGAGGCCCACGTACCGCAAAAAAAATAAATAAATAAAAAAAAAAAAATAAAAAAATAAACCTCCACATACCTATCACATAACTCCACCAATTATCAAATCAGAGGCGACCTTGCATGTCTATAGCTCCACCCACTTGCCCAGCAACCCTCTCATAAATTATTTTGAAACAAATCCCAGGCATCATATACTTTTATCTGTAAATGTCCTAAAGAGCATCTCTCAAAGGACCCCTTTAAAAAGCATAGCATCAACCCTATAATCACCCTCCAGACAAATAAAAAATAAGTTATTATGATAAAATTCCCAGGGTGTTAGCCCGCAGTCCCCAAAATAACAGACCCTGAGACAAAGACTTGGATGTCACTTTGGAGGGTGACAGCAGTGGGAGGAAGTGGGCAAGTGGAGGGGACAGAAGTCGAGGAAGAGTGTGTCAATGGAGAGGCACTATTGTGTGAAGGAAGGATTCAACCCCTCTGGAGACCCTCGGAGACGTGGGGGGCAAATGTCAGAACAGCTCCAAAGAAGGTCAAGGAAACAAGGCATTTATCCTCTGTCACATCTCACAGGTTGACAGTTACCTCCTGGGACATCTGGTCTTTTACTCAGGAAGACCCAGGTAAGAACTACTGCCTCTGACCTCCTGGATAGACTGAGGGAAAGTTCCTGGGGCAGAGTCAGCAGCCCATACATCACACAGATTTCACGAATTCTATATTATTTTCACTCTTTGCCTATTGGATTGGAATCCAAGCAAGAGCCATGCATTGTGATTGGTTAACATCTTTCCTTTTTTTTTTTTTTGAAGTGTTTCAAACTTCAAAAATTTTATTTATAAATGTTCTGGAGTTTATTATATATGCACATGTAATTTCACATAAATGTTTTTATGGATTTGTTTGATAATTTTGATATCCTATGAGAATTCTTAATAGACTAAATTTATTTTCTCCCTAAATATCTCCAGTCATATTTCAATTGATACCACATTTTTATCTTAAAAAATATTTATTTATTTATTTGACTGCATCGGGTCTTAACTTGCGGCACTCAGGATCTTCGTTGCGGCTTGTGGGCTTCTTGCTAGCGGTGGCGTGCATGCTCAGTAGTTGTAGTGTGCGGGCTCTAGAGCACGTGGGCTTAATTGCCCTGTGGCATGTGGGATCTTAGTTCCCCGACCAGGGATTGAACCCACATCCTCTGCATTGAAAGGTGGACTCTTAACCACTGGTCCACCAGGGAAGTCCCAATACCATGTTTTGAATACAAAATACATTCCTTGGGTTGTGTAGAGATTTTTTTTTCTGTTTTTTATTTTATTTTTAAAATTTTTATTGGAGTATAGCTGCTTTACAATGTTGTGTTAGTTTCTGCTGTGCAGCAAAGTGAATCAGCTGTAAGTATACATATATCCCCTCTTTTTTAGATTTCCTTACCATTTAGGTCACCACAGAGCATCGAGTAGAGTTCCCTGTGCTATACGGTAGATTCTCATTAGTTACCTATTTTATACATAGTAATATATATATATATATATGTCAATCCCAATCTCCCAGTTCATCCCAGCCTCCTTCCCCCCTTGGTATCCATAAATTTGTTCTGTGTAAAGATTGGTTTTTAAATTCTATTGGAGTATAGTTGATTTACAATGTTGTGTTATTGCAATAACTTGTTCTTAAGTGTCTTCTAATTTACAGATTCATCCTCCATTTCTCTTTGTTTTTACATTTTGTTTGTTATAACAAACAAATAAAGTTATATCATAACTTCCCGTTATGATAGTAGTAGCTACTGAAAATCATTAATTAGATGCATTAATTCATTAGAGGTTATAGAAGGGTAATAGTCTAATTCTATCATTCTTTCTTCAATCATTACTGTGAATACTTCTATAAAGAGAAACTTGTCTTCATCAACTGTTTGGTTGCCCTAAGGTATAGCTCTTAAGGGTTAAATGCTTGGTTATTTTCTTTTATCTCTGAGTTTTCAAAGTAATGAGTTAGTCTTAATATTTTCCAAAGGTGATGACTTTTTTTGCATCATTATAAACTCATGGATTTAAATAGTTTAATATTTTTCAAGCCACTGCAATTATTATCTTTACTTATGCTCAAATTGGCTCATCTTTGACCCATGAGTACCTGTTTAAGTTGGCTCCTAAGCTTTTTTGACCCAGTATGGTCCTATTTGATAGCTTCCTTGCTTTCTGGTGTAGAAATGTTCATTTTGTTTCCTTTTATCCCCACTTTTCCAGGTACCCTCTCCTTGTTTATTTTGAAAAGTATCTAAGATATATTTTCCTGCCTGTGAGAAGTCCGGGGTTTTTTTCAATTGGTTTTGGTATGTCAAGGCCACAGTTAGGCACTGGGGGTTTTAATCCACTATTTGCTCATTCATTGTTTTTAGGCCTTTCCAGTGGGCAGAACTAGAAAATACACATTAAAAAGTGTAAGATGTGGGACTTTCCTGGTGATCCAGTGGTTAAGACTCTGCTCTTCCACTGCAGGGGGGGCACGGGTTCAATCCCTCGTCAGGGAACTAAGGTCCCGCATGCCTCGTGGCACGGCCAAAAATAAGTTAAAAAATAAAATAAAATAAAGTAAAAATAAATAAATAATAAGATGCATTTTGAATTTATACTGATTTTCCAATTAAAAATCAAGACTATAGGGCTTCCTTGGTGGCACAGTGGTTGAGAGTCTGCCTGCCGATGCAGGGGACACGGGTTCGTGCCCCGGTCCGGGAAGATCCCACATGCCGCGGAGCGGCTGGGGCCGTGAGCCATGGCCGCTGAGCGTGCGCGTCTGGAGCCTGTGCTCCGCAACGGGAGAGGCCACAACAGTGAGAGGCCCGCGTACCGCAAAAAAAAAAAAAAAAAAAAAAAAAAAAAAAAAAAATCAAGACTATAGAGATTTTACTTAATATCATTGAACTTACATCAGTATCTCATTTATCCCATGCTTCAAATCTTAGTTCTCAGTTATGCCTTAGTTCTCAGTAATGCCTTAACTACTCATTTGCTTTATCTCACATTATACACACAAAGGCCTCATAAGAATAATATAACATTACCACCAATGATATGGTTACTGAAAACAACCACATTTTTTATTTTGCAATTTGTTTTCTTTGGGATCTATTCCACTATGGATGTGTGGCTAAATTATAAAGTCCCTTGAAATATTTCTTCTCTGACTGGCTATGCCAAACTTTGAATCACACAGTTATTTTTTATTTCACTTTAGTGTTTATTTCTAAGGTTGTTTTTTAAATTATGTAATACATGTACATGATTTCAAAGTCTAATTTCTAAAACAAGGGATAGTCAAAGAAGTTTAGCTTGAACTGGTGTTCCCTTTACCGTATTCTCACCTACCTACCGCAGGCACCCTTAACAATGTAAGCAAAGATATATATGTGTGTGTATATATATATATATTATATACATATATATATAGTGTAGACCTACACAGATATATACATTCACACACACACAAGTATGTGTATTCCCTTCCTCCTTAGATAAATGATAAACTGTACATACTCTTCTGTACCTTTGAGAATGATTCTTTAATTGGCATTGAGTCTGTACCTAAGAAGCTGATGTGCAGTAAAGGGCAGGAAATGTATGGATGTGAGGTGTCTGGTAAACACAAAGCTGAAGTTCATTACATAGTATAGTGAACAATTTGTATTGTTTTATGGCTTTTTCTAATGAAATTCCTAATTGCTATTTACTTGCTTGTCTTTGTTTGTGCCTGGTTTTGCCAGATAAAAATGCTTCTTTGATTTGCCTGAGATAAAGATTACTCTTTTGAATTTTGATAGAGTTTCCTACAGGTTTTTATAAGAACAGCCTGCAAAATTCCCATTTGCACACACATCCCTTATTGCTACATGCACACCCTAGCAAAAAGACCTAGGCTTTCCGATGTATTAGCAATTTCAATTTAGAAACACCATGTACTCTTTTGTTATTTTCAATTCAATGTACTACTTTTTGCATTTAACAGAGTTGGTAATAAGTGAAACTGGATTAGTCAATTTCACTATGGATTACTGTTCAATTTAAGTCAGCTTCTTTTGCTGGCCCTCTGGAATTAACATAATGAAGTAAGCTCTGGCTCGGAAAGGAAAACAAAGGCCATTTTTCAGGTTATATGTTCTTTTTTTACTTTTAAAACCCATTTTCTTTCAATTGTGCCATGAAAACGAGTGTTCCTCTATTACCTTAGACAAAATACAATTTCAGATTCTTTTACAGCACACTAAGTCTGGAAAATGGAGTTGACGTTAACCAGAGGAAGCAAGTACATACCAATGAGCTTGTGGATTTAATAACATTTTCAAAACAGGTAGGTGTATGGGTGGGGAGGTCTAAGAAGAGACCCTGGGATGGAAGATGAAGGAGCTTCCATGAATGGACACTATGTGGTGTGTAATTGAGGTGGCTGAATTGTAATGCATGAACTGCCGCCCTTGAACTAGAGTATGAACACTTTGTGAAGCCTTGTGTAAATACACACCTACTTACAGTCACAGATCTTTTTAAAATAATGTAATCAAAAAGTCATAGTCTTCCTGAAATTTCATTTCAAAAATCAAAATCATTCCATCTAACATTATTTTAACAACACTGAAACTACCAAAAATTGCAACATGAGAAAAATAAATGAGGAGTTAAATATCACGTACTAAGAAAAAGATTCATTTCTGGTTTCCTCTAAATAGCAAGCTTCCCTAACATTCTCAATTCACCAGCATTTGCTGTAGCTGTAGCATTTACACAGCTGTTAAGTAAAAGTAGGTTTATTAATGATAGTAATTTTTATAGCTTCATCCACATAAGATCATGGGTGACACTGGGAAGTCAACTGCAAGTATTAATGTGGTAAGCAGAAGATGGTGAGGAAGTAGAAAAAAGCTGATATAATTTACTCACTTTTATTGAACTAATATTTATTACTCTGTTAACGAGTCTGTGTGTATATGAAAAAGAAGTAGGATGGTAGTATGAAGACACACAGGATCAAAGGACAGTTTCCTTTTTTGTTTTTTTGGGCTACTTGGCTGCACCAATCAGCTTGCGAGATCCTAGTTCCCCCACCAGGGACCGAACCCGCGCCCCCTGCAGTGGAAACGTGCAGTCCTAATCACTGGACCACCAGGGAAGTCCCAAAAGGACAGTTTTCTGATGAAATTTTTGCATTTGGAATGCAATTTATTTTACATCTAACTATTTAACATGTTTTAAACTTTTATTTTAAATAATAAAAATGCATTTTTTTTGCAGGTAAGACATTCATTTTGGTTTTAAAAAAAATCAAACCAATATAAAAGGGTCCTGTCTCCCTTTAAGGCAAAGCCTCATTTATTCTGGTTTTTGCCTGTTGGCCTCCAACAGGTAACCACATGTATCATTTTCTTGAATATATTTACTGATTTTTCTTTATGCAAATATAAGCAACTATGAATATATGTGTTCACTGCTGTAAATAGGCTCTCAGTCACATGGTGTGAGGTACGGTGGAAGGAGAAGTATTCTGTGGTCCTTGATGAGATTTCAGGCTTTTCCTGACCCTATCTATCCCTCCAGACTGTGAAATTCACAAGTGTTGCTCAGTTTTTTTCTCTCCCCATGGGTGGAGGAGGATGGGAGAGTTGGCTGGAGTTGGGTATTTCCTTTCCCCCAGGTCAATTAGGCTCTGATAACTACCCCAGAAGATTAGGGTCTGGTTCACTGGTTTCTCCTGAGGGCCGACTCTACTATGTTGACTTTTATTTTTAAAAATTGTACATCCTTCAATATTTAAAAAGTTCACATTTTTAGATGATCACCACTATGATCATACCTGGTATCTATTATTTTAGTTTCTTTGTATGTGCATTAGAAAATGTATATCGTCCTATGTTCTTCATCCATCTTCCTCTCCCTCCTTTCTGCTCCCTGTCCCGCCAATGACTTAACAGTATTTTCCCTTTATGTTCACCAACGCACCCTTAAGTATGCTTATATTTCCACTATTTGATTTGCCAGCTCTAAAGGCTACCTTTTGCCTCCCAGCTACTAACGATGAGGCATCTGCAAGTTTTTACTTGCACCTCTCACTTTCTTTCTTTTTTTTTTTTTCCTGCGGTACGCGGGCCTCTCACTGTTGTGGCCTCTCCCGTTGCGGAGCACAGGCTCTGGACGCGCAGGCTCAGCGGCCATGGCTCACGGGCCCAGCCGCTCCGCGGCATGTGGGATCCTCCCGGACCGGGGCACGAACCCGCGTCCCCTGCATCGGCAGGCGGAGTCTCAACCACTGCGCCACCAGGGAAGCCCCTCACTTTCTTCTTTTCGTTAGCTGTTTTCTATGTTATCAAGCCATCTTGTATTTCCAATTATTCTGTTACCATTATTCTCACATTGCTTTTAATTTTACTTGTAGCAAAACAGAGTCTTTGTTCACCACCAGTCTGCTGCTAATCCTTCCCCAGTCATTTCTAGACTGAGTAAAATTCCTATAATTTTTCTCTTCAAGTAGAACTTATGGAAAAAGTATTCTCTGAATTCTTCCATTTTAAACTGTTAGTTTGTAGTTATTGTATGTGGCTTTTAATCTTTTATATGCTTAAAGGATAGCTTGCCTAGATAGAAAATCTTTGACTCATACCCTGTTTGCCTTTAATATTTTACAGGGGCTACTTCATTGTTTCCTGGCACTGGGTATCATGGTAGAGAGAGAAGTCTGATGTTAATTTAATTATATAAAGGACTTTTTTTCCTTAGAATTAATTTTTTTTTTTTGGTGTCCTGTATCTGGAAAATTCTTTCATTATCGTTAACATTCAAAAACTTTACTAGTATGCATCGCAGAATTGACTATTCTGGTCCAGTTTTTTTCTGGGACCAAAAGGTAGGTTCAAAGTTTCTCTACTTTCAGAAAAGTTTTTTTTGAATTACATATTAAAACATTTGTTTCATTCCATTGCTTTTTTTTCGTTTTTAAGAATTCCAATATATATGTATAACTGAATCACTATGCTGTACACCTGAAACTAACACAACATTGTAAATCAACTATACCTCAATTTGAGAAAAAGAATTCCAAATATAAATATGTTGCCTGCCCTTTGCCTCTCTTCTCTGTATCCCTTCTATCTCCATCCATTTTATTTCTTTTATTTTCTCATTTTTACTCTGTCCCTTCAGTGGCTACTGACAGCCACAGTCACTACTCTCCTTGCACTCTTTCCAGTAATCTTCGTTTCCGTGATCCTCTTGTCATTCTTCTCTTTTTTCTCTGGGTTCCATCAGCTCATGCTCACCTCTCCCTGTCATGTGGCCATTTCCCCCTGCGTCCTTATTTTTCTGCCTTGTGGTCTTCCTTCTTGCAGTGAGTGCTTCATAACTCATTTTAATGGTGGGATCTTTGGCTAGATCTTCAGCTGCAACTTGGCAATATTTTTCTGGTGACTGTTCTCTTGTCGGAAAGCTTAACTGCTTTTTTACACCTTTGTAATAGTATTTTTGTATGGATTCTGTGCCGCTGTTCCTTTACGACTCAAGGATAAATGGATTAGATGTTTCCGGACCTGCTGTTTGCAGTTTTCCATGGTGAGTGGGATGGAGGATGTGTGGGGCAAGGAAAAATCCTTACAAATCAAGGGTTTATCTTGTGCTGTTAGATATGCAGACTGTTGACTCCAGTATTACATTTCCTTGTGTTTCTCTATGTGACTTCTCAAGAAGCCTCCACCCTTTTCCAAAATTAATTTGGTCCAGGAGGGTTTCTGCTACCAGCTCTGGGCTCACAGGTGGCTCTTTCCATGGGATTTATTTCAGGGATATTTCATAAAATACCTTCTCACATCAGCCATGGCTTGTCCCAGCCTCCCCTGTCACTTTTCTTGCCATCTCTGAAGCTTCTGGATAATCCCCAGCTCTGTTCTCAGCTGTTGTACCTTAGCGTATGCTGCCCTTTCTCTTCAGGAAGTAGATTGTTACCAGTGCTTTCTGGGGGATCCCACACTCAGATTCCTTACCATTTCCTTCACAGCTCACTGCTACTCTTGACGCCAAATACCATGCCAGCTGCCTTACCACCCTGCCCCATCGGCTTTCCATATTCGTTTCACTTTAGAGTATGTGAGCCTTTTTGCTGGCACTTTTTCTTTCATCATTTCTTTCTGTAGTTTCCAAGATGAAAGGGGGAGATTCTAATTTAAATTCTTACCAGTATATACTACTGTGTTTTTAATTTGTTAGTTTTTAGTTATTTTTATGTGACGAGACTTGAACACAGTAAAAAGCAAAAGGGAAAAAAAGCCAACAGAAAGCTAGAAACTAAAATTGTTTTTAAAAGAACTAGAAAGAAGTTCTTGAGAGATGCAAAAGACTACAGTGTCAATAATACACACAAAGATATCTTGTCCTCCAACACAGGAGGGAAGAGAGATTAGGGCAACATCCATGGGGATGGAGGATACTGAGATGGTGGGAAGCCTCTGTTGTTAGGTGAAGTGGAAATGAGATTAGGAATTGATGCTAGATGCAGTGGAATTTCTCACCAAGGTAAAGAAGAAAACAAACAAACAAAAAGGTCACCTCTTGAAAGTCAGGCATATAGAGATGACTCTGGGCATCCGAAGGCTACAGAAAGGATTTAGAATCACCTCCTGTGAGATATTAAAGGTGTTAACAAATGATAAATAAAAGTTTTTCTGGGCAGTCCACGCATCTAAGTGAACTTGGATAGATGAGTGAGGAGATGACAGAAAAGGAAATTTCACGACTTTCCATGTTTAGCAACCGGGAGTAAAAGATTGGGAGAAAAAAGAAAGATGAAAGGCTCAGGGATAAGAATTGGTACAGGAATGGCAGAAGTTCATGGCGGGGGTGTTGGTGGTGAGAGGTTCTATAGTACTCAAAAAGGCTGTAACTACAAGGTCTGCCACTGTCTGGCACTTTAGCCTTCACCTAAAGCTCTTTCCATCAATCACAGGTCATTCACAGCTCTGTTCAGCCTATATAGTAATAAAGAAGAAAGGCTTGATATAATGTAAAGACAAATAAACTTCTCTGGCTATTTTTCATAGTTATGAGCATCCACATAAATACTACCCAAAGTCTAAAATGCTACATAAGACATTATGGCCAATAACGTTCAACTCATTCTTTAGTTAAGTGCTCTGATTTATCTCAATATGAAGATCATTTCAGGTATGTAAAAACCAGCGAAAACATTGTGGTTGGAAGGAAGGAATCACTTTATTTGAACAATATATTCTAGTCCTTTCTAATTTAATCTGAACAAACCCAAATTTTGTGTGTGTGTATGTGAGAGAGTGAAACTTGTTTATATTTCAAGTTTAGGTTGCGTATGTAATATAAATGCATGTGTGTTTATATCGGAAATTTCTAAATATGTTACCAAGTCCAAGCTGGTACTGCTCCCCACACAACAGTACAACAAATCGAGAGACTGGGTGCTGGGGCAAGGAATAGGGACTTTATTCAGAAAGCTAGCAGCCCAAGAAGATAGTGGACTAGTGTCCCAAAGAACCATCTTACCCGAGATAAAATTCAGGCTTCTTTTATACTAAAAGGGGAGGGGGGTGTGGCTGGTTGTTACAAACTTCTTGGTGCTGGAATCCTTTTGCAGCTATCCAGGCAGGTCTGATCACGGTGTTCCTAGAAACCTCCAATAAAACACTTGTTTTCTGTTCTGCAACTTTTTATCTCTATGTGAATGGAAAAGTGTTAACACCTTTAAGGGTCAAGCCTGTGAGGCAGAGCCTTGAGAATGGGCTACCCTGTATATTTCCGGCTACAGGCAACATTCTATTACAAAAGGTGCAGAGCCAGCATGACTCAGCACAGGCAAGGGGCACAGGGTTAGAACTAAAGGAACAGATCCTGTATGAGACACGTTTGCTCTTCTCTGTTACAACTAATCTTTGTTTTTATTCACAGAAGTGCACATGTTCTGTTTTTCTTTAAACATCTTTATTGGAGTTCAATTGCTTTACCTTGTTGTGTTAGTTGCTGCTCTATAACAAAGTGAATCAGCAATACTGTATACATATATCCCCATATCTCCTCCCTCCTGCGTCTCCCTCCAAACCTCCCTATTCCACCCCTCTAACTGGTCACAGAGCACCAAGCTGATCTCCCTGTGCTATGCGGCTGCTTTCCACTAGCTTTATATTTTACACTGGGTAGTGTATATATGTCCATGCCACTCTCTCACTTTGTCCCAGCTTACACTTCCTACTCCCCATGTCCTCAAGTCCATTCACTACCTCTGCGTCTTTATTCCTGCCTGCCCCTAGGGTCTTCAGAACAATTTTTTTTTTAAGATTCCATATATATGTGCTAGCATATGGCATTTGTTTTTCTCTTTCTGACTTACTTCACCCTGTATGACAGACTCTAGGTCCATCCACGTCACTACAAATAACTCAACTTCATTTCCTTTTATGGCTGGGTACTATTCCATTGTATATATGTGCCACATCTTCTTTATCCATTCATCTGTTGATGGACACTTATGTTGCTTCCATGTCCTGGCTATTGTAAATAGTGCTGCAATTAACTTTGTGGTACATGACCCTTTTTGAATTATGGTTTCTCAGGGAATAAGCCCAGTAGTGAGATTGCTGGGTCATATGATAGTTCTATTTTTAGTTTTTTAAGGAACCTCCATAATGGCTGTATCAATTTACATGCCCACCAGAAGTGCAATAGGGTTCCCTTTTCTCCACAACCTCTCCAGCATTTATTGTTTGTAGATTTTTTGATGATGGCTGACTGGTGTGAGATGACACCTCATTGCAGTTTTGATTTGCATTTCTCTAATGACTAGTGATGTTGAGCATCCTTTCATGTGTTTGTTGGCAATCTGTATATCTTCTTTGGAGAAATGTCTATTTAGGTCTTCTGCCCATTTTTGGATTGGGTTGTTTGTTTCTTTAATATTGAGCTGCATGGGCTGCTTGTATATGTTGGAGATTAATCCTTTGTCAGTTGCTTTGTTTGCAAATATTTTCTCCCATTCTGAGGGCTGTCTTTTCGTCTTGTTTATGGTTTCCTTTGCTGTGCAAAAAATTAAGTTTCATTAGGTCCCATTTGTTTATTTTTGTTTTTATTTCCATTTCTCTACAAGGTGGGTCAAAAAGGATCTTGCTCTGATTTATGTCATACAGTGTTCTGCTTATGTTTTCCTCTAAGAGTTTTATACTCTCTCTCCTTATATTTAGGTCTTTAATCCATTTTGAGTTCAGTTTTGTGTATGGTGTTAGGGAGTGCTCTAATTTCATTTACATGTAGCTGTCCAGTTTTCCCAGCACCACTTATTACAGAGGCAGTCTTTTCTCCATTGTATATTCTTGCCTCCTTTATCAAAGATAAGGTGACCATATGTGCGTGGGTTTATCTCTCAGTTTCTATCCTGTTCCACTGATCTATATTTCTGTTTTTCTGCCAATATCATACTGTCTTGATTACTGGAGCTTTGTAGTATAGTCTGAAGTAAGGGAGTCTGATTCCTCTGCTCTGTTTTATTTTCTCAAGATTGCTTTGGCTATGTGGGGTCTTATGTGTTTCCATACAAATTGTGAAACTTTTTGTTCTAGTTCTGTGAAAAATGCCACTGGCAGGTTCATAGGGATGGCACTGAATTTGTAGATTGCTTTGGGTAGGATAGTCATTTTCAAAATGTTGATTCTTCCAATCCAAGAACATGGTATATCTCTCCAACTGTTTGTATCATCTTTAATTTCTTTCATCAATGTCTTACAGTTTTCTGCATACAGGTCTTTAGTCTCCTTAGGTAGATGTATTCCTAGGTATTTTATTCTTTTTGTTGCATTGGTAAATGGGAGCGTTTCCTTAATTTCTCTTTCAGATTTTTCATCGTTAGTGTATAGGAATGCAAGAGATTTTTCTGCATTAATTTTGTATCCTGCAACTTTACCAAATTCATTGATTAGCTCTAGTAGTTTTCTGGTGTCATCTTTAGGATTCTCTATGTATATTATCATGTCATCTGCAAACAGTGACAGTTTTACTTCTTGTTTTCCAATTGGATTCCTTTTATTTCTTTTTCTTCTCTGACTGCTGTGGCTAAAACTTCTGAAACTTTGTTGAATAATAGTGGTGAGAGTGGGCAACCTTGTCTTATTCCTGATCTTAGTGGAAATGGTTTCAGTTTTTCACCACTGAGAACGATGTTGGCTTTGGGTTTGTCATATATGGCCTTTATTATGTTGAGGTAAGTTTCCTCTTTGCCTACTTTCTGGAGAGTTTTTATCATAATGGGTGTTGACTTTTGTCAAAAGCTTTTTCTGCATCTATTGAGACGATCATATGGTTTTTCTCCTTCTATTTCTTAATATGGTGTATCACATTGATTGATTTGTGCATATTGAAGAATCCTTGCATTCCTGGAATAAACCCCACTTGATCATGGTGTATGACCCTTTTAATGAGCTGCTGGATTTTGTTTGCTAGTATTTTGTTGAGGATTTTTGAATCTATGTTTATCAGTGATATTGGCCTCTAGTTTTCTTTTTTGTGACATCTTTGTTTGGTTTTAGTATCAGGGTGATGGTGGCCTCGTAGAATGAGTTTGGGAGTATTCCCCCCCTCTGCTATATTTTGGAAGAGTTTGAGAAGGATAGGTGTTAGCTCTTCTCTAAATGTTTGATAGAATTCGCCTGTGAAGCCTGTGAAGATAGAATTTGCCTGTGAAGGTCCTGGGCTTTTGTTTGTTGGAAGATTTTAAATCACAGTTTCAATTTCAGTGCTTGTGATTGGTCTGTGTATATTTTCTATTTCTTCCTGGTTCAGTCTCGGAAGGTTGTGCATTTCTAAGAATTTGTCCATTTCTTACAGGTTGTCCATTTTATTGGCATATAGTTGTTTGTAGTAATTTCTCATGATCCTTTTTATTTCTGCAGTGTCAGTTGTTACTTCTTTTTCATTTCTAATTCTGCTAATTTGAGTCTTCTCCCTTTTCTTCTGATGAGTCTGGCTAGTGGTTTATCAATTTTGTTTATCTTCTCAAAGAACCAGCTTTTAGTTTTATTGATCTTTGCTATCATTTCCTTCATTCTTTTTCATTTATTTCTGATCCGATCTTTATGATTTCTTTTCTTCTGGTAACTTTGGGGTTTTTTTGTTCTTCTTCCTCTAATTGTTTTAAGTGTAAGGTTAAGTTGTTTATTTGAGATGTTTCTTGTTTCTTGAGGTAGGATTCTATTGCTATAAACTTCCCTCTTAGAACTGCTTTTGCTGCATCCCATAGGTTTTGGGCCGTCCTGTTTCCATTGTCATTTGTGTCTAGGTATTTTTTGATTTCTTCAGTGATCTCTTGGTTATTTAGTAGCATATTTTTTAGCCTCCATGGGTTTGTATTTTTTACAGTTTTTTTCCTGTAATTGAAATCTAGTCTCATAGTGTTGTGGTTGGAAAAGATACTTAATACGATTTCAATTTTCTTACATTTACCAAGGCTTGATTTCTGACTCAAGATATGGTCTATCCTGGAGAATGTTCCATGAGCACTCGAGAACAAAGTGTATTCTGTTGTTTTTGGATGGAATGTCCTACAAATATCAATTAAGTCCATCTTGTTTAATGTGTCATTTAAAGCTTGTGTTTCCTTATTTATGACCATTTTGGATGATCTGTCCATTGGTGAAAGTGGGGTGTTAAGGTCCCCTACTGTTATTGTGTTATTGTCAATTTCCCCTTTTATGGCTGTTAGTATTTGCCTTATGTATTGAGGTGCTCCTATGTTGGGTGCATAAATATTTACAATTGTTATATCTTCTTCTTGGATCGATCCCATGATCATTATGTAGTATCCTTCTTTGTCTCTTCTAATAGACTTTATTTTAAAGTCTATTTTGTCTGATATGAGAATTGCTACTCCAGCTTTCTTTAGATTTCCATTTGCAAGGAATATCTTTTTCCATCACCTTACATTCAGTCTGTATGTGTCTCTAGGTCTGAAGTGGGTCTCTTGTAGACAGCATATATAAGGGTCTTGTTTTTGTATGCATTCTGCCAATCTGTGTCTTTTGGTGGGAGCATTTAATCCATTTACATTTAAGGTAATTATCGATATGTATGTTCCTATTCCCATTTTCTTAATTGTTTTGGGTTTGTTGTTGTAGGTCTTTTCCTTCTCTTGTGTTTCCTGCCTAGAGAAGTTCCTTTAGCATTTGTTGTAAATCTGGTTTGGTGGTGCTGACTTCTCTTAGCTTTTGCTTGTCTGTAAAGGTTTTAATTTCTCCGTCAAATCTGAATGAGATCCTTGCTGGGTAGAGTAATCTTGGTTGTAGGTTTTTCCCTTTCATCACTTTCAATATGTCCTGCCACTCCCTTTTGGCTTACAGAGTTTCTGCTGAAAGATCAGCTGTTAAGCTTATGGGGATTCCCTTGTATGTTATTTGTTGCTTTTCCCTTGCTGCTCTCAATATTTTTTCTTTGCATTTAATTTTTGATAGTTTGATTAATATATGTCCTGGCATGTTTCTCCTTGGGTTTATCCTGTATGGGACTCTCTGTGCTTCCTGGACTTGATTGATCTTTCCTTTCCCATGTTAGGGAAGTTTTCAACTATAATCTCTTCAAATACTTTCTCAGTCCCTGTCTTTTTCTCTTCTTATTCTGGGCTCCCTATAATTCGAATGTTGGTGTGTTTAATGTTGTCCCAGAAGTCTTTGAGACTGGCCTCAATTCTTTTTATTCTTTTCTTTTTTATTCTGCTATGTGGTAGTTATTTCCACTATTTTATCTTCCACGTCACTTATCTGTTCTTCTGTCAGTCATTCTGCTATTGATTCCTTCTAGAGAATTTTAAATTTCATTTATTGTGCTGTTCATCATTGTTTGTTTGCTCTTTAGTTCTTCTAGGTCCTTGGTAAACGTTTCTTTTATTTTCTGCATTTTATTTCCAGGATTTTAGATCATCTTTATTATCATTACTCTAAATTATTTTTCAGGTAGACTGCCTATTTACTCTTCATTTCTTTGGTGAGTTTTTACCTTGCTCCTTCATCTGCTGCATATTTCTCTGTCTTCTCAGTTTGCTTAACTTACTGTGTTTGGGGTCTCCTTTTCGCAGGCTGCAGGTTCATAGTTCCTGTTGTTTTTGTGTCTGCCCCCAGTGGGTAAGGTTGGTTCAGTGGGTTGTGTAGACTTCCTGGTGGAGGGGACTGGTGCCTGTGTTCTGGTGGATGAGGCGGGTTCTTGTCTTTCTGGTGGGCAGGACTACGTCCAGTGGTGTGTTTGGGGGTGTCTGTGATCTTATTATGATTTTAGGCAGCCTCTCTGCTAATGGTGGGTTTGTGTTCCTTTCTTGCTAGTTGTTTGGTATGGGGTGTCCAGCACTGGATCTTGCTGGTCGTTGAGTGGAGCTGGGTCTTAGCATTGAGATGGACATCTCTGGGAGAGCTCTCGCCGATTGATATTACGTGTGGCTGGGAGGTCTCTGGTGGTCCAATGTCCTGAACTCAGCTCTCTCACCTCAGAGGCTCAGGCTTTACACCCTGCTGGAGCACCAAGACCCTGTTAGCCACACGGTGAGTATGTGGGGATTTTCTTGCTTTTTGGGAAATCTGAGGTCTTCTACCAGTATGTTTTCTGTAGGAGTTGTTCCACATGTAGATGTATTTTTGATGTATTTGTGGGGAAAAGGTGATGTCCACGTCTTACTCCTCCACCATCTTGAAGGTCCTCTAGTGCACATGTTTTTAATCACTAATATATATCTCATCTAAACTGATGAAATACTTACTTTTGAGGTTCTGAAACAGCCCAAATCAGACTGCATAGATCAACGCCAACATATACTTCAATCATAAACCCACCTCGAGAGTGAATAAGCAGAATATTCTAAAATGAAGGTGAACAGACATTCAAAATCGGACCAAATTCTATAGAGAAACTTCTGACCAAAGCAGAACATAATAGGAGGTGCTGCATAGTCAGCAGAGTATGTACAGAGCTGGGATTCTAGTCACAAGCACATAGTCAAATTCAAGCTCTTGAATCATTGGATTCAGTTATTTAAAGAAGTAGCGTAAATCCTTATAATACTTTACTTGTTGTGTAACTGAGAGAAATTATCCCTACGTGATATTCTCTTGACTTAATTGTGTCATGATCCAGTTTCAGGGAAGGAACTGGTCATTAACTACTTGCTTGCTTCTAATTTCGAGTAACTCTGATCTACAGAAAGCAAGAGCTCAAATGCATCTTTTCCGAAAGGAGTGCCACATCTGTGAAAAATTTTCAAAACACAAAGGTCTATATCTTCTCATATTGACTCATTACCACATACAGAAGTTAAAAAAAGAAAAAAACAAAACCAAAAACACCTGTCTCTGGTTCTTAAGGGATATCTTTAAGGCAGCCTTATAATAGCTGCTTGATGAACAATAGCCACAGAAGCATAGAAGGAAGACAAGGATGCCAACTCCTGGCTGTTGTGATTGTTTGTTTGTTGCTGCCCTTTTGATTTTAACCTGGGTTAGAAAGTTCTTAAAGAGGCTTAAGGATGCTGATTAAATTATTAGAACACATAACTTTTCCCCATTTGTTAAAAGTTAAAATTTCTGCCAAGTACTTAATGTTGAAAATTGTCTAGAGTTTTAGAAGGGAGGAGGGAGACATGGCAATAGTGGTGGGATTAAAAAGAAATTGGTAATATCTTATACTTGCTTAAGAAAACAAAGGAAATCAAATCAACAGAGTAATTTATTTCTCTCAGAGAGGCAATTTAGCAGCTTGACTGTATGGAAAATTGAGGGTTTAAGGGCTTCCCTGGTGGCGCAGTAGTTGAGAGTCTGCCTGCCAATGCAGGGGACACGGGTTCGTGCCCCGGTCCGGGAAGATCCCACATGCCGCGGAGCGGCTGGGCCTGTGAGCCGGGGCCGCTGAGCCTGCGTGTCCGGAGCCTGTGCTCCGCAACGGGAGAGGCCACAACAGTGAGAGGCCAGCGTACCGCAAAAAAAAAAAAAAAAAATTGAGGGTTTAGGGGAAAATATTTCAGATTTAAACATTACAGGAAAGTTACCTGAGGTGGTCTTTAAAATATCTTATACACTGTTTTGCACAGCACTGCATAGGGTGAAATAGGAGTTGTTAAGTACAAAAAGCTGCAGAGTCTCTATAGGAGAAAGCAGGATAGAGAAATTGTACTTAACATGTAAGATGTGGAGAAAGAAATTATCTGGGAGAGTTTAGAAAATAATTCTTCATGTATCCACTTTATTTCCTCTCTACCAGCTGAAATCACCTTTACACACACATGGGCCATAATAAATATTTGTTCAATACATGAATGCCTTATGCCACAATGAATCACAACCACCACAGTCCTTCTCTACAGTGCGGAGAAGGGAAATTAAGTAATGGAAAAAGATAAGTGTAACTAGAAAGATGTGAGGTCAGTGTATCATCTGAATATAGTGGTTACATATAGAGACTGGAATTTGGACCCACCGAGGTTCAAATCCTGACTTTACCATCTCTTCTTGTCTGTCACTTGGCAAGTCATTCAACCCTCTTAACCTCATTCTTTTTTCATCTACATAATGAGGATAACAATAGCATCTACTTCATTCTTCTATTGTGAAGATTGAATGTTATAAGACATGTTAAGCAATTAGCATATTATTACCATACAGTAAGAACAAATAAACATTAGCTATTATCATTATTATTTTATTAATAAAACAATAGTCCAACTTCTTTATTTTTGCTCTTGTTTCAAGTGTTTTAGGTGTCATATATAAAAAGTATCATTGCCAAGACCGATGTCAAGAAGGTTTTTCCCTGTGTTTTCTCCTGGGAGTTTTATAGTTTCAGGTCTTACATTTAAATGTTTAATTTTGAGTTAATTTTCTGCGAGTTGTGTAAGATAGGAGCCTAGTTTCACTCTTTTTCATGTGAAAATCCAACTTTCCCAGCATCATCTATTGAGGAGACTGTCTTTTCTCCATTGACTATTCTTGGCTCCCTTGTCAAATATTAGTTTGCCATATATGAATGGATTTACAGCTAACAATACTGTATTGTATATTTGAAATTTGCAAAGACTGTAGATCTTAAACGTTTTCATTACACAAGAAAAAAAGTTGTAACTATATGAGGTGATAGACGTTAACTAACTTATTGTGGTGATCATTTCTTAATATATACATGGACCAAATCACTATGTTGCACACTTTAAACTTATGTAATGTTATATATCCATGATATCTTAATAGAACTGAGAAAACAAACAAATGAAGAAAAACGCTTGATGGTGATATAAGCTGTCCTGCATAGAGGGAACCAACTGAAACCTCATTATTTCAAAATCACTTAAACCTTGGATTATCTATCAACTTGTACCTCAGACAAGGAATGTTGACTGAGCAAAATAAGTAGCAAAAAAAATAAATAAATTACTAAGTGCATTTACATGTTCAATATAAAAAACTGCACAGAAATCTCTTGTATTCCTATACACTAATGATGAAAAATCTGAAAGAGAAATTAAGGAAACACTCCTATTTACCACTGCAACAAAAAGAATAAAATACCTAGGAATAAACCTACCTAGGGAGACAAAAGACCTGTATGCAGAAAACTATAAGACACTGATGAAAGAAATTAAAGATGATGCCAATAGATGGAGAGATATACCATGTTCTTGGATTGGAAGAATCAATATTGTGAAAATGACTATACTACCCAAAGCAATCTACAGATTCAATGCAATCCTTATCAAATTACATATGGCATTTTTTACAGAACTAGAACAAAAAATCTTAAAATTTGTATGGACACACAAAAGACCCTGAATAACCAAAGCAGTCTTGAGGGAAAAACACGGAGTGGGAGGAATCAGACTCCCTGACTTCAGACTATACTACAAAGCTACAGTAATCAAGACAGTATGGTACTGGCACAAAAACAGAAACATAGATCAATGGAACAAGATAGAAAGCCCAGAGATAAACCCACGCACCTATGGTCAACTAATCTATGACAAAGGAGGCAAGGATATACAATGTTGAAAAGACAGCCTCTTCAATAAGTGGTGCCGGGAAAACTGGACAGCTACATGGAAAAGAATGAAATTAGAACACTCCCTAACACCATACACAAAAATAAACTCAAAATGGATTTGAGACCTAAACATAAGACCGGACACTATAAGACTCTTAGGGGAAAACATAGGAAGAACATTCTTTGACATAAATCACAGTAAGATCTTTTTTGATCCACCTCCTAGAGTAATGGAAATAAAAACAAAAATAAACAAATGGGACCTAATGAAACTTAAAAGCTTTTGCACAGCAAAGGAAACCATAAACAAGATGAAAAGACAACCCTCAGAATGGGAGAAAATATTTGCAAATGAAGCAACTGACAAAGGATTAATCGCCAAAATTTATAAGCAGCTCATGCAGCTCAATAACAAAAAAACAAACAACCCAATCCAAAAATGGGCAGAAGACCTAAATAGACATTTCTCCAAAGAAGACAAACAGATGACCAAGAAGCACATGAAAAGCTGCTCAACATCACTAATTATTAGAGAAATGCAAATCGAAACTACAATGAGGTATCACCTCACACCAGTTAGAATGGGCATCATCAGAAAATCTACAAACAACAAATGCTGGAGAGGGTGTGGAGAAAAGGGAACACTCTTGCACTGTTGGTGGGAATGTAAATTGATACAGCCACTATGGAGAACAGTATGGAGGTTCCTTAAAAAACTAAAAAGAGAATTACCATATTACCCAGCAATCCCACTACTGGGCATATACCCAGAGAAAACCATAATTCAAAAAGACACATGCACCCCAATGTTCACTTTACCACTATTTACAATAGCCAGGTCATGGAAGCAACCTAACTGCCCATTGACAGACGAATGGATAAAGAAGATGTGGTACATATATACGATGGAATATTACTCAGCCATAAAAAGGAACGAAATTGGGTCATTTGTTGTGACGTGGATGGATGTAGAGACTGTCATACAGAGTGAAGTAAGTCAGATAAAGAAAAACAAATATCGTATATTAACGCATGTATGTGGAACCTAGATAAATGGTACAGATGAACTGGTTTGCAGGGAAGAAGTTGAGACACAGATGTAGAAACAAACATATGGACACCAAGGGGGGAAAGCAGCAGGGGGCTGGGGATGGTGGTGTGATGAATTGGGCGATTGGGATTGACATGTATACACTGATGTGTATAAAATTGATGGCTAATGAGAACCTGATGTATAAAAAAATAAATTAAATTAAATTAAAAAAACTAATACTAAACTTTCTTTGGGTTATTTGTATGGAGATATGTTAATATAAATGTTTCAGACATTACATGAAATTTCTAAAAATCTTATATGTTCTGGTACAATGTTATAAGTCATAATTCTAGTTAATATTTTAAAATGTATATCTCAGAAATAACTAAATTTCCTTGTCAATTGCATTATTATGAACTTTCCTGAAATCTTTAACCATGGTCATTTTTAAGTCTTTTGTCATTTACAGACAGTTCTGGGTGTACTCTGATGCTTTTGCAAAAATGTTCCTATAAAAGGGTTTCATCTTCAAGGAATTCATGTAAAAGACTGACAAGTACAGGTTTCCGGTAACTGACTATACAGCTGAGCTGAAGGAATAAGCATTTTCAGAACTCTAATGGAAAACTGATGAATTCATAACAGTGCTAACAAAAGATCAAAATGAAAAAGAAATTAATTACATGGGACTGAGTGAACTGATGAGGATGATTATAATTTTTGTGACTTTCTGTTTGAATAAAAAAGAAAAAGTAATGCCAAAACCCAAAAAACTGTGAAAGTAGAGGTGACCTGGGGGTGCCCTGCCTACCTAGAGTAAAACAGCCCTGGGAAGGAGAATCAGGCTGAAGAGCACCTCTGGGGATGGGTAGAAGGAGACTCAACAGTTCTCACAGAAGCGGCTCATTGAACTGCGGAAGAGGATCGCTTCAAGTGTTAATGATTACGGAGATTGCATGTCAGGAGATGTTAAGTGAAGAGAGAAAAGGAAAAATGTCTTCCTTTGTCAACCGAAGTCTTGTTGGGTGGATAAAGTTGGAGGGGTGGGTATACAATGCAAGGTTTGAGTCTAGCTGCTTTCATCCACTATGTCTGAATCAGCTTGTTTTTACTACAATGAAATGTTTCATTGAAGTCCCATGAGCACAGACTCGCAACCACCATCCTGTGACAGCTACGGTTAGTCCAGTGGGAATAGAAATGCAAGACTTCACTCGCCCCATCAGTCCAAGATATTGAAACTTACAGTATATTGATGGTGTCATAAGATGGGCAGTACGTAAGGAGCCCTATCCTGTAGGAACCACATGCTGACTGGATGCAAGGAAACCACTCTTGCAGGTCTAGAGCACACCACTCACCTAGCCTGGTGTTTCTTTTGATGGGAAATCAACCATTTAAGCTTGCAAAAATGACCCAGACGAATGGAAATGTGTAGTAAAGTGCGAAGTGAAATAGAAATCATCACCACTGTCACGGGTAACGCTCACTTAGGGCTTACTGTGTTGTGGGCACATGGGTAAGTGCCATTTGTGGATTAGCTCATTTAATCATTATGACAACCCTAGGAGATAGGAATGTTATTATTCTCATTTGAAGATGAGAAAGGAGGCTTAGAGGGGTTGGGTCAGTTGAGGGGTGGATGGCAGGACACACCTGAATAATAGGCAAAGTATGGAACCTCAGTCTCTTACTAGTCAACAATAACTACCTACTCGTCTAAGGCTCAGCTATTATTTTCAGGACTTTAGAAGATTTGTCTTTAGATCCCTTTAGAACATATGTAAAGTATAATATGTTACCTATGCATCAGGCAGTTTTTTATGGAATTGGGTTCATGTAGGCTAACAATTGGAAGTGACAAGCCAAAAGACCTAACTCAGAACTTTTTTAGCTGGTTTTGTGATTCAGAACATTTTACCACTAACCCAGTCTTTTATGCAGAATGAGGAGGCTATCAGGAAAATGTGTGAGTGTCAAACTGGAGACACTACCAAGTACAACCCAAAGACATCAGTGTCAAAGCAACAGGAGATGTGGTTCATCACGCATCACGTACATTGTGGAACGTGTTGGTCCTGCTTGAAGACACTTTACTGGACTCGGTCTTGCTCATTGCTTTGGAGGAATCAGGCATGAACATTTTATTTCATCCTAGCTAACCAGAATATTGACACTTGCTAAGAAATCACGAGAAAGAAAAAGCTACATTTTGGGCTGACCTTTGTAAAATTCTCAAGAGTTTGGAAACGTGCCTCCTCCCATCATTAACCTGCTTCCTTCTGCAAAGAAACAGCACAGCCTTAAACCTATGAGGAAACTGAAAGCAATTTTATATTTCTTACTAACCACTGATCTAGAGACCCTGTCTACCCTGGTCACTAAGAAGCTGACCTGGGCTTCCCTGGTGGTGCAGTGGTTAAGAATCTGCCTGCCAGTGCAGGGGACACACGTTTGAGCCCTGGTCCAGGAAGATCCCACATGCTGTGGAGCAACTAAGCCCGTGTGCCACAACTACTGAGCCTGAGCTCTAGAGCCCACGAGCCACAACTACTGAAGCCCACGCACCTAGAGCCCGTGCTCTGCAACAAGAGAAGCCACCGCAGTGAGAAGCCCGCGCACCAGAACGAAGAGTAGCCCCCGCTCGCCACAACTAGAAAGAAGCCCGCGTGCAGCAACGAAGACCCAACACAGCTAAAAATAAATAAAATAAAATTAACTAATTAAAAAAAAAGAAGCTGACTTATTCAAGGCTCATGTGACGTGTAACAGGAGGGGCTTTTTACAGCCAGAGAGCAGGGAGGGACCAGTCATGGTTCTCCTAGATGGAAATTCCTCCCAAAGTTTGCACAGAACTTTTTGATAGGGGGGGACACATCCATCACCCAGCCAAGTGGAAAAATAAGAGTACCACTGAATCTGGATTATACTAAGGTACAGGGAAGATTCTGGCTAGAGAAGAGGAATTAAGCACAAGCAAAATAACTTGAAGTGGATGTATCAGTTCTTTCTCCGTATTAGCAACACACCTACAGAGAGCTGGGGCGGTGTGCTTGTCACCAACAGTGGACATCCTTCATGTTCACTGCTAAGGCAAGATAGCCTCCCATTAGCTACACAATGAGTTTCTTCACGTTTTCCACAGCACAAAGTACTATCAGAATTTGTGTCAGGGGTGACAGTGGTGACAAGATGTCCCTAACGGGGTCCTGTTTGAGGGTGAAGAAGGGTTATTCCTGTCATTATCTCTTTCTCGTCAAGTGCTTACTACAAACTAGATACCACATGGGATGGTGAGTTCCTCCCCATCCTGCCAGGGCCAAGCGTGATCCTGCACAAATGACACTGGATGGGGATGCTCCCGGGGGTGGCTCAAGCCAGCGACGGCTTTGATGCATTTTGGGCTGACAATGTGATTTTCAGCTGTTCTCTGTGATGCCTCAGAGACATTTCAAATGTTTGTCAGATGCCAACCCAGTGGGGACAAGCTGACTTTGGTCTCTTTATTTGTTCCTTTGGGAAGCTCAAAATTCAACCCCTCTGGAATATTTCCTGAGAATTCAGATCAACACTGGCTTGAGGGGAAGGGCAAGAGATAGGAACAGGCATTCCCTGATCCCTTGAATTAAACGGAACTTCTGGCCCTACAATGTTGCAGACTTAAAAACATTGGGCATAAGATAATACTATATAACATTGATCAGATACTTGTGTTATAGGTGTTTTTGAGGCACATTACAGATATTATCTCATTTAATCCACAATCGTGTATTCCGTATAGGAGGGATGACTGTCGCCTTCGTTAGACCTGGGACATAAGGACAGGGTCTAAGTAACCTCCCTGTGGTCACATAGCTGGTAAGCTGTAGAGGCAAGCTGTGAATCCAAGCCTTCTGGCTGTTTCTAGAGTCCACCAGATAATTTGTGGCTTCTGTAGGCTTTGAACATCTTGGAGGCTATATTTTTGTGGCTGAATTAATGGAACCTCAATTTCATAAATAGTTTTCAATTAAATAATGACTTTTCATCACACTCTGTGCAATAAATGTCTTGTCATGATGTAAGAAAATCCAGGGACCCTCCTGTTGAAATACTGGATCTGACCTTATTACAGAGCCATGGCTCATAATTTTTTTAAAAGCAGTTCTATTTCTCCAGACATCACAATCTGTATTTGAGAGGCTGTCTGCAAGAGCCTTATTATGGCAGCTTGTTGCTGACAAGTAATGCACTATTGCCATCTATTGTAATGGAGAGTAAGCTGATTTACTGCAAAGGATAGTGAGCTAATAGGAAACATTCAGTATGCAGCTAGGAACCGCAATTCATCACTTCTGTTCACAAGAATCTCTAAATAGCTCAGGGCAACCTCCATGCCTTGTTCTCATGGACAGTATTTGACCTGAAGAAACTCAAACCTCACTCACTCCAGGGTCATGAATCCTATTCGCTGATGATGAGGCTATGGAAGATGAAACAATTCTTTGATTCTTTCTTCTTTAAACTCAAGGAGAAACACTAGTAGCATCTTTTGCAAAAGCAGCCTTTTGCAGAAGATCTAATTCCAATAGCAGCATTGGCGCAAGGAAGGCTGGGACTAAGCTCCTAGGGGCTTTCCAGTGTGACAGTGAAGGAAATGACCTCCTGTCCTTCCATGTCGGCACCACCTCCTATTTCCTAAGGAGATGCAAATAAAGGTTCACTGATTTTGGAAGACCGTCTATGGTATCTCATTGCCTTCTTGTCTTCCAAGCTGATCAGAAAGCCTTAGGGGGCCATGACACCCACTTCACTTCCTGCCGGTCTTAAATAAATTTGTGATCTGCTGGCGGGCGCTGGGATCATTCACAGCTAACATCGCAGGGTTCCTCGTTTCTGATCTGCCATGGAGCCAGCCAGCGTATGCTGCCGTCTCTGGAAAGCACAGCCAGGCAGTCAGCATGACTATCCATTCAGCCTGTGGCTATTGAAAATCTGGCATGTCCAAGCCAGAGCCACGTCTCAAATAGCGTCAGTTCTTCTAGGAAATTAACTTGAATTCCTTTCCGTTTACGCTTGACCCCCTTGGCTTGCTGCCTTTTCTCCTGTGCCAGGAGAGCACACCACTTTACTTTGGTATCACTCCATTCTGTCTGCTTTCCTGGATTTAGTGCCTCTCTGGGGAGAATCAGAAGCTCCCACTCTAGCTCTGAGACCATTTGAACCCCTCTGGTTACATCAGTTTCTACCTCTTTCCTCTTGGCTCTTCCCATGACTCCTAAGGGAAGCAGGATAGAGTCAATTAATTTTTAGAACCTTCCAATTGTGTTTTCCATAGCAATTTTGAACTTTAGAAACTTAAAAATTGGAGTTATGCCTCTGTGAGGTAACATGGAGTTAATTTGAACAAAATTCCTGTACAAGCGACCCTTTCTAAGGGATGCAGAGGACACTGCTGGTGCCTGGGACATCCAGCTCCCTGGTTTGCCTTGTTGAGTACCTGTCTCATCCATTCTTTACTTCAACAAATACTACTGAGGTCCAAGTACAAGTCAAGCATGGAGCTGGGCACGGAGGTGCAAAGATGAATAAGAAATGATCTTTATTCTCCATAAGTTTATGGAGACAGACATGATATACAGATGCCTCCAGCGGACTATTTCCAGGACATGACAGAAATGTTCATGACATGGAATGGGGCTTTGGAAATTTTCCTGGAGGAGAAGATGTTTGAGCTAGAACTTGAAGCTAAGCAGTAGTAAGAGAAGTGAAGGACGACAGAGCAAAGAACTGAACCAAGTTCCAGAGCCCAACTTTGGTATGAAGCCAACTGCAAGAGTTTGGTATCACTTGAGTGTAAAGTGTGCAGCAGGCAAACATTCAGCAGGTAATTGTTTCTAAAGGAAATACAATGTGTACAGGTACTACCTTAGGTGCCTAGAAGAATCTGGTTGTCTTGTCTACATCCCTGCCTCCAGTGTCTTAGTCTAGATGCCTGATAGTTTCATTGGATTCCGCTTTTTACCAAACCCAAAGACTCTGGATGGTGGCACAGGAGTCTTAAAACACTTGTAAGCCTAGGATTAGAAAGAATAATGAGAAAAAATAAAATGATTGGGACAACTTGTATGTAGCCTTTATCCAGGCAACTTGATTCCCCCAGCTCTAGCAAATGGTGTCAGCTCTTACAAACTCAACAAAGGGTTCCACTGCCTAATTTGCCAGGGATCCACTTGACTTGATTTGGGCAATTTAATCAGCATGAAGATGAATCTCCTGCATGTCCCATCTGGGTATGTGTCATTTCTCTCCCTCTCTGGAACCTGTATTTGCTTGAACAGTCTCTCAACGGGGCTCTCACTTGGGATGGGGGTACAGTAGGAGATAAGAGCCAACATAGACACGAAGCTCTAAACTTGGTGGTAACATATTTAGTGGGCATAAGGCGAAGTGTGAAGTGCATTTTAGGATTTCACAAGGCCAGTCTCTCTCTGTCTGCAACCAGCAGAGAAAATATCCCATCAATTTAGTATCATGATCATCATTCTTCCCATAAAGAAAAGTACAACTGCCTCTTCTAATGAAATAGACCTTTCTTCCTGCTTTAGTTAGTGGATTGGACTCCCTTTTAGGCTTAAATAATAATGGTCTTATAGTCTAATACAGTAAAAAGGAAATCAGCAAAAATATCTAGATGACCAAGAGTTATTATCCAAGCCACTTAAAGAAAACCGTATCTGCTCCGCCTTTTACAGATCTGGAATTTTAATATCTATGTAAGGGAAAAATAGTTACAGAATGTTTGAGGTAAGCAAAAATATCTGATGAAAATAAAATGTAAACCTTGTCAAATTATCTTCAGTTTGTGGACTAAACTTTGTAGCACTTAGATCACTTAACCCCTTCAAGGAAAGCGCCTCAGAAATCCTACTTCACAGGGAATCTTGCCTCTGCTGAAGTCCTAGAGAACTTGCAGACCATACTTTAATTTGGCTACTAATCCCATATGATTCATGACATTCCGTGTACTGAACTGATACTTGTCTCTTGTATTGCCATTTAACTTTTCACGGTTTGATAAGAGGTGGCTAGCCGAGGAGGAAGGGTGCGGGTTTTAGAGACAGCAAATCTGGATTCGAATGGGATAAAGCAACCTGGATTGCCCATTTTACAGCTATGTGGAGTGGTGCAATTAGGTACCAATTTGGACCCTCAGTTCCCTCATCTTTACTTTATTTTTTATTTTTTTAAATGATTTTATTATTTAGTTTGGCTGTGTCAGGTCTTAGTTGCGGCACATGGACTCTTTTGTCCACGCGCGGGCTCTCCGTTGTTGCGCATGGGCTTCTCTCTAGTTGTGGCGTGTGAGTTTTCTCTTCTCTAGTTGTGACGCACAAGCTCCAGGGCGCGTGGGCTCTGTAGTTGTGGCACGCGGGCCTTAGTTGCCCTGCGGCATGCAGGATCTTAGTCTCCTGACCAGGGATCAAACCCGCATGCCCTGCATTGTAAGGTGGAGTCTTTACCACTGGACCACCAGGGAAGTCCCTCATCTTTAATATAGGAATAGTGATACTCACTTTCCTGGGTTGTTATCAGAATGAAATAAAATATATTCATAGTATCTGGCATGGGGATCAGTGTTCATTAAACTATTATTTTATTTTATTTTATCCATTGAAAATGATTTTAAGCTCTTGGTCCACTTGCTTGGGGGAAGCCAGTTGCCATGTGAGAAGTTCAGCTATGCTGAGACTGCCATGTAATGAAGGAAGCCACGTGGAAAGGCTGCATGGGGAGAGCATGAGAATGAGAAGAAATGCCCCGCCAGCCCCCAGCTACTCCAGCTGACCCAGCCCAGACATGACATATGAGGGAAAGAGCCTCCAGATGACTCCAGCCTTGTTGCCATCTGACTGCAACAGCATGGGAGACCAAAAGGAAAACCATCCAGGTCGGCCCAGTCAATTCCCACAACCTAGAGGGACGATAATAAATGTTTGTTTTAAGCCACAAAAAGGATGGTGATTTCCTTTAAGTAAGTATTACTTATTACATGTTTTGCACTTCCCAAGATCTAGCCCCCTACCTTATGCAAAAATCACTATTTACAGGTGGACTATTATTTCCCTTTTATATTTTTATTAAACTAAATACCAATATACCATATCAATGGAGCTCTACAACAATATACAGATTTTGAAATGCTTGATTTTCTCTCCATGCATTTTCACCAAGGGCTTCTTTTTTTTCAACACGTGTAGAGGCATAATCACATACATTTTAAAGTTGTGATTACTTATTGAGAATGTATGGTATGTTAATACTATGACCAATTCATCTACGAAACATAAGAATAAAAAAATCTGAAAAATCTCATGATAAAAAATATGTATCAGTCTTGGTGATGATTTTTTGAGTCTGACTCCAAAAGCAAAGGCAACAAAAGCGAAAATCAACAAATGAAACTACATCGAAGGAAATAATTAACAAAATGAAAAGGCAACCTATGGAATGGGAAAAAATATTTGCAAATCATATATCTGATAAGGGGCTAATATCCAAAATACATAAAGAGCTCATACAACTCAATAGCAAAAAAACCAAACAATCTGATTAAAAAATGGACAAAGGATCTGAATAGACATTTTTCAGAGAGCACTTACAGATGGCCAACAGGTACATGAAAAGATGCTCAACATCACTAATTATCGGGGAAATGCAAATGAAAAGCACCATGAGATATCACCTCATGCCTGTTAGAATGGCTGTCATCAAAAAGACAAGAGATAACAAGTGTTGGTGAGTATATGGAGAGAAGGGAATGTAAACTGGTGCAGCCGCTGTGGAAAACAGCTCGGAGGTGCCTCAAAATTTACAACTAGAACTACCATATACATGATCCAGCAGTTCCACTACTGGGTATTTATCTGAAGAAAGCAAAAACACTAATTTGAAAGGATACATGCACCCCAATGTTCACTAGAGCATTATTTACTATAGCCAAGATAACGAAACAACCTAAGTGTCCACTGATGGATGAATGGATAAAGAAGATGTGAAATGTACACACAGACAATGGAATACTATTAAGCCATAAGAAAGAATGAAATCTTGCCTCTTGTGACAACATGGATAGATCTTGAGGGCATTATGCTGAGTGAAATAAGTCAGACAGAGAAAGACAAACACTGTATGGTCTTATATATATGTAGGCCAAGCCCATAGATACAGAGAAGAGACTGGTGGGTTGCCAGGGGTGGGAGGTGGTGTGGGTAGGTGAAATAGGTGAAGGGAGTCAAAAAGAACTGACTTCAGCTATAAAATAAATAAGTCATGGGAATGTAATGTACAGTATTAACTATAGTTAGAAATACAGTAGTTCCCCCTCATCTATGGGGGTATATGTTCTATGACCCCAGTGGATGCCTGAAACCTTGGACAGTAGTGAACCCTACATATGTTTTTCTCCATGCATACATACTTATGATAAAGTTTAATTTATAAATTAGGCACAGAGATTAGCAACAATAACTAATAATGAAACAGAATAATTGTAACAATATACTGTATTAAAAGTTATGTGAGTGTTGTCTCTCTCTCTCAAAATATCTTATTGTATATATTTAATGTCTTTTCTATCCTAACAAAACATTTATCATGCACTGTGGCTGTATCTTTTGCAGTTTGAGGTGTGAAGGCAAAGCTGGACTTTTACCTTTTTACTTAAAGGAAGCACTTTATGACTTCTCTTTTTTTTTAAACATCTTTATTGGAGTACAATTGCTTTACAATGGTGTTTTAGTTTCTGCTTTATAACAAAGTGAATCAGCTATACGTATACATATATCCCCACATCTCCTCCCTCTTGCTTCTCCCTCCCACCCTCCCTATCCCACCCCTCTAGGTGGACACAGAGCACCGAGCTGATCTCCCTGTGCTATGTGGCTGCTTCCCACTAGCTATCTATTTTACTTTTGGTAGTATACATAAGTCCATGCCACTCTCACTTCATCCCATTTTACCCTTCCCCTCCCCGTGTCCTCAAGTCCATCCCTAACACCATACACAAAAATAAACTCAAAATGGATTAAAGGCCTAAATGTAAGGCCGGACACTATTAATCTCTTAGCGGAAAACATAGGCAGAACACTGTATGACATAAATCACAGCAAGATCCGTCTTGACCCACCTCCTAGAGAAATGGAAATAAAAACAAAAATAAACAAATGGGACCTAATGAAACTTAAAAGCTTTTGCACAGCAAAGGAAACCATAAACAAGACAAAAAGACAACCCTCAGAATGGGAGAAAATATTTGCAGATGAAGCAACTGACAACTGACAAAATATTTGCAGATGAAGCAACTGACTCTAAAATTTACAAGCAGCTCATGCAGCTCAACATCAGAAAAACAAACAATCCAAAAATGGGCAGAAGACCTAAATAGACATTTCTCCAAAGAAGATATACAGACTGCCAACAAACACATGAAAGGATGCTCAACATCACTAATCATTAGAGATATGACTTCTCTTGGGCATATTCGAATTGCCAGCCTCCTTACGCTTGCACTTTGGGGCTATTAGTAAGTAAAATATGGGTACTTGAGCACAGGCACTGTGATACCTCGACAGTCAATCTGATAACCTAGAGGACTATCAAGTGACTAACAGGATGGCATGAGATTTTATCAGAACTGTGCACAAATTAAAACTACAAAGAGTTTCTTTTTGGAATTTTCTATTTAATATTTTTGGACTGCTGTTGACCATGGGAAACTGAAGCAGTGGAAAACAAAACCATGGATGATAAGGGGGATAGCTGTACTGGGTTTCATATTTTAAAGTTGGTAGAGAGTAGATCTTAAAAGTCATCATCACAATAAAAAATTTGTAACTACATATGGCAACGGATGTTAACTAGCCTTTTCGTGGTGATCATTTCACAACATACACAAATGTTGAAATATTATATGGTACACCTGCAACTAATATAATGTAATATGTCAATTATACCTCAATTAAAATGTGTCTGCTCAAAATTGAGAGATTCCATAGCTTCTAGAGATCCCTGGTCACAGTGAAATGAAACTGGCTCACCTTGAGGAACTTCAGTAGCCATGGTATTTAATAATACCTAACTCCACTCTGTAAATGGTGCTTAGTTTGTTCGTAAATGTATATGCCTCCCCTCTTCCTACTGTCAAAGTTTTGGACAACCTGTTCAACTAACATTCCAGGAAAATTCAGGATGGCTAATAGCCACAGATATACCTTCATCACTTCACTAAAAGTTTAAGTGTAATGATTAATTCTAGGATTCTGTTCAGAAATCATGGCATGCAAAATTTTTTAAAAACTGTATTTTGGGGGGTTGTTTTCATGTTTCTCCTAGGTTCCCAAAAGAGATCTGTGACTTCATAGAAAATCACAAAAATTCTCAGAGAAACTTCGATTAGGCAGTAATTACATTCAAATGTCATATTTAGCCTGAGCTTCCAGTTATTAAGCCAACAGATAGACAGTAATAGAAAGAAAAGTTTACAGTGCCTTCACAGTCTGAAAAAACCACACATTTCAGTTATTTAGAAGAGAAAGTGTCTGGCGTTAAATTGTGTGCAAAACAGTCTAATACAAATCCTGCCATCAGAGTTCCTGATTAATAATGGACGAATCCTTCAAAAGAAAACTTGTTAGAAGATGCAAAAACATACTTCATGTAGGCATTTCTTATAGTGACCCTAAACAAAAATAAGGATGTAAGGTTAGATTTTAATTCAGTGAAAGTATTTTATTCTATCTGGTGTGATACCAGCAAAGGGATGAAGGTTGGTGGGAGCTGGTGGTGAGGGCTTTGCTGGAGAAGCAGCAAATTAATCTTATTCATTTCCTGTGGTGAAGGAAAAACAGAGTTGAACACTGAGATCATGAAATATATAGAAGGTGACAAAAGCCATAGAAGAGAGAAAACAGAGATAGAGCCAAGAAATTAACACCGGGCATCAGGAACTCAAAAATCAGGTGGAGCTGGTGAAAGAAAGAGGTACAAGGAAAAAAAGACTCCAAATGACATTGGACGGACAAAATGCCCAATTACAGCAATTTCATATAGAGCTAGCCTACTGTTTGTGATGCCCCAGCGGTCCTCCCTAGCACCTGATAAATTGATGCCAGGTGAAGGAAACATATCCTAGATGATGTTTTCTCTTCACTAGCAAACTTGATGCTAAATAAACTTTAAAAAGGCTATAAGAATGGATGGTTAGTGTTTGCCTTCTACTACCCTAGGTATGTTCCAATCATCCTGAGTTTTCCTTTTGCATGAGTAGAAGAAGAGCTAATCTAGATTAAGCTCTGACAAGAATCTGGAGTTCAGACTGTCGGCACATTGATAAGGCACATCCTTTGGTTTTCATAGGGTTGATGGCAAAGCTAACATTCTGATAACGACTTGTAATCTTCCCTTATGAAAGGTCACATAGCTTCTCTCAGAGATAGAGGTGCCTCCTTGTGGGCAAGGATTGTCAATAAAGCAACTTAAAATATTAGTAACTTACATTTATTAAGTGTTTACTCTGTGCTTGGCACTCCATTCAGCACTCATTTCTTTAATCATTATGGCAATATTATGCTAGTACGCAATAATATAACAATTATTATTACCATTTTACCAATGGGGAAACTGAGGCCAAGAAAGGCCAAGGCGGGGTTCCCTGGTGGCGCAGTGGTTGAGGGTCCACCTGCCGATGCAGGGGACGTGGGTTCGTGCCCCGGTCTGGGAAGATCCCACATGCCGCGGAGCGGCTAGGCCTGTGAGCCATGGCCGCTGAGCCTGCGCGTCCGGAGCCTGTGCTCTGCAACGGGAGAGGCCACAACAGCCAGAGGCCTGCGTACCGCAAAAAAAAAAAGAAAGGCCAAGGCCTCACAGGTAGCAAAGAGCAACTTCAAGTCTTTTGGAGAGTTTATATGAACATTTGCCTGCATGTGTGAATATTTGTTTATATTTGTTTATATGACACATCTCTATGTACACTTGTAGGATTTATATATGTCGGTATATTATTATTTATAATATAAATATATATATTTATATATATAATATAAATTATATATTTATATATGTTTATACAGGTACTTAGTTTTATCATGCTGAACAGAAACATAATCACAGAGTTTATCCAAGTATATAAATTTATGTGTTCATCAATTAACTTCAGAATTTGTCACTGCAGTAAATCCAGGAAAGATCCTTAATGAAAATTAATTCCACAAAAACTAAGTAGTTATGTATGAGATGTAGATCAGTGACTGGCAAACGATTTTCCGTAAAGGGCCCCAAAATAAATATTTTAGGCTTTGCAGGCTAGACTGTTTCTGCTGCAACTACTCAATTCTGCCATTGTGTGGGCGTGAAAGCAGCCAGAGACAGTATGTAAACAAATGAGCAGGGCTGTGTTCCAATAAAACTTTATTGACAAAAACAAGCAGTGGGGCACGATTTAGCCCTTGAGTTTAGTTTACCAACCCCTGATATAGAAGCAATATACATACACATACATTATAACCAGATATATGCAATATATTACTACTTCCTTTCTTTTTATATAGTTTATTTCTCACACAGGTATGATATTCAGCTGGTTTTTGTAACAGTACTCTGATATTCACTCTCTATGACAAATATTATAATTTAAAAAATAATAAATGAGAATTCAGTTAAATATTATGTATTCATTATTGTATAGATTTTATTGTATACAATTACTGAGGTTTCTTCCTCTATAAATGAAGTTTTAATTCACACTGTCAGTAAATTAAGTTGGATGAGTTGGACTTTTAAGGGAAAGATACTGAGATTATACTTATATTTGTAGGTAGTAAGTGACTCTTTGCCTTTTGATCTATTTGTAGATGCCTTACACAAAGAGTTTAGATTTTAAAAATATTTCTTGCTGTTGTTAATAATACAAAATATAAAATTTCTTTTCCCAACAGGAAAAGGAAGATTTTTCATCATTCATGATGTGCTTCTAAATTCCACTTAACTTGAGTAATTAAAGGGTCAGATTCTTTCTATTACGTTTTTGGCTTTCAGCACTGCCATTTTTCTTTTCTTGGCACTTTTTTATAAAGATCCAGGAGATGCTTAAAAGGGTGAAATTCTATTTTTCTTGGTATTAAAAAACATACATTTACTTGTTGCTAATATTTTATATTTAATTAATTAATTAATTAATTTACTTTGGCTGGGCCGGGTCTTAGCTGTGGGATCTTCCTTGCGGTATGCAAACTCTTAGTTGTGGCATGCATATGGGATCTAGTTCCCCGACCAGGGATCGAACCTGGGCCCCCTGCATTGGGAGCACGGAATCTTACCCACTGAACCACCAGGGAAGTCCTTGTTGCTAATATTTTAGATTATTTTACATTAACTGATTCTTACTACTGTTCAAAAAAAACAAAAACAATAACAAAAACTCTTACAACACTAATATTCAATACTGAAGCTTAAACAATTCAAATGCTGTTTTTAAGGATTTAATATTTCATTGGAAAGGAAGGCAAATAAAAAATGCCTAGTTTCAGACATCCTAGATCTTTTCTGCTAGTTCGCACACACCCATCTCATGACCTTGGGAAGCTTCACAGTGTAGGACAGGGAAGTCAGAATCTCAGATGCTTGGATTGGAGTTACACCTCTCAGCTGAGCTGTGCCTGAATTATATAAACTTTGTGTACCTCAGTGTCCTTACCACTGACTTGAGATCAATGATGAGGAAAAGGCAAAATAAAACACGATGGAGTGTGAGTGGGGTACGTATCTCTTCTCTTCCTTTTAAAAAGTGGTGTCTTCCTCCTTCTGGAAGTCCCTTTTTCATTTTAAAACAAACACCATTCTTTGAAAATGAGAGTGCTAGTGAAGAGAACATCACCCAAGTACAGAAAACAAAGCAGAAGAGGATGAGAGGTTGCATACTGAAAGACATATTTAAGAACAAATATCTTCATGGGGAGTGAGAACCCTCATTCCTCTGACCTGAATCCTTTAGCTGTAACCCAAGATAGAACTAAAGGTTCAAAGAAGGTAATTACTTATTATTTAGAGGGTAATTGTAATGAGCCGAGATAACAGAACGATCGCATTTCAAAGCCTGACACTGCTTTTTTTTAAGCAAAGAAAATGACTTCATTAAGGAATATTCAAAATTGTTCAGGTTGGACTTGGGCATGATGTTTAGAGAGAGACAGATGACAAAATCCGCTTGCATGGTCTTGCATGTATTTGCTGAGGCACCCAGGAGAATGGAAGGGGTATGCATGAGGTAGGAAGATACCATCTTATCAAAAAACAAATTGGACATCATATGCCCTCAACTTGACAGGGGAAGCTTTCGAGAATACCAACTGAGCTGCTTCTCAGTTTTGCGGCAGAAATTGAAGTCAAAGACAGGAATTTTTCATCTGCAGAGTTCCTAATTCACAAGAAAAGCAAGAACTTTCTTTGTAAATTGATTTTTGAGTTCCTCATCTGAGGTGTGAAAGAGACCAGGGTATTGTTTTCCTATTAAACAATTTTTTGTTTGACTATCTTTTTCTTTAGAGATAATCAAATCCCTTAACCTTATCAGACTTTCACTTTGGCATTTGGAGATGCCAGAGGATGATTTTCTTAGTAAAGAAGGTTAGGGATCCAGAAATGTCTCCCTGTCCCTCTCTGCTGGGTACAGTTATTTTCCTCCACGATTTCTCATCCTGTGTATCTATTTATCTAATGTCAAGCTAGCACGTCAGGACACCCTGTGACAAGCTGGGCTGATGATGTGACCGCATGGGGACCAACTAACCCTGGTCAGTACTCACACATTTTCTCTCTTGGGGACTGAAACCAGGCTTCATGCTGATCACTGATGGCTCTTCCAGAACGAAGCTTTGCCAGTTTCCATCGCCTGCTAGATACAATCAGCAACTGCAGCTTTCCTGAGTGGGTATCCTCCTATTGATCATGTGCTGAAAGTCAGAACATTTCTGGGAGTGGATGTGTGTGAGTGTGTGTGCGAGAGAGCCAGAGAAAGAGCAGGCTTTCTTGTTGCAATGAAACAGAATTTATGAGTAGGGGCAGACAGCTTTCGCTCCTGTTTGGCACTGTGCATAAAAACGAGGCCTGTGTCTCCGTTTTCTTAGGGACTCAGTTCCAAAGAGTTTTTTGTGTGTGTGTGTGTGTGTGTGTGTGTGTGTGTGCGCGCGCGCACCAGGGAAAAAGGATTTGGGCGCTTGGGGAGAGCTAAGGGAATTAGTGCAGGCAAATTCATAAGCAGGGCAGAGCCAGGAAAAATCAGGACTGGGGCACAGTCCTTTTTCCCTTCAGAGTATGGGGTGTCCATGGGATGAAAACCACTTCTGCAAAGAAGCCTTTGAATTTCCACAGTGATGTCGAAGTCTGCATGAGCATCATACTGCTCTATAAAATGAATGGAGCCCCTCTGGGCCATGGCCAAGGTGCCAGGCAGGTAGGGAAAAAATGGTGAGAGCCCTTGATTACAATTACCTGGGCTTTCTCTTGGCCTCTGGGACTCTGGCTGGGATCCCTCATTGCCATCAAATTCACAGTCTTTTGCACCATCATCTTCTGCCTGAATTAAAGCTCTCCCCCCTTTTTTTTCCTCGCTGAATCAAACCACACTGTGAATCTAAGGTTTTAACCTCAACATTCTATATTTTCAGTTTAATTAAGTTCGTATCCTAGGAAATGCTTTCCTGCCAACCTCTAGAGTGAGACACTCTTGTCAGGCAAGAGCTGATCCTCAGTGCTCTCTGGACCAGCCCATAATTAATTTTAAGAACAAAAGGAGAATTATTAAGAGTTATCTATGTTTGATCATGTTGTCGGGAGGTGCAAAATATATGCTCACTTTCCAGGGTTACTGTGTCACATGCTGTCCAGATTTTGCATGGAATTGGATGAAGACACCTCCAGCCATGCGACCCCTAACCCCTACCCAGAATTTGTTATCAGAGAAATCTTGGATTGAGCAGCAGTAAATTCCTAGGAGACAGAGGTTTTTATGGGTACCTTTTTACACTTTTCATTACCAGCAGAAAAGACAGAATTTTCCTCTCCCAAAGCAGACCGTTGTTTCCAGGCTTGATTCTCTGTTGTAATGAAAGCTAAGTATGTGTGTGAATCTATGGGGTGTGTGCGTGGCTGGCGGGATTGATACTTCAAAACACATGGCCAGTGGCATTTAATGATCGTCAATGAAACAAAGAGAGTGAAGGGAATTAGCTTCGGTGCTTCATCTGCACTTCCTATCATTAGTCGAACTTCAGCTAAATAGCATGCCGACGCCCTAGAGGACTTGGCTTCGTATTTCTCCCATAAAATGTCTCCCATAAAATGAAGTGGAAAAGATGTTGCCCATCAATGAAGACCACAGAGGGCTGTTGAATGCCATAGAAAGCTTTCTAGATGGGGATTATAGGGGATGTGACAATACACAATACCACAGTCATTCCAGGCAGACTCCTTAACTAAAATAAATGTTAAATCATATAGAAACACTACTAACATTTCCAGTAAAGATGGCTCAAATCCCTCAAGCACAAAGATGACAAGACTTTTGGATAGGGGCCGCCTTGTGGTGGGAAATAGCCAGTATCTGAGTATAGCGACTCAGGAGCACTTGGGAGAGACTTTGACTGACAATTGTTAAAGAAAAAAAAAAAAAATAGTGATCCAGGAAGCCTACATCATTTCTCAGTGTTCTAACCCACTCATAAGAGTTCAATCAGATGCCGTGACCTAACGTCTCCTCCTAAACTCCCTCTGAGACACTGACTCAAATAGATGTTTCATCAACTGTCTGGGGCAGTAACAGGTTAACTGACAGCTGAAAAAAATGCCCCAAACCAAATCATCACAGACGCACTTTTACTAGTCACACAAGTTGATGAGACAATGTCTGGATGATAGTAACGAACTCATCCTTTTATCTAGGAATAAAGGCAAAGATATTTTCATTTAAAAAAATAAATGTTGCAAGTAATTAAATCATGTACCTACATTGCAAAGCCATTATTTATACAATAAGAGAGTCCTGCTAACTCTGCCCTCCGTTATTCTCCAGCCCAAGATTCAGTTGGACTTGTTCACTCAGGACTTTCTTTTTTTTTTTTTTTTGGCGGTACGTGGGCCTCTCACTGTTGTGGCGTCTCCCGTTGCGGAGCACAGGCTCCGGACGCGCACGCTCAGCAGCCATGGCTCACGGGCCCAGCCACTCCGCGGCACGTGGGATCCTCCCATACCGGGACATGAACCCGTGTCCCCTGCATCGGCAGGCGGACTCTCAACCACTGCGCCACCAGGGAAGCCCCACTCAGGACTTTCTTAACCAGCTGTGAACTTCTGCTGCTGCAATTCTGTTGTTACACCTTCCTCTTACTTTCTAGATCTCTGAATCGTAACTACTCCTCCAACACCCAATTTCTAATCTGTTCCCTTGTTGATAAGGTCCATACTCAACAGCGGTATCCTTTATCAGTTTTGGTCTTTATTACTCATTTGACATACGTTACTAACTAACTTGTTTTCTTTCTGAAGTTTTATTTTGAAATGATTTCAGATTTACAGTGTTGTAAATATAGTACAGAGTCCTGTATATCCTCCATCCATTTTCCCTTTACGTTAACATCTATATAATCATGGCATGTTTATCCAAACTAAGAAATCCACATTGGTTCAATACTACTATTAGCCAAACTGCAGAGTTTCTTTGGATTTCTCCAGCTTTTCAAATATGAAAATATGACCTTTTTCTGTTCCAGGATCCAATCCAGGATCCCATGTTGCATTTAGTCATCATATCGCCTTGATTTCCACCAATCTGTTTCTTTTTTTTTTTTTTTTTGGTGTGTAACCTTGCCACTTTTGAAGGGTGCTGTACAAGTATTCTGTAGAATGTACCTCTGTTTGTGTTTGTCTTGGGTTTTCTCATGGTTAGATGGAGGTTATAAATTCAGGGGAAAAATATTAAGGAGATGAAATGCCCTTAATTATCACATTATACCAGAGGGCACATGACATCATTGTGACTTATTAGTGGTGATATTAGCCTCAAACACTTTATTAAGCTATTGTCTGCCACCACGTTTTTCTGTTATTTTTTTATTTTTCTTTTCAGATTCTATTCATTAGAAGCTAGTCACTAAGGTCAGTCCACATTTCAGGAGAGGGGAATTAAGGTCCACCTCCTGTAGGGAGGAATACCAAAGACTTTCTGGGAACATATTAAAAACCACAATGGCAATTAATAAGTTATGGGAGAGATGCTTTCAGGCTATTCATTTATCCTATTTCTCCTTCACATTTTGCTCACTAAATTTTAGCATCTATCAGTGCATTCCGCAAGAAGCAATTATTACTATGGTGGTCCAGTGGTGCTTTTCTATTTCCTTCATTCCTTCTATATTTATTATTTGGGATTCTTCTGTAAGGAATATTTGCCCATGTCCCCGTTTATTCATTTACTTAATCATCTATTTATATCATCATTTCATGGCCTTTTATATTGTTATTTGTGTTATGATCCAACACCCTCTCTCTTTATTCTGCTCCAGTGTTGGCCATGGAAGCTCATGTGTCTTTCTGATAGGCCTCTGCTTGGGGAGGGGGCACTTCTTTAATTTCATGGACTTTTATATTATTATTTATGTTATAATCCAACACTCTCTCTCTTTATTCTGTCCCAGTGTTGGCCATGGAAGTTCATGTGTCTTTCTGACAGGCCTCTGTTTGGGGAGGGGGCACTTCTTTAATTTCATGGACTTTGATATTGTTATTTGTGTTATAATCCAATACCCTCTCTCTTTATTCTGCTCCAGTGTTGGCCATGGAAGCTCATGTGTCTTTTCCACAGGCCTCTGTTTGGGGAGGGGGCAATTCTTTAATTTCTGGCACTTCAAGATGCTCCAGAGTCATTTTGTGTTTCCTGAATCCTAGAATCAACTATTTCCCCAAGGAGCCCTGGTTTCTATTATCAGTGAATGGCTTTTAGAAACAAAGATTTGGGCACCAGTTGTGCTTGTTGCTGCTGGCCTGTCACTGCTTTTAGGTGCTCTCACTGCAGAGAACTAGGTCATATATATGTATGGATACTATATATTCCTTCTGTATTTCAGTACCACCCCCTCTTCTCTCTTTCTCTCTCAGATACTACAGCTCTTACTCAAGCCCACCTTTCATTTGCTTTTGTCACTTCTCTCTTTGGCAGTGAGACACCTGGCTCCCTATTCACAACCCACTGACTGACTTGTTCAACTCTAGTATACATGTAAAGCAGTTTCAGAATTGCTAACCTGTACCCCTGAAAAACACACTTACCAACTACAGTACAATGTTTAGGTATAGGTTTTGGGGTTTTTAAAATTTAATTTATTTTTGGCTGCATTGGGTCTTTGTTGCTGTGCGCAGGCTTTTTCTAGTTGCGGCGAGAGAGGGCTACTCTTCGTTGCGGTGCGCGGGTTTCTCACTGTGGTGGCTTCTCTTGTTGCAGAGCACGGACTCTAGGCGCATGGGCTTCAGTAGTTGTGACATGTGGGCTCAGTAGTTGTGGCGCATGGGCTTAGTTGCTCCGCAGCACGTGGGATCTTCCCAGACCAGGGTTCGAACCTGTGTCCCCTGCGTTGGCAGGCAGATTCTTAACCATTGCCCCACCAGGGAAGCCCTAGGTATAGGTTTTTTTGTCTTTAGTATCCTATTTTCTAGTCACCACTGCTTACTCCATTAACTTAGGTCACCTCATTTTTTGCCCCATTCTCTCCAGTGAGGTTTTCTCCCATATTTGTAATACAGTTAGATTCATTTGTCCGAGTCTGCATTTTATCTGGGATCCTCCAACATTTTCTGTTTGTTTGTTTTAATTTGTGTGTAATGAAGTTCACTCCTTGTGGTGTATAGTTTTGTGGGTTTTGACAAAGGTACAGAGTCGTGTATACCCCATCACCGCACCGTACAGAATTGTTCTATCACTCTACGATTTCCTCTGTGTCTCCCCTGAGTCAATCACTCCCCCTCCTCAAATCCCTCAAACAAATACTTATCTCTTTTCCACTCTTATAGTTTTGCCTTCTCAAGAATGTCACATAAATGGACCAGGGTATATGTAGTCTTTTGTTTTGGTTTCCTATACTTAGCAAAAATGAATTTGTTTCATCAATGACTCATTACTTTTTTTTTTTTTTAAATATTAACTGAGGGATATAGAAAAGTTGGATATAGCAAAGCTGGGGTGCTTACTTAGGGACAAATGACTGTGAAGCTTTTATTTATTTGGTAGTTGGTTTGTGTGTGTGGGGTTTTTTTTTGGCAGTTTATTAATTAATTAATTTATTTTTGCTGTGTTGGGTCTTCGTTTCTGTGTGAGGGCTTTCTCTAGTTGTGGCAAGCGGGGGCCACTCTTCATCGTGGTGTGCGGGCCCTCTCACTATCACGGCCTCTCTTGCTGCGGCACACAGGCTCCAGACGCGCAGGCTCAGTAGTTGTGGCTCACGGGCCTAGTTGCTCTGCGGCGTGTGGGATCTTCCCAGACCAGGGCTCGAACCCATGTCCCCTGCATTAGCAGGCGGATTCTCAACCACTGTGCCACCAGGGAAGCCCGATGACTCATTCCTTTTTATTGCTGAATAATGTTCCATTGTATGGATGCATCATGGTTCACTTATGCATTCACCTGTTGAAGGACATCTTGGTTGTCTCTAATTATCAGCAATTATGGACAAAGTGGCTATAAACATTTTGTGCAGTTTTTTGGTGAATGTAAATTTTCAATTCATTTAGGTAAAAACTAGAAGTGGGATTGCTGAGTCCCACAGATGCTGAGTCATACAGTAAGGGTATGTTTAATTTCATAAGAAACCAACAAACTGATCTCAAAAGTGGCTAAACCACTCTGCTTTCCTACCAACACTGAATGAAGGAGTATTAACTTTTTATAGTTTCCACCTGTAACACCAGAACGTGTGGGACATTATTTACTCATCACAATTACTTATTGAGTCCCTATGGATCAACCAGTATTCCAGTGTATTTTAATAAAGAGTCACTCAATTGGAAGAGAAAAATAAATGTGTATACAAATAAATAATTTTGGAGACTGATGAATACTATTAAGACGATTGCTCTGTGATTGAGATGAACCACTTTGAAGAATTACAGAATTAAAATTTCATTTGCCCCACTGACTAAGAATTTAAAAATTCACTGAGACAATGGATATGTCATGGGTGTTCTGACATGATGCTTTGGAAATGTGCTGTTCAAAGAAAATTCAATAAACTAAATGTTTCACTGGATCTCTGGTTCTAAAATCTCTTCTTTGCATGCAAGTGAACAAGGATCTCTTGAAGTGGGCTTGAGCATCTGTTTTATGTTTATTTGTCTGTTTTTTAAATGTAATTTGGAGAATAAAGAGTAGAGGGCCAGAGGAGGAGAGATATCAGAAGTAGAGGGAATTTCTCGACTGTCATCTAAGACAGACTCTGCATTGACTGAAAGGTGACTTAAATAATATTTGTATTATTAAGGAAAAATAATTCAATTGGGTTATGAGTATTCTTGTCTTTAGAAATGGACGATACAATGTTTTTTTAAAAGAAAACTATGAATTAGTTTAAAAGACATCCTTTGGAGAGACGTATAGTATCGTGCATGGAAGCAGGAAAGAACTTAATGTTTAGCTGTAGGGGGTTTAGAAATGGATTTTTATAAAATCAAATTTATGATTTAATAATTTTCCATTTGGATGGAGGCCAGGGTGTCAGAGCAGTTTTCCTGATACCATCAAACTTCTCATGTAGAAATGCATTATTTATCTAACCTAGGAAGAGACAAACTTCCTGAAACTAGATGTTTTAAAATGTTAATCATGGAACTTTGGCCAATAATATAACTTGAGAATGTCCAGAAATCTATGATGGTGCCCAACTAAGGTTCTAGATGCACTGAACACTGGGTGTGATAAATGTGTTTCTGGGGGGTTAGCCCCCCCTTAGAAAGGCTGAGCTTGACAGGGATAAATGAGCTTCACTGGTGATGAACATGGAGTTAAAACCAACTGAGTTCCAGTAACTGTAATATGGACGATTGCTACTGATGTCTGCTCTGCAGACATTCTGATTACTACCGTTCTACCCAGTTCCTCTAAGCTCAGGAAACTAACAATTGCCGGTTCTCAGTCAGGTAGGGAGTATGTAGCTGGCTTCCGGAGACTATTCGGTTTAGTAGGTTCTTGGGGAAGGGAATCATTTGTGCGGGAAGTTGTGTTGGGTGTCACTGGAAATCAATGCTTTGCCAGAATTATGAGCAAAAACGTTCAGAAGCCGTTTTAGAAGGCTTAGAGTTATTTTTCTGTGAAGCAAAAAATTCAGAAATGTCTTGTGAATTTGGAAGAGTTTGTACAGTTCCCTATTACATTCTCTGTGGCATCATAATTCCAGGAAGCTGAGCTCTGAAATCACTCACTGGCTAATGATCCCCAGAGCTGTGAAGAAGAGATGGACAGGCATAGGGTGGGCAGGACTCTTGGCCTTGTTTAGCATTTATTTCCTTGCAGCGTCTCTTTAGCTCATCAGCAACTCATTTCAGATGGATAGGAGTGATTTTCAACTTGTTGCTGTTGTTTTAACCTCACTTTATCTTCATGCACATCCTTTCAATGAAATAACTACATTTCTTCAGTCAAGATATGAAAAGACATTAATGAATAAAACATGGATGAATTCTGTAGGGAAGATAAATACATACATATACACATATATATATGTATATGTGTATATCTCTTCTTGATCCAGTTTTGATTTTTTTCCTTGTCTCTGATGGACAGATTTCTGAAGTTAGAGCTTCTGTTCTTGTCTGTGGTCCCTGCCACCCTTAGATACTATTTCTCTCAAAGCCAAGAAAGACAGCACGAGGTTAAGGGAAGAAAAGGCGGGAAATGAAGTCTGGATTCTCATATATTAAAACAGACAACAACAATACTCTCGGGGCTTACTGAGGGAATTGTAATGTAATGAATATATAAAATATTTTAATGAGGTAAACTAGAGTTAAGCTCATTTAAGGAAAATAATCTGACAGTGATTAAATAAAAGCCTAGATTTATTTAAATGTAGGTCAAAGTTTGGGTCCTGTGCAAATATGCTATTTTAATTTGTGAATGAATCACCTGCCTAGTGATGAGTAAATATCATTTCTGGTGAGAGAACGAGGGCTGGCCCCTCTGCTGTTTGCTGCGGTGACACCCGGCCCCCAAAGCCGCTGGATACAATCCTGCAGGCACTCCCAGCCTACTGATCCGCTTTGCAGCAGCGCCACCTGTCGGTAACGCCGGGCAGGGGACGGACCAGTGCAAATCAACCTCAAGGCAGATTTCATTCTGCTCGGCCTGTATTGTTTCCTCACTGCGAGGGAACAGGCAGAAGGACCTGGGACTTTCATTTTCAGCCTGACGCTGCATGTTCCCCAGACTGAGCTGAGGGAGAATCTGTCATCGCGTGTCAGTTTAGTGCTGGCTCTGGGAATTAACTCTGTTACACATAAAAGGACAGGGAGGGGATTTGCGGACTCAGCGAAGGGAAATGCTGTCTGAGGATTCCAACCTTGCATTACTAACAAATATGAATAAAGATTTTCATCCCTTGGAAACCCTAGCAGGAGCTTTCTCCTTTTTCCATCTGTCAGATGGCTGTGGGGCAGGAAGTTGGGAGCTCCTCAGAGGTAATGAGCTTTGAATATTCGATTAAGGAATTCCATTCCACAAGCAGACTTTCTGGCTTAGGGGTTTCAGAGGCCTTGGAGAGAGGGCTGCACTAACGTTCAAGATATAAAACCGTCCATCCTCTGCATCCTGGGCAGGGTGATGCCAGTCTCGTAAATGGTTGCTTTGGTGGATGCTTGGGAAGGCATTATGGCCATGTTGATGGTAGAAACGAGCTACTTTGCAGAAATTCAGAAGAACGCTGAATACCAATATTTCCTTAACTCTTCATTCCAAATGTAATTGGAATCACTTGTAATTTTTGTCGTTGTTGTTCTTATGGGGAGAAGAGAAAGAAGGATTCCTAGAAATGAAAGAACACCCGTGTTCTACTTTTCTTATGAACAGCTTTAATTATACCCTCTGCTACTGATTGATCACTTTCTCTTGTTTTCCCCTCCAAATTCAAAATGAGAGGTGAAGAGAGACAGATGGGTCATTTTGGTTTCAAGTAGGATACAGTCAGGGTTGAAGGTTAGGCACAGAGACACCATTTCTTTTTTATGTGCTTTCAAACCCTAAGTTGGAGCAGGTTTATTGCTGCCATATAACCATGACTCCCATGATCATTTTTTTATGTTGACTAAATAGCCTCAAGGATCCAGCCTCAGGCCCTCATTTGATTCCAGTTCTTCCTCCTTGAAATAATATATGAATCTAAGAATCTGAAGTGGGTGTACAGTCATGAAGGAAGCAGATTCCTTCCCAACAGTATATATATAGTAAACACAAACAATGAAATGGGTGAAACCATAGCGACTATACCAGGGCATGAAAGAGTAAAGATTGTGAGTTAAAATCAGACTTGGCATTTAAACTCCATTGTTATTAACACAGAGTAAATCTTGTCCTCTCTGTCTTGTCATTTCTCAGAACCAATTCTAGAACCATGTATGCTTCAACACTCAAGTCCTGAGCAAAATGATGTGAATGGCAAGATGATTCCTTTTAATAGCATCCCACCAAACAGTCACTGTTCAATTAAAATACACCAGGTGAGCCTTGCTGGAGTTAAGTGCCTTGATCATCATCACAAAAGTAAGGGACAGCAAAGGATGAATATATAATCTACAGTTAAATTAAACAAACTAAGCAAAAGAAACGCACCCCTTACCCCAAATGAAACACAATAAGCATGAATATTTCACTGTGTATTCTAAGGGTTAAACCAAGTCAAAGCAAAACTAGAGTGATTATTTGAATAATATAAAACAGAGCATTAATTTCCAAGGGATATTTTATGCCTAAAGACTTTAAAATCCAGCAAAGAGATAAAGGTATATGTATATTAAAATTAAATAAGAGAAGCATAAGCTACAACATGGAACATTACATAAGGCAGTGATTAATTAATTAGTAAATCAGTTCTATACCATCTTCTATGAGTTTATAAGAGGGAGTGATCTCTAATGGTCTGGAAAAGCAAAGAAGGATTCTTTGGGCTTTGAAAGATAAATTGAAATAACTATATGGTAATATTACTACCCTTTCTTAGTTCTTAAGTGTACTCTTCAGAGGTACCTTACTTTGAATCTCTTATGCATTTTCTAGGGTAAGTGGTTTATGCTTCTTAATCCAAGAAAAGCCTAAAATATGTCATAAAATATAAGAAAAAGTTAAAAGGCAGCTTTGAACTCCAACCTCTTCAAAGAGTTGAGATAAATGAACAACCAGAGAAAACAACAACAACAAACCTTTGATGAGTTGGAATATATAGAGAGAAACCATAAGACTTTGATCTGAAAGCAGAGTGGACATGAGCCATTTATCTAAACACCAGTACCTAGCAACATGTTTCATAAATGAAATAGTTTGCCCTTGCATTTGTACTTCCATTCATTTTCTCAGTCATTTGCCAAATCTTTTTTTAAAAATTAATTAATTAATTAATTTTTGGCTGCACTGGGTCTTCATTGCTGCGCACAGGCTTTCTCTAGGTGCGGTGAGCAGGGGCTACTCTTCGTTGTGGTGTGCGGGCTTATTGCGGTGGCTTCTCTTGTTGCAGAGCACGGGCTCTAGGTGTGCGAGCTTCAGTAGTTGTGGCACGCAGGCTCAGTAGTTGTGGCTCGTGGGCTCTAGAGCGCAGGCTCAGTAGTTGTGGCACACGGGCTTAGCTGCTCTGTGGCATGTGGGATCTTCCCGGACCAGGGCTCAAACCCATGTCCCCTGCATTGGCAGGCGGATTCTTAACCACTGTGCCACCAGGGAAGTCCCCATTTGCCAAATCTTTACTGGCTCCTTCCTTGAAGAACAAAGCTTGCTCTCATGAAACAGGAAATAAACACTGGAAAAAGACATTGATACTTGGCTTTTAGAATCCCTCAAAATAATGAGGAGGCAAAGGGTTTTTAGAGCCAAGGTTAACACTGTGATGGAATAGTTACATACACAAAGGGTACAGAAATTAAGTCTGACCTTGGGATTAGAGAAACTACCACAGTACCACAAAGTCTTTGGGCCTTGAAGAGTAAGTAGAATTTTTACAGCAGAGAAAAAATATATAATTCTCTACCATTATAATTATATACTTATAAATAGAATAAATAAAGTGAGGGAAGAAGGAAGTGAATAGTTTTGAGTAAAATGTGAAACGTTGGAGTGGCAAAAGTATAGAGAAGAAAATTGTCAAGGAGACTTGGGGGGCTTCCCTGGTGGCACAGTGGTTGAGAGTCCGCCTGCCGATGCAGGGGACACAGGTTCGTGCCCTGGTCCGGGAGGATCCCACATGCCGCGGAGCGGCTGGGCCTGTGAGCCATGGCCGCTGAGCCTGTGCGTCTGGAGCCTGTGCTCCACAACGGAAGAGGCCACAACAGTGAGAGGCCCGCGTACCGCCAAAAAAAAAAGCAAAGAGAGAGACTTGGGTACCATAATAGGAAATTTGGACTTTACCCACATAGCAATGATCCTCAGGCCATGACATGATTCTAGGCACTGATATTTTAGATATTGGCTGTGTTTAAGAAGTAAGGCAGCAGAAGAGAGGGCTGAATTTTACAGGATATTTGAAGCAAAGTATAATTGAGAATAAATTACATTAGGTCCAATAAAAGCTACGAAAACATGAGACTAAATGGGTACAATTACATGGGGATAAGAGTGGTAAAAATGGAGAGATTAAAAAAAAAAAGATACACAGGGAGAATCCTGGGCATTGTGAATGACTGGGTATGCAAAGGAAATAAAGACAAGAGGGTCACTTGTGAAAACATTTTTCACGTAGGTGATAATGTTGGTCAGGGTAAGCTAATTTCTGTGACAACTAACTCCAATAAACTGTGGCTGAACACAACAAGGATGTATTTTACACTCAGTGACATTCTAATGAGATCTGACAGAGGACTGACCAGCTCTGTTCTGTGAGGTAACTCAGGGACCCAGGCTCCTTCCATTGTGAGCTCCACAACCCTGTAGGATCTTGAATTCCTACCCCAGAGCCTCTGCATCTGGCCAACAGGTGAGGTAAGAGACAAAGACAGAAAGGACTATTTCACAAGGTTTAGCATCACGCCCAGAGAGGGTGCCATCAGTTCCACTTCTATCCCATTAGACACGTCTCAGTCACATGATCCACTGAACCACAAGGGAGCCAGGAAATGTAGTCTAGCAGTGTGATATTAAGGAATAGGGCATGGATACTGGTGAACAATTGGCCAGTTTCTGTTAAAATGGTCAGTGGATGGTAATGCCATGAACCAAAAAAGAAAATGACAAAACCAGTCTGATGGGAAGCAAAGAACGTGAGTTCGAAGTTGGACATCTTGAGTTAGTGTTGTATGTGTAACTTCATGATGGTTGAAATATTCTGCAGAGAGTGTTCAGTTTGAGTTTGAATATCAGGGTGGAATTGCTGTTGTGGAAATCATGAGTATATAGGTGATGGTATAAACAAAGTTGTGATTGAGATAAAGAAGGGAAAACCCTAGATGAAGCATTAGGGACCACGCATGATAAGGCATGGTCGAGGAGAGGAAGCAAGCAAAGGAGACTGAAAAAACCAGTCAGGTGTGTGGAGAGAAAATATGGAGAAAAGGCAGTCAAGGTAGCCAAAGCGGACTAGGGCAAGGAGGAGGAGGACTTGAAAACCATCATGTACTGCAGGAGAGAGGCTGAGGAGAGGAAAGGTGGAGAAATGAGGATGAGTGAAGACAGAAACATTTGCTGAGAAGTGCAGGAGAGGTAAAAGGACAGGAAAACAGGGAAAGGATGGAACCAATTAGCAATGAATACAAGCATTGGCAAGGAGTATTTTCTTGTCAAATTGAATTATATAGTAGATTGTAAATTCTAGAAATGTGAAAAGAGCAATAGATGAGTTTGGATTAAGATTTCTAATTTAGATCTGCTTGGCCTTGAAACCTTGGGCTAAACATTTAATCTCACTTAGGCTTCCCATATGTGAAATGAAGCAATTGGACTCCGTGTTTTTCAAGTTCCTTCTCTCTTCACAAATATGAGTCATATTGTTAGTGAAGGCAATAAGGTATTACTGTGAAGGTGAAGAAATGAACTCTGCTTAGTTTCATTCCTATGATGCAGCTTCGATCAAATCATTAAAATTCTCTAAAGTTCATTTCCTTTCTGTAAAATGATACTGATAGTTCTGTTCACAGCACCACTATTCACAACAGCCAAGAAAGGGAAGCAACCTGAATGTCCATCAACAGATGGATGGATAAAGATGTCATATATATATACACACACACACATACACACCATGGAATATTACTCAGCCATAAAAAAGAATGAAATAATGCCATTTGTAGCAACATGATGGACCTCAAGATTTTCACACTAAGTGAAGTAAGTCAGACAAAGACAAATATGATATCACTTATATGTGGAATCTAAAAAATAGTACAAATTAACTAATTTACAAAACAGAAACAGACTCACAGACTTAGAAAACAAACTTATGGTTACCAAAGGGGCAAGTGGGGGAGGGATAAATTAGGAGTATGGGATTAACAGATACATACCACCATATATAAAATAAACAACAAGGATTTACTGTATAGCACAGGGAACTATATTCAACAGCTTGTAATAACCTATAATGGAAAAGAATTTTAAAAAGTGTATAACTGAATCACTTTGTTGTATACCTAAAATTAACACAATATTTTAAATCAACTATGCTTCAGTAAAAATGACAATGATAGAATTTACCTCCTTGTTTTAAGATTTTTAAGTTATTGATTATAAAACACAGAGCACAATGCCAGATATTTAGTAAATAATTCTAAGTGTGAGTGCTAGTAAGACAAAAGAAGAACAGTTAGGCCATTGGGATGCATATGACAGAGAGTGAATTCAGAGAAGGTTTTTGATGTGAAATTTTGGAAAAAGAAGAATCAGCTTATAGTATCTAGGAGTTGCTTGATTCTTACTGATTACACAAAAAAGAACACGTGTAGGCTTAAACAGATTAGAAAACAAGAATGGAAATTTGTGTATTCCCTCAACAAAAATTCATGAGGATTTATAATCTATCTGGACTCTGTTTTTGGTGCAGGGAGGAAAAGAGAAGTAGATAAATAGAAAAAAAATCTATTTTCCATAGTTATCTTGTATAAATGCCTAACTTGCATCTAGTTTGTTTCCTAGATGTCCTTAAAACAATGGAGAATGATCTTGTTCTCTAAATGACTGTGTGAGCGTTTAAAGGCCAAAGACTTACTAAAATAGAGAGGAAATAAAATGGGAAAAAAGTGTTGTTCCTTTTTTCTGTAACCTTAAATGGGCACCCTGTAAAAGACCAGCAGGAAGCACTTGAAATATCCACTTTTAAGCATCCCTGGTAATTTTTCACACACAAAAAAACACTCTTGTTTATTTGAGTAGGAGAACTGAAAAAAATATATGCGCCAGCAGCAAGATAAATCAACGTCCTCACTATAGTAGAATTAGTTGGCTACAGACAGTGTTTTATGGGCTGTTTCACTACCACTTTAATTAACTTCAAACAAGGAATACATTCTAGCTTTGCTCTCTTTTTCAAGTATGTGAAGCTGTAATCCGTGTGCGATGATTATAACACTGAATTCCATCCTTCGGGAAATCAACCTGACATTGCTCTGAATTGCGCATTGAGTATACAAGACACTCAAGTTCTTTAAATGATAAAGGACAATGTGAAGAGAACCTTGCCTTCCATGTCCTCATTGGCTGCTACCTTGTTCCTCTGAGCCAACAGCATTAGCAAGTTCAATTAGCAGAGCTAAGTTGGAGTCCGGGATAAGGACTGAGCAGACTGAAGAGATGTAAGGAGGACTAGAAATACAGTACGATAACTATTATAGCTATATGCAGATTTCTAAAGTTATTAAAGCTTTTCAGAAGGACATTAAAAAAATTAGAGTTCAGTGGTGCCAATCTTTTTTTAAGGATTTTTTTCTTTAGCTCATTTTATTAAATGCATGATGTATTCCTTAATTTTCTCTGTGGTATACATACATTCCTATGCTATCTGTATAGTTACTATTTATTAAATTTAAGTGCTAGGGAACATGATAAGTGCTTTGCATATATTACTCTTGTAATCTTCACAATCACTCTAAAAGGTAGTTATTATGATCCCCACTAAACATGGATAAAATGAGGCTAAGAACTGGCAGAGCTGGAATTTGAACACAAACTTACATCCCAAGCCAACACATTTTATAATCACCAGGCTATAGAGCCTACCAGTGACCACATATTAGGAGACTTAAAGAAAAGGCCCAGGGACTTCCCTGGTGGTCAAGTGGTTAAGAATCCGCCTTCCAATGCAAAGGACACAGGTTTGATCCCTGGTCGGGGAACTAATATCCCACATGAGGTGGGACAACTAAGCCCGCACGCAGCAACTATCGAGCCCACGCGCTCTGGAGCTCACACCACAACTAGAGAAGCCGTCACGCTGCAACAAAAAATCCTGCGTGCTGTAACTAAGGCTCGACACAGCCAAATAAATACGTAGATAATAAATAAATAAATGTTTAAAAAAATGATTTAAAAAAAAAAAAGAAAAGGCCCAAAAAAGGATTACTCTTAAAGGGACTTAGACTCAGGATGGGCTGTATCATGTGTCAACAATTAGCTGAGCTTGTCTTTGGAAACTTCTGTAGGATCCATCCAGAACAGCTTCTTCTAAAGTTTCAAGGGAGTTAGAATAATGATTTTTTCATGCGGCAACTTGGCTGGAGAATTCTTATGCATGATGGATAAAAGATAGGAAGAAGAATAGGGGCCTGATTGTGAACTAGAAGGAATTCTTATAACTTCTCAGCTGTGGGATGGACCAGATGAGGGTGTGGATTTCCTTTCTCCTTTATACCTTCTGAGTCTGTGGTCAGCTTGTGAAAAAGAGGAAGAGAGATGGTCCCGGTTGGGTTTGGCTGCACCTGGAAACTCCCTCAGCTGGGACAGCAAGACATTTCTCTCCCAGGTACTTTCACCTGGAAAGCCAGCTTTTCCTGGCTCTGGAATACTGTGTCACTAGCATAATGCATGAGAAGCTCAGAAATGGCCACGGCCTGGCCAACTCCCTGTTGTAAAATCAAAGTCCCTTCCCCCCCATCCCCGCTGTAAAGAAAGCTGTTATGAATTCTCACTGTGACTTTTCTAAGGTGAAACACACATGCATACAGCTCAGCGCTGTGTGTGGCTTCAGAAAAGTCAGTCATCGTCCCACCCAGCAAAGATCACTCACAAATAGGAACGGTTTTGACTCTTTGTTTTTTTGAACGGTTGTTTGTGGGCATAAATTCATCGCCGTCCCTCATTCTCCATGGATACAAGAGACAACTGTCACATGGCCAGGCTACTGTCTCTGGAGATGTCCTGCCCTCCTCCTTTTGAGATCCAGCACCTAGGATTGGTGAGTGTGTTTGAGTGTGTATCTCTGGGTCTGTGTACGTTATCTGCAGAGAATTTGTGATACAGAGGAAGGAGAAATGGCAGTTTGTTCAACCTGATCCTTTCTGACCCTTCACTGTCATTTCAGTGAGCCACATCCTTTACTCTGGAGACAAAGAACTCCTCGAACTGGAGATTGAAGACCGAGTTAGAATTCCAGTTCCCGCACACAACGTGTATGCACTGGGTACTCACTTGACAAGTCTGAACCTTAGTTCCCTGGGCTATGAAATCAATGCTATAATGCTTGTGTTACAGGTTTGTTGTGAGGATGAAAATGAGATGATGTAAGGAAAATAGTGTTGTGACAGGAAGGGCATCACGCAGCTGCTTGTGGTATTAATAGCACTGTTCTGGGTAGGTGTGATCAGTCCTGCTTTTCCCTTGCTATGGCCAGGTTACCTGGACAGGGATTAGATGCAGGTGATGGGCAAGGAAATGGAGGGGAGAGGAGAGAGCCAAGGCTGATCTGTTAACTGCAGGTAAAACAAGCCAGGGCTCAAAACTGTGCAAATATTTCCTTAGCTTTCCCATAACCTGAAGGCCAAGCCTTGATATTGGGCCCTTTTCCCTTTAGATCTCTAAAGCTAAAATGTTCTGCAACTTATTATAACTTCTAATGCTCTTTGGGTTTATTTAAAATATAACTTATATAAGTGTTAGGGATGGAATGAAGTGTAAGGGGAGATCCAAGAAAAGTTAAAAATTTCCTCTGACCTCATACTTCCTAGGGAAATCTCTGGGCCCTAAATCAACTTAAGACATCCTTAGGGATAAGATAAAGATTATGACCATTGTTTTCCTTCCTTCTTTCCCTCCTTCCTTCCTTTCTTCCTTCTTTCTTTTCTCTTTATTTTTTTGTTTTAATTTTTATTGAGGTATAGTTGATTTACAATGTTGTGTTAGTTTCTGGTGTATAACAAAGTGATTCAGTTATAAGTATATATAACCAATAAGGCTAAGTTAATGGGAGCAAGTTTTTAAAATTTTGGCATTGATGTAACTAAAGAGAGTCTGATTGTGAACTACTCACTGAGAGTGGCATTACTGTTGGTAGGTAAATTTCCACATTGACATTGTACTTGGACAAGCCAAGGGTTAGTAAGAGATTGAGTTATAAAACAGGTAAAGATCTTTGATTTACAAGTAGCTTATTTTTTTGTGGATTGCAGATGTTTCACTGAAAGGGAGTCAAAATACGCTCCCTTAAAATAAGACTGGAATTGATGTCAGAAAGTGAGTCAGACTTATTAACCCAAAGAGGAACACAGATTGTGTACAACTCCAGTGTACCAAGTACAAATCAAAAGAGGCTCATCACACAGTTTTGCAGTTTTAGAATTTATATTGTTTCTCCTTCAGTACCGAGAAGAGTCCCTTGCAGAAAGCACTTCCCCATTAGTCCTTAACTAGCAGGGAAAGAGCCTTCTTCAGGCACTGAAACCATAGAGAACATCTGGTTGATTAACAGATGTTAATGCCAGAATAGCTTTGGTTTGATCAACGACGTAATCAATCACGAAAGTTATAATTTTCGCAAGGTTTAGACCGTTCCATTAAATAAAGATGGAACATGTCTGGTGTTCCAGATTTTTAGAAAAAAATCTATTTCTCTAAAACCAGTATTTGGGCAACATCTGCATACATATAATTTTAGATGTGATTTTTACACGTCCATATGGCAACTACCTTATGTAAAAGTGATACAAGTGGGGGAAAAGGTGAAGGTTTATTTTTCTCTTGTAGGTGGGGGAGGATCTAAATTTAGTTTGATTTTATGAATTAAAAAGACAACAGAAAATATAGACTAAAAAAAAGAACTGAGATCCAATTAATTTATTTACGAGGGAATTGTTTAATGGATAATTATGTTTTATATGCTCATATTATGGCAACTGAATATGGGTTTTAGTTTTATCTTCTGCCCCTAGACAAAAGAGAAAACAACACAACAAAATGAAAAATTAAAGTTAAATCAGAGTAAAATGACAGTAAAGCATTTAATGCCCATTCTTCTACACAATAGGACATTTTGAAGTCAAGGCATAAACCAAAAAAGAGACGTAATCTACAGCAAAGGAAGAACGCAACTCATCAGGGATACAACAAAGGAGAGGGACTGGAGGTGGAGGAACAAAGAAAAATAATTCAAATAATCCATGGAAAAGTTTTCCGAAATGAATTTGAAGATAAATTACTTGCCTACAAGTGGTTGCTAAAACAGCAGAAAATGAGACTAAAGCCCAGGGGCATGGTTTTCAGAAAATTTCTCAGAAGGACCTCCAGTATCTAAAAGAGCTGATGATTGCCACCATCATCAAAAATCTGAGGCCTCCCATCGAAGGGCTGCGTCCACAGGTGAGGTCGTAACAGGGATAACTCTGTGGCATGGACGCACAGAGCTCATATTTCAATTAGCTGAAAAGCACAAATATATGTAGCGAACAAAAGCTTTGAAACCAAATAATGAGTAACTAGTTCCTGTTGTTATACTGGCCTCAGATGTGTCTCTTAATCTCAACTAGTTTTATGTGTAGACACAAATCAGAAATATAAACTAGAACCTCTAATTATACATAAAGACCAAATGGATTGAGTTTCTTACATCTTAAGGGTTCTACATGCATTAAATTCATTTAGGTGACACAATAGCAAAAGGAAAGATACAACTATTTTCTTTCTTTGTGGATGAGAAACAGGCCCAGAGATATTAAAACTTGCCCCACATTACACAGCTATGAAATGGTAAAATTAGGATTCAAACTCAGACATTTGTAACCATGATGCTATACTGATGGGTTGTGTTTTGTGTGAAACCGTGACTCAAAAAGGAATTTAAAATATTTTATACATTATTTTTTTATCTTATAGTTTGGCTGACAGCAAAGCAGGGGATAGCCAAACTTGATCCCCAATGGTATAAAAGACAGTATTTCACCCAAATAAGCAGTTCACTTCTCCCCACCCCTTCGGTTCAAGCACATTAAACATGTGTTGACATAAAACTATCTATTTTTTCTTATGTTACTTGGAAAAAAAGGCCTTTTGAGAATAAATTTTAAGCCCAACTTCTCAAACATTTTGATTGAGAAAAGTTTTCTACTGTCAACAAAGGGTTGTGTTCTTTATAACTATTCTGATAAAAAGATACTTAATAGCCTATACCAGTAAAGAGAAACTTTTAAATCTATGAACTATAACACCATGGAAAGAGTTATATACTACCCTTTTGTAAATTCAAAATTAGGAAATATTTTCCTTCTTAGAAGCACTGATACTTAAAAATAACCAAATAAATAAGCTTCTTGGTTTACTGACACCAAATTTAGTTCACCTTAAGAAAAAAGGGGAATGGAAAACAGTAACAAATTTTAACGTTCCTTCCTATTAATTTGGAACTTTTTCCTTAGTGGTCTTAAACATCATGTGTATTTGTCAGGGTTCTCCAGATAAGCAGAACCAGTAGTCTCACACGATTGTGGAGGCTGGCAAGTCCAAAATCTTCAGGGCAGGCCAGCAGGCTGGAGACCCAGGGAAGAGCTGATGTTGCTGGTGAAAGCAGACAGAAGGCAGAATTTGCTCTTCCTTGGGGACAACAGTCTTTTTTTCTCTTAAGGTCCTCAACTAATTAGATGAGGCCCACCTATATTATGAAGGGTAATCTGCTTAAAGTCTATTGATTTAAATGTCAATCTCACCTAAAAATACCTTCACTGTAACATCTGGACTAGTGTTTGCTCAAATATGTGGGTACCATGACGTAGCCAAATTTACACATAAAATTAAACATCAAACGATGAAAAAATTCCTTCTAAGGATTTTTCCCCCTTTGGCAAAGTGACACTTAACTTCTGTATCTAAATTCAGTGCCAGTAGATAAACATTTAAGGTATAATGTCTGATTTCACCATTTATTTCTATTACACATAGCAAGGTACATTTGTCAATTACATATCTCTCAGCTTGGGTGACGAGAGAGAATGCTGTTACTCAAAGTAGAAGAGAACAAGAGTTTCTTGTTACACTTGAACGCTACATTCTATGCCCGATTTGAGGCCTGTCTGTGGGACTGCAGACTATATGAGATCCCTTTAAATAAATATTGTTGCTCGTTGTAGAAGCAGAACATGGAAGAGGTCCAAGATGGATATCACTCTAGAGCCATTGTAAGGGATGGGTATAAAGCACTTCCTGTTGAGGAGGTCCTTTCATTACTTGTGGTGTTTTAGAAAGTTAACGCCCAACCTGCAATCTTTTATTATCTTTATGTGACTTTAAAAAGCTGCATTTCTGTGGAGCTGCAGGGCTTTTGAAAATGAATTCAGCTGACACACTGAATTGGGATGTATCAGGAGGGATGGCAGATTCATATTCCAGTACACCACATGATGTGCATTAGCTGAAAAGTTTAAGGAGAGGGGAAAAAATCAGTTAAAGAAATTTTATCTCTGGCAAACCTGGTTTAGGAAACCTGTGGTTATTAAAGAAACTTTATATTGTGAATTGGCTCAGAGGTTTTAAAGCCTGTAAATATGGTGATATTTCTGTTTAAATTTGGATGGCAACACAATCAGTGGCTGAGATGTTGGACAGCATTTTGGAGTCCAAAGGGAAAAGCAAGGAAGCGTGAATGGCAAGTGGTGGATATAAGGGGGGTGGGGGGAAACGTGAAGATGGTGTATAGTTTAAGAGAAGAGTATCTGGGTGCTATTAACTGGAGAAGTAAAACTGCAACAATTTTATACGGCAGATAGTTCAGCTCAATCAATAAAGAAATTAAGATTGTGTGGATTTTTCTAATATTTAGGTAATATTTTTAAAATTAAAGAATAAAAGCACTTATGGTGTGAACCAGTATCTGTTACCTACTATGTACCAGACACTCTTCTATGGACCTAGAATTCAATCAATGAACAAAGCAGACAATCTTGGAGGTTGTATTTTTGCAGGAGCAGATAAAAATCAGCCATAAATATAAAAAAGAAGTAAATTGTGTAGTGTGCTCTAAGGTGATTAATGCTGAGGAATCATGAAAAAAATTCATCAGGACTGCAGAGATTGGGAGCACCTTAGTGGGGGTGGGAAGGGCTGGTTTCTCAGGCAACTCTCACTGAGAATGCGATGATGGAGACAGGATATAGGGTGGGTGTAGGAGTTCGCACCACTTGGCTGACTGCGAGAGAGCACTCCAAGCAGAAGGAATGTCAAGGCTGGAGCCCCATGAGGGAGGGGGAGCAATGTGAGGTTATGAAGTCAGAGGAAGCCAGGTTGGTAGGGTTTTCTAAAGATCAGTGCATTGAATTTAGCTTTTATTTTAAGTGACATGGGAAGATGGGTGGTTTTGAGAAGGGAAGTGAGATAATCTGACATATGTTCTAAAAAGATGCCTGAGGCTGCTGTGCTGAGAATAGAGTCTTACAGAGGGTAGAGGTAGAAGCAGGGAGACATAGGGAGTAACTGCAATAAGCCAGGAAAGGAATGATGGTGACTGGTCTCAAGATGGGAGCAATAGGGGACTTGAAATTCTAGATGTATTTTTGAAGGTAGAGCCAATGGGATTTTTGGCAGCCTGGATATGGGGAACAAAAGAAAGAGAGGGAAGAACTCAAAGACTTTTGATTTGGGTCACTGGAAGGATGGAGTTGCCATCAATTTAGATGGGCTATGCAGAAGACGGAATGGTTTGGTGGAAATGAGCAGGAGGTCAGTTATAAACACTCAAGGTTTGTTATATCTGTTAGCTTTGGGACATGCTGAGTAGCATCTAACTACACTGACTGGGATGGAGAGGACACATCTGCATTGAGAGTGGCACCATATAGATGGAATATAGGCTAAACCATACACAACTGACAAGACTTGATGATTTTTCGATGGGAAATAATAGCAGTTTCATATGATTCAACCTAATAAAAATCTCTGGAACTGGAAGAGATCACCAAGGTTGATAGCACAGATAGAGAAGAGAACCAAGGATGGGGACTTAAGACAGTCTTACATTAGGAGGTAGAGGAAAGATGAAGAACTAGCAGAGGAGACTGAAGCAAGGCAGTGGAGAGGAAGAAAGAAACTGTGCTAACAAGCCAACCTAAAAAAAAAAAAAAAAGAATCAAAGCGGAGGATGTAATCATTGAGTCAGATACAGATGACAACACAGAGGTCATCAGTGACATCGATAAGATCTTTTCTTGCTGGAACGTGGGGGTTAAAGCATAACTGGAGTAGTTCCAAACAGAATGGGTGGGAGGAGAATTGGCAATCATATATGCAGACAACTCCTTTGTCACAAAGAGGAGCTGATAAATGGGGTGTTTGGTGAAAGTGGCCTTCACATAACCTTAGGTTATAAAAGAACGTAATATGCTTTTAATATGGGAAAAATTTGTATACTGATTGGAATGAGTCTATAGAGAGGGGAAATTTTGTGATGTGGGGAAGATAGGGGACATTTACTGAAGCAGTGTCTTTGGGTAGGCAAGAGGGAATGGAATTCAGCTTACATTTAGATTTATATGGCCATTGTGTGGTCTTAGAAAACCACGCAAACAGCTGAACTCTAGAAATGGAATGGAAATATGGGCACAAACACAGATGAATTGAAAGTTCTCCGACAGGAGCATGTGAAAGTCCTTTTTCAATTGTTTCTACTTTCTTAATGGAAAAAAAAGCAAAATCATCAGTTGAAAATCAGGAGGAAGGGCAAGATGATTAGAGACTGTAACAAAGGTAAGAAACAGTTACTAGGTGATTTGGAGATAGAATGGAATAGGGAAATGCGGTAGGATTGCCAAGGGGCACTAAAGGCCCTTTGAGGAGGCTGGTCATGAACCTAAAGCGAGGATAATTGCAGGGTTTATGCTTTTCTCCAGCCACATTCTGCTGCATGTGTGCTGGTATGAGTTGGAGGGGAAATGAATTTACTCAGGGTTAAAGTTTTCAAGGTGAATAGGATCAATGGAGAGAAAAGCAACTGAGTTGAGTGTATCTATAGAAGAGAATAATCATTAATATAACGAGACCATCGTATCTAAGGTGTGTTAAGAAATTCAGCGAGGATGTAGGGAGCGTGAGAGGAAAGTGAAACAATTATACGTTCTAAGGACTTAAGGACTTTGGAGTTGGAGTCCTAAATGCAGTGAACTGGAAAGGTAGGAGGTGGTACTTGAAATTGAGAATGTAGGAGAGATGAGGTTATTGACATAGGAGGCCTAGGATATGACTATAGTAGTGGGTGAATGAGGCCAGGGAGAAGATGAGATCACTGGAGGAGAAAAGGTTAAGTAACTGAGAGCCTTCATACTGGAAGTATCATCAGTGCAGATATTGAAATGATCGAGAATTAATCCAGTAGGCTCATTTCATTCTTGCACAAGACAACTGAATATTTTAAGGATGCCAACTTACTCTATGTGTTTAAATGCAAATGCATTGAAAATCACAAAAGTTCTTTTTTGGAACTTGCAAGCATAAGTAAAGAATTCTGTGAAAATAAAATGAGAATCCTGCAAAAATTTTGGTTCATTATTCCAAAATTAATATTCAAAAATCTGAATATTAAAAATCATAATGAGGGATTTATATTACCAGGTATTGCAATATAGTATAACTTAAAAAAAACCCAATAGAATAATGTGGTAATGGCCCATGAATTAACAGAAAGACCAGTTTAACAAAGTAAATAACTCAGAAATAGGCAAGAGCATATTGGATTTATTGAATGATAAAACTGACATCACAAATAAAGATATTTAGAAAGTCTTAATTAATAACTGAATCTAGGACAAATAGTTAATTGTTTGGAAGAAAAATAAACTCCATAACTTATATAAAAATGAAAATTTAAAAAGTTAATTGTAAAAAGTAAACCATAGGAAATAGAAGGTATCCCAAAAGAATTACATTTTTTTGTATTTTAATATAGGAAAGGGACATTTTCAGCAACCTGATAGGATTGACATTTTAAAAAGGTTACTCTGGCTGTTGTGGGAAGAGTGATTGGGAAATGTAAGATGGAATCAGAGAGGTGAGTTGGGAGGCTATTGCAATGTTCAGGTGAGAAATGATGGGGCCTTGCATGAAGGTAGCAACTTCTGATGGAAGGAAAGTGTAGATTTCAGATGTTAATCAGTAAATTACACCCCTAATTCCAATTATCAATCTCACTCAAAAATCACTTCCCTAAGATGGAAAAAACCACTCTCAGAATTTGAGTTTTTCCTGAATCTATGTTGTTTTTTGGCTTATTTCTGCTGTATCATCTCTTATTTTGTGTATTTTAGTTTATTTCTTTTTAAAAAAATTTTATTGGAGTGTAGTTGATTTACAATGTAGTGTTAGTTTTGGGTGTACAGCAAAGTGAATCAGTTATACATATACATATATCCACCCTTTTTAGATTCTTTTCCCATACAGGTCATTACAGAGTATTGAGTAGAGTTCCCTGTGCTATACTAGTCTATTTCTTTATTTCTTTTTATTTCTCTCTTTTTTATAGATTAAGTTATTCCCTTTTCTCTTACCCCATTCCCAGCCCTAGTTTATGAGTTACAAACCCACAAGAAGTTGTAAACATAGTCCTGTGTATTCTTCATCTAGCTTCCCCAGATGGTAACTTATTTTTTTAAATAACTGTAGTAAAATACTAAAACCAGGAAATTTGTGTCTGTGTATGTGTGTGTGTGTGTGTGTGTGTGTGTGTGTAGTTCTGTGCAGTTTTATTCCATGTGCAGATGCATGTAACCACCATCACGATCAAGATGCAGAACCGTTCCATCACCACAAAGGGACCCCTGTGCCTTTCCTTTTACAGTCACCCTCCCTTCATCACTATCCCCTGATAACCGTTAATCTGTTCTGCATCTCTATAATTTTGCCATTTTAATTTTTTAACAGCTTTATTTGGATATAATTCACCTATCATGCAATTCACCTATGTAAAGTATACAACAGTATTTGGTATTTGGTATATCACATTATTTTTTAAAATTGTGGTAATATATATTACAAATTATATGTAACACAACAGTTCCTTCTACCCAGTACATCATAACTGGCTATCAAAAAAATTATAAGACATACTGAAATGCAAAAAACCCCACATTTTAAAGAGACAGGGCCAACATCAACACCAAACCTGGATATGGCAGGGATATTGGAATTGTCAGACAAGGAATTAAAACAACCATGAATAAAACGCTGGGGGTTTTCATGCATAAAAGAGACAGCATGTAAGAACAGATAGGAAATGGAAGCAAAGAGGTGAAAATTATAAGAAAACTAAATACTAAAAAAATAAATACTGAAGATCAAAAGTCCTGTAACAGAAATGAATGCTTAACTTTAATGGGCTTATTAGTAGACTGCAATGGTTGAGGAAAGAATTTCTGAGCTTGCAGATATATCAATACAACTCTGAAAAACTGAAAAGCAAAGACAAAATAGACTGAAAGGCCATAACAGGCTACCCTAGAACTATGGGTTTCAAAAGGTATAACCTGCTTAACGAGAATACCAGAAGGAAAAGAGAGAGAGAAAGAAACAGAAGAAATATTTGAAACAATAATAACTGATAATTCTCCAAGATCAATGTCAGACACTGAACCACAGATTCAGGAAACTCAGAGATCAGTAAGCAGTGTAAATGCCAGAAAAATATACACCTAGGCTTACCACATTCAAAGTACAGAAGGTAAAAGGTAAAGAAAAAATCTTGAAAGAAGTCAGAGGAAAAGAAAATCCACTTCAATTATAGAGGAAAAAATATAAGAATTATATCTGACTTCTCCTGAAGAACCACGCAAACAAGATGAGAGTGGAGTGACACATCTGAAGTATTGAGAGGAAGAAACTCACCAACCTAGAATACTGTACCCTCAAAAATTATCCCTCAAAAGTGATAGAGAAATAGAGATTTTCTCAGAAAAAATTAAGGGACTGTGTTGCTAGTAGATCTGCCTTGCAAAAAATGTTTTAAAAGTACAGTTGACTTTTGAATAACATGGGTGTTAGGGTGCCAAACTTTCGTGCAGTTGAAAATCCCGGTATAACTTATAGTCAGCCCTCCATATCTGTGGTTCCTCTGTATTGAGGTTCCACATCTAAGGATTCAACCTACCACAGATTATGTAGTAATATAATATTTACTATTGAAAAAAAATTTGCATATAAGTGGACCTGCACAGTTCAAACCCCTGTTGTTCAAGGGCCAACTGCACTTTACAGCAAAGGAATATGATGTAGGTCAGATACTTGGATCTACAAAAAGAAAACAAGAGCATCAAAGAAGGAATAAGTAAAAGTAAAATAAAAACTTCTGTTTTTTTTATTCTTGATTAATCTAATCAAGACAGCCATTTATTTAAAATAATAATAGCAATGATGTATTCGATTATATGTATGTACGTGTGTGTATATAAATATGCTTATGTATAAGTGAAATTAATAACAGCAATCATACAGGAACAGCAGGGAGGATTTAGGATCATTTTAACACTACGTATGAAGTGACACAGTATTATTTGAAAGTGGAGTTGTATACGTTGTAAATGTATATTGCAAACTCTAGGGAGATATAAAAATACTTTAAAAAGTAATAAAGTAAGTATGAATAATATGCTAAGAGAGGAGAGACATACAAAATGCTCGACTAAAATCACAAAACACAGAAAAAGGGAGAAACCAAAAAAAAAAAAAGAACAAGGGCAACAAACAGAAAATATATGAATATTAAACAACACACCCCTTAATAACACATATACCAAAGAAGAAATTTCAAGGGAAATTCAAAACTATTTTGAACTTTACCTTCACTTAGTGAAGATGAAAGCACAGCTTACCAAAACTCGTGAAATGCAGGGAAAGCAGTGCTTAGAATCAAATTCATAGCATTGAGTGCATATATTATAAAAGAAGAGAGGTCTAAAATCAAACATCTACGTTTTGACCTTAGAAAACTAGAAAAAGAAGAGCAAATTAAATCGAAAGTAGGCAGAAGAAGAGAAATAGTAAAAGTGAGAGGAGAAATTAACAAAATTAAAAATAGGAAACCAGGGCTTCCCTGGTGGCGCAGTGGTTGAGAGTCCACCTGCCGATGCAGAGGACACGGGTTTGTGCCCCAGTCCGGGAAGATCCCACATGCCGCGGAACGGCTGGGCCCGTGAGCCATGGCCGCTGAGCCTGCGCTCCGCAACGGGAGAGGCCACAACAGTGAGAGGCCCGTGTGCCGAAAAAAAAAAAAAAAAAGGAAACCAACAGAGAAAACGAATGAAACCAAAAACTCAATCTTTAAAAAGATCCATAAAAATTGATATGCTAGATCTTTAAAAATATCCATAAAATTGATAAGTTAGGTTAACTAGGAAAAAAGAGAGAGAACACAGATGACTAATATCAGAAATGAAAAGAAAGATATCACTACAGAGCCCATGGACATTAAAAGGATAATAAAGGTATACTATGAACAACTCCATGCCCACAAATTTGATAACCTAGGTGAATTCCTTGAGAGATACAATCTGTCACAACTAACACAAGAAGAAGTACACAATCTGAATAGGTCTCTACCCACTAAAGAAACTGAGTCTATAATTAAACTTCCAAAGGAGAAAGCAGCAGGCTGATAGATTTAATGTTGAACTCTACCAGTCGTTTAAGGAAGAAATTATACCAATTGTCTACAACCTCTTTCAGAAGACAGAAGCAGAGAGAACAGTTCCTAATTCATCCTATGAGTTAAATTTACCCTAATACCAAAACCAAATAAGACATTACAAGAGAGGAACACTATGGACCAATATCTCTCATAAACATAGATGAAAAATCCACAACAAAATATTAGCAAATTAAATCCAACAATGTATAAAACAAATGATACACCATGAACATATGGGATTTATACCAGGAATGCAAGGGTGTTCCAACATTCCAAAATCAATTAATGTAATCCATCACATCAATAGGCTAAAGAAGAAAAGTCACATAATCATATCAATAGATGCAGAAAATGTATTTGACAAAATCTAACACCTGCTCATGATAAACTCTTAGTAATCCAGGAATAGAGAAGAACTTCCTCTGCTTGATAAAGAATATATGCAAAATACTGACAGCTAACATCATACTTAGTGGTGAGAAACTTGAAGCTTTTCCACTAAGATCAGGAGCAAGGCAAGAATGTACCTCTCACCACTCCTTTTCAACACTGTGTTGGAAGTCTCAGTTAATGCAACAAGACAACAAAAGGACAAATATCGGAAGAGGTACATGTTGGAAGGGAAAAAATAATACTGTCTGTGTTTGCAGATTTCATGATCATCTATGTTTAAAATCTGAAAGAATCAACAAAAAACCTCTTGCTAATAATAAGTGATTATAGCAAGATTGCGGGATACAAGGATAATATACAAAAGTCAATTTTGGACAAGTGGAATTAGAAATTAAAAACACAGTACCGCTCCACCACCTCAGCTTCCCGAGCAAGCCCTGCGGCTGCTGGAGCAGCTCCTGCGGTGGAGCAGACGCCGGACGGTCAGAGGAACCCGGAAGCCCCAGCAGCCACGGTGTCACCTGGCCCCCCAGACTGACTGGCACAGTGGAGAAACCACCTCGAAAACGGAAAAGCAGGGAACAAACTGTTTTTTAAAAATATTTATGGGAGTTCTGGGGGGTTGGGCACAGCTGTGCTGCTCACGCTCCAGATCTAGCGCCAGGGCAGCATCTCTGCACATGGGCCTGCCCCACTATGCCAACTTGAATAGCAGTGTTGTGCACACAGCTCTTCATAGGCCCACCAAACTGAGGTATCTGCACTGCTGTTTAACACCAGGAAATCTGGTCTGAAGGGCCGGGTGCAAGGCCTCTGAACTGGGCACCTTCTGAGCGAGTGAAACTGGCCTACGCACAAAGGAAAAGAAAAAAAAAGGCAAAGACTGCCACGTAAAAATGTTTACTACTACCGCTGCCCAGACCATAGGAAGAATTATGTGATGCCCTTTGCATTTTGTTTTGACGGAGAAGAAGATATTTAGCAGTTTGCTTACTGCTACGCATATACATACACTCGCTTTCAGCATTACCTTGACAGCCTGCAAAACAGAAACATGGATTACTTCTTCCGGGAGCAGCACCGTCAGAGCATGGGTCTTGATGCTCCAGCCGGCTATCAGGTGTGAGCCTCTGAGGTGAGAGAGCCGAGTTCAGGACACTGGTCCACCAGAGACCTCCTGGCCCCACATAATATCAATTGGCGAGAGCTCTCCCAGACATCTCTGTCTCAATGCTAAGACCCAGCTCCACTCAACGACCAGCAAGATCCAGTGCTGGACACCCCATGCCAAACAACTAGCAAGACAGGAACACAACCCCACCCATTAGCAGAGAGGCTGCCTAAAATCATAATAAGTTCACAGACACCCCAAAACACACCACCAGATGCGTTCCTACCCACCAGAAAGACAAGATAAAGCCTCATCTACCAGAACACAGGCACCAGTCCCCTCCACCAGGAAGACTACACGACCCATTGAACCAAACTTACCCACTGGGGGCAGACACCAATAACAACAGGAACTATGAACCTGCAGCCTGCGAAAAGGAGATGCCAAACACAGTAAGTTAAGCAAAATGAGAAGACAAAGAAATACACAGCAGATGAAGGAGCAAGGTAAAAACCCACCAGACCAAACAAATGAAGAGTAAATAGGCAGTCTACCTGAAAAAGAATTCAGAGTAATGATAGTAAAGATGATCCAAAATCTTGGAAACAGAATGGAGAAAATATGAGAAACGTTTAACAAGGTCCTAGAAGAACTAAAGAGCAAACAAACAATGATGAACAACACAATAAATGAAATTAAAAATTCTCTAGAAGGAATCAATAGCAGAATAACTTAGGCAGAAGAATGGATAAGTGACCTGGAAGATAAAATAGTAGAAATAACTACCGCAGAGAGGAATAAAGAAAAAAGAATGAAAAGAATTGAAGACAGTCTCAGAGACCTCTGGGACAACATTAAATGCACCAACATTTGAATTATAGGAGTTTCAGAAGAAGAAGAGAAAAAGAAAGGGCCTCAGAAAATATTTGAAGAGATTATAGTTGAAAACTTCCCTAACATGGGAAAGGAAAGAGTCAATCAAGTCCAGGAAGTGCAGAGAGTCCATACAGGATAAACCCAAGGAGAAACACACCAAGACACATATTAATCAAACTATCAAAAATTAAATACAAAGAAAAAATATTAAAAGCAGCAAGGGAAAAGCAACAAATAACATACAAGGGAATCCCCATAAGCTTAACAGCTGATCTTTCAGCAGAAAATCTGAAAGCCAGAAGGAGGTGGCAGGACATATTGAAAGTGATGAAAGGGAAAAACCTACAACCAAGATTACTCTACCCAGCAAGGATCTCATTCAGATTTGATGGAGAAATTAAAACCTTCACAGACAAGCAAAAGCTAAGAGAAGTCAGCACCACCAAACCAGCTTTACAACAAATGCTAAAGGAACTTCTCTAGGCAGGAAACACAAGAGAAGTAAAACACCTACAATAAAAAACCCAAAACAATTAAGAAAATGGTAATAGGAACATACATATCAATAATTACCTTAAATGTAAATGGATTAAATGCTCCAACCAAAAGACATAGACTGACTGAATGGATGCAAAGACAAGAACCGTATATATGCTGTCTACAAGAGACCCACTTCAGACTTAGGTACACGTAAAGACTGAAAGTGAGGGGATGGAAGATATTCCATGCAAATGGAAATCAAAAGGAAGCTGGAGTAGCAATTCTCATATCAGACAATATAGACTTTAAAATAAAGTCTATTAGAAGAGACAAAGAAGGACACTACATAATGATCAAGGGATCAATCCAAGAAGATGATATAACAATTGTAAATATTTATGCACCCAACATAGGAGCACCTCAATACATAAGGCAAATGCTAACAGCCATAAAAGGGGAAATCGACAGTAACACAATAACAGTAGGGAACTTTAACACTCCACTTTCACCAATGGACAGATCAACCAAAGTTAAATAAATAAGGAAACACAAGATTTAAATGACATATTAAACAAGATGGATTTAATTGATATTTATAGGACATTCCATCCAAAAACTACAGAATACATTTTGTTCTCAAGTGCTCATGGAACATTCTCCAGGATAGATCATATCTTGGGTCACAAATCAAGCCATGGTAAATTTAAGAAAACTGAAATCATATCAAGTATCTTTTCTGACCACAATGCTATAGACTAGATATCAATTACAGGAAAAAAAGTGTAAACAATACAAATACATGGAGGCTAAACAATACGCTACTAAATAACCAAGAGATCACTAAGAAATCAAAGAGGAAATCAAAAAATACCCAGGAAAAAATGACCATGAAAACATGACAACCCAAAACCTATGGAATGCAGTAAAAGCAGTTCTAAGAGGAAAGCTTATAGCAATACAATCCTACCTCAAGAAATAAGAAAAATCTCAAATAAACAACCTAACCTTACACTTAAAGCAATTAGAGAAAGAAGAACAAAAAAACCCCAAAGTTAGCAGAAGGAAAGAAATCATAAAGATCAGACCAGAAATAAATGAAAAAGAAATGAAGGAAATGATAGCAAAGATCAATAAAACTAAAAGTTGGTTCTTTGAGAAGATAAAGAAAATTGATAAACCATTAGCCAGACTCATCAAGAAAAAAGAGGAGAAGACTCAAATCAAAAAAGGGGAGAAGACTCAAATGGACAACCTGGAAGAAATGGACAAATTCTTAGATAAGCACAACCTTCTGAGACTGAACCAGGAAGAAAGAGAAAATATAAACAGACCAATCACAAGCACCTTGCATAGCCAAAGCAATCTTGAGAAAGAAAAACGGAGCTGGAGCAATCAGGCTCCCTGACTTCAGACTATACTACAAAGCTACAGTAATCAAGACAGTATGGTACTGGCACAAAAACAGAAATATAGATCAATGGAACAGGATAGAAAGCCCAGAGATCAACCCATGCACATATGGTCATCTTATCTTTGTTAAAGGAAGCAAGAATATACAATGGAGAAAAGACAGCCTCTTCAATAAACGGTGCTGGGAAAACTGGACAGCTACATGTAAAAGAATGAAATTATAAGACTCGGTAACTCCATACACAATAATAAACTCAAAATGGATTAAAGACCTAAATGTAAGGCCAGACACTGTAAAACAGAGGAAAACATATGCAGAACAGTCTATGACATAAATCACAGCAAAATCCTAGACAAGTGGGACCTAATGAAACTTAAAAGCTTTTGCACAGTAAAGGAAACCATAAACAACACCAAAAGACAACCCTCAGAATGGGAGAAAATGTTTGCAAACAAAGCAACTGACAAACGATTAATCTCCAAAATATACAAGTAGCTCATGAAGCTCAATATCAAAAAAACCAAAAAAACAAAAAATAAAAACCCAACCCAAAAATGTGCAGAAGACCTAAATAGACATTTCTCCAAAGAAGATACATAGATTGCCAACAGACACGTGAAAGCATGCTCAACATCACTAATTGTTAGAGAAATGCAAATCAAAACCACAATGAGGTATCACCTCACACCAGTAAGAATGGTCATCATCAAAAAATCTACAAATAATAAATAATGGAAAGGGTGTGGAGAAAAGGGAACCCTCTTGCACTGTTGGTGGGAATGTAAATTGATACAGCCACTATGGAGAACAGTATGGAGGTTCCTTAAAAAGCTAAAAATAGAACTTCCATACGACCCAGCAATCCCACTACTGGGCATATACCCCGAGAAAACCATAACTCAAAAAGAGTCATGTACCACAATGCTCACTGAAGCACTATTTACAATAACCAGGACATAGAAGCAACCTAAGTGTCCATCGACAGATGAATGGATAAAGAAGATGTGGCACATATATACAATGGAATATTACTCAGCCATAAAAAGAAACGAAGTTGAGTTATTTGTAGTGAGGTGGATGGACCTAGAGTCTATCAAACAGAGTGAAGTAAGTCAGAAAGGGAAAAACAAATACCATATGCTAACACATATATATGGAATCTTTAAAAAAATGGTCCTGAAGAACCTAGGGCAGGACAGGAATAAAGACGCAGACATAGAGAATGGACTTAAGGACATGGGGGAGGGGAAGGGTAAGCTGGGATGAAGTGAAAGAGTAGCATTGACATATACACACTACCAAATGTAAAATAGATAGCTAGTGGGAAGCAGTTGCATAGCACAGGGAGATCAGCCCGGTGCTCTGTGACTATCTAGAGGAGTGGGATAGGGAGGGTGGGAGGGAGATGCAGGTGGGTGGGGATATGGGGATATAAGTATACGTATAGCTGATTCACTTTGTTATACAGCAGATATTAACACAACAATGTAAAGAAATTATACTCCAATAAAGATATGTAAAAAAATTAAAAAATAAAAACACAATATCATTTACATTAGGACTTCCAAATTTAAATGCTTAGGTAGAAATCTGACCACAATGGTATGAAACAAGACATCAATAACAGGTAGAAAGCTGGAAAATTCACAAAGATATGGAAATTAAACAACACAGTCCTGAACAACAAATGAGTCAAAAACAATCAAAAGGAAGAAAATCATGAAATAAATAAAAATGAAAACACAACATACAACAAATTATGGGATGCAGCAAAAGCAGGGCTAAAAGGGAAGTTTAGAATGATAAATGCCCACATTAAAAAAGGAAAGATCTCAAATAAACAATCTAACTTTACACCTCAAGGAACTAGAAAAACAATAAACTAAGTCCAAAGTTAGCAGAAGGAGGGAAATAACAAAGATCACAATGAAAATAAATGAAATAGAGAATAAAAAAAACAATAGAAAAGTTCAACAAAAATCACAGTTTTTTGAAAAGATAAACAAAATAGGCAAACTTTTTTCTAGACTTACCATGAAAAAAAGAGGACTGAAATAAATAAAATTACAGATGAAAGTGGAGACATTACAACTGATATCACAGAAATACAAAGGATTATAAGAGATTACTATAATTATATGACAACAAATTAGACAAACTAGAAGAAATGGATAAATTCTGTAAAACATAAAATCTACCATGTCTGAATCATGAAATAGAAAATATGAACAGACAAATTACTAGTAAAATGGTTGCATGATTAATTTAAGGACTCTCAACAAAGAAGAGCCCAGGAAGAGATGGCTTCACTGGGGAATTCTAGGAGGTATTTAAAGAATTAACACCAATTTTTCTCAAACTATTCCAAAAAATTGAAGAGAAGGGGCCACTCACAAACTGATTTTATGAGGTTAGCATTACTCTGATATCAAAGCCAGATAAGATGCTATAAGAAAAGAAAATATAGGTCAATATCCCTGATGAACACAGATGCAAAAGTTCTTAACAAAATACTAGCAAACCAAATTCAACAGCACATTAAAGTGATAATACACCATGATCAAGTGGAATTTACCCCTGAGATGCAAGGATGCTACAAAATATGAAAATCAAGAAATGAAAATGTAACAAGTACGTGAAAAGGCACTCAAAATCACTAATCAGTGCAGGTAATGCGAATCAAAACCACAATAAGCTATTACCATATTAATATATCACATGAAAGATAAAAATTATAAGATCATCTTAATAGATGCAGAAAAAGCATTTGACAAAATAAAACATTATTTCATGATAAAAATGCTAAATAAAGAGGGTATAGAAGGAACATAACTCAACAAAGGCTGCAAACTTAGCTAACATCATACTCAACAGAGAAAAGTTTAATGCTTTCCCTCCAAGATCAAGAACAAGACAAGGGTACCCACTTACTACTTCTATTCAACATAGTACTGGAAGTCCTAGCTGGAGGAATTAGGCAAGAAAAAGAAATAAAAGGCATCCAAATTGGAAAGGAAGAAATAAAGTTGTCTGTTTGCTGGTGATATAACATTGTATATAGAAAATCATAATGATTCCATCAAAAAAGTGTTAGACCTAATAAATAAATTCAGTAAAGTTTCAAGATACAAAATCAAGGGTTTCCCTGGTGGCACAGTGGTTGAGAGTCTGCCTGCCAATGCAGGGGACGTGGGTTTGTGCCCTGGTCCGGGAAGATCCCACATGCCGCGGAGTGGTTGGGCCCGTGAGCCATGGCCGCTGAGCCTGCGCGTCCAGAGCCTGTGCTCCGCAACGGGAAAGGCCACAACAGTGAGAGGCCCACATACCGCAAAAAAAAAAAAAAAAAAAAAAGATACAAAATCAACAAACAAAATCAGCTGTGTTTCTATACACTAACAATGAACTGTCTGAAAAAGAGAATTTTTAAAAATCCATTTATGATAGCATCAAAAATAAATACTTAGGAATAAATTTAACCAAAGATGAGAAAAACCACACTGAAAACTATACAACATTGATGAAAGATACTGAAGAAGACACAAATGAATGGAAAGATATTCCATGCTCATGAATCCAAAGAATGAATATTGTTAAAATTTCCATACTACCCAAAGCCATCTATACATTCAAGGCAATCCCTATCAAAATTCCAATGGCACTTTTTACAGAAATTTTTTAAAAATCCTAAAATTCATATGGAATTATTAAAGATCCTGAATAAATAAATCAATCCTGAGAAAGAACAAAGCTAGAGGTATTACTCTTTCTGATTCTAAACTATATTACAAAGCTATAGTAATGAAACAGTGTGCTACTGGCATAAAAACGGACACACAAACCAACAGAACAGAATTGAGTTGTGAGAAATAAACTCATACATATATGGTCAACTAATATTTGACAAGGGAGCCAAGAATACTCATTGGGGAAAGGATAGTTTCTTTAAGAAATGGTGTTGGGAAAACTGGATATTCACATGCAAAATAATTAAATTGGCTCCCTATATTATACCACTCAAAAAAATGAATTTGCAATGGATGAAAGATTTGAATGTAAAACCCGTAACCATAAAACTCCTAGAAGAAAACATGTAAAAAGCTATTTGACACTGGTCTTTGTAATTTTTTTTTGGATATAACACCAAAAGCACAAGCCACAAAAGCAAAATCAACAGACTTAAAACTACATCAAACTTAAAAGCTTCTGCACACTTTCTGCATCAAAGAAATGAAAATGTAACCTACGAAGCGGGGAAAAAATATATGTATACTATATACCTGATAAGCATTAACATCTAAAACGTATAAGGAACTCATACAACTCAATAGCAAAAAAACCAGATAATCTGATTAAATCATGGCAGAGGACTTAAATAGATATACAACTGGCCAACAAGTACATGAAAAGGCACTCAAAATCACTAATCAGTGCAGGTAATGCGAATCAAAACCACAATAAGCTATTACCTCACACTTGTTAAAATGGTTATCATCATAGAAACGTGGTTATCATCATAGAAATGTGAGACTAAAAACGTTGGTGAGGTTGTAGAGAAAAGGAAACCACGACATTGCTCTCAGAAATGCAAACGAGTGCAGCCACTATGGAAAACAGCATGGAGGCGCCTCAAAAAATTAAAACTAGAATTACATATGACCCAGCAAACCCATTTCTAGGTATATATTCAAAGACAAGAAATTTACCATCTCAAAGAGATATCCAGACCCCCATGTTTACTGCAGCATTATTTACAATAGCTAAGACATGGAAGCAACCTAAATGTCCACTGACATTTGGGTTAAAAAATATGATCTATTTACCTACCTACCTACTTACCTACCCATCTAATTATATTTATCTGTGATGCGGTGTTATTCAGCCATAATAAAGAAGGAAATCCTGCCATCTACAACAACATGGGTGATCCTTGAGGATGTTATGCTAAGTGAAATAAGTCAGACAGAGAAAGGTAAGTATTGTATGATCTCACTTTTACGTGGAATCTAAAAACATCAAACTCATAGAAATAGAGAGTATAATGATTATTTCCAGGGGCTAAGGAGTGGGGGAAATGGGGAGATGTTTGTAAGGGTACAAACTTTCAGTTATATGAGTAAATTCCAGGGATATAAGGTACAGCATGGTGACTGTAGTTAACAATACTGTATTGCATAGTTGAAAGTTGCTATGTGAGTAGAGCTTTAATGTTCTCACTATAACACCACCACCAAAAAAATTGTAATTATGTGAGGCGAAGATGTGTTAACTAAGTTTATTTTGGTAAACCTTGCACAATATATACATGTATCAGATTATCACAGTGTACACCTTAAACTTATGTGATATGTCAATTATATCTCAAGAAACCTGGGAACAAAAGACAATGAAAAGATAACCCATAGAGTGGCAGAAAATGTTTGCAAATCATATATCTGATAACCGTGTTGTATATAGAATATACAAGATACTCTTACAATTCAATAATAAAAAAGGCAAATAACCCCATTAAAGATGGGCAAAGACCTATTCAGACATTTTTTTTCCAATGAAGACATAGAAATGGACAATAAGCATACGTAAAGATATTCAACATCATCAGCCATGAGAGAAATGCAAATCAACACCATGATGAGACGCCATTTCTCATCAGTTAGGATGGCTGTAATCTAAAAAACAGATAACAAGGTTTGGCAAGTTTGTGGATAAGTTAGAATTTTCATACACTGCTGGTGGGAATGGAAATGCTGCAGCCACTTTGGAAAACAGTTTGGCAGTTCCTCAAAAAGTTAAACAGAGAATTATCGTTTGACCCAGTTATTCCACTCCTAAGTGTATACCTCTACAAAAGAATAGCTGCATTATTCATAATAGCCCCAAAGTGGAAACAACTCACCTGTTCACCAACTGATAAATTAATAAACAAAATGTGGTATATTATTTGGACATAAATAGCAAGTACTGATACATGCTACAATATAAAACATTATGCTGAGTGAAAGAAATCAGTCACAAATTATATGATTCCGTTTATAGGAAATGTCCAGAACAGATAAATCTACAGAGGCAGAGAGTAGACTAGAGCTGTCTACTTGCCTTAGAACTGGAAAGGGGGGCAATAGAAGGATTGGGGATAATATATGTGGTACAGAGTTTTTTTGGGGGTGGTGATAATTTTCTAAAATTGATTGTGGTGATGGCTGCACAACTCTGTGAATGTACTAAAAATCATGAATTGTACACTTTAAATCGATGAATTACATGTTGTGTGAGCTATATCTCAATAAAGCTGCCAACAGCAACAAAAAAATTCCAGCATTAATCTGCTGTTCCCTTGTGTTTAGGGAGAGGGATGTCATGTCAGACAGCTTTTCTTTTTTTAAGTGCATTTTATTTTATTATTTAATTTTATTTATTTTTGGCCACGTCAGGTCTTAGTTGTGGCATGCGGGATCTTTCGTTGGGGCGCACAGGCTTCTCTCTAGTTATGGTGTGCGGGTTTTCACTTTCTAGTTGTGGCGCACAGGCTCCAGGGCATGGGGGCTCTGTAGTTGTGGTGCGCGGGTTCCAGAGCGCGTGGGCCCTGTAGTTTGTGGCACACAGGCTCTCTAGCTGAGGCACGCGAGCTCAGTAGTTGTGGCACGCGCACTTAGTTGCCCCGTGGCATGTGGGATCTTAGTTCCCTGACCAGGGATTGAACCCACATCCCCTGCATTGTAAGGCGGATTCTTTACCACTGGACCACCAGGGAAGTCCTATTTTATTTTTTAATTTTATTTTTTAAATTTAAGTATAGTTAATTTACAATGTTGGGCCAATCTCTGCTGTACAGCAAAGTGACTCAGTTATACACATATAAACATTCTTTTTTTAATATTCTTTTCCATTATGGCTTATCACAGGATATTGAATATAGTTCCCTGTGCTTATACAGTAGGACCTGTTGTTTATCCATCCTATATATAAAAGTTTACATCAGAGGGCTTTTCTTAGTGTTTGTGTTATATTCCTACATTCAGCCTTTCATGCCTGTCCACACATGCACAGACGAAGGGCTGCTCCAAGTTCTTTCCCCTCTGCCGCTGCTAGACTATGGTTCTTATTATTCAGTGCTCTGCCAGACTGCTGGTGGTGGTTCTGGCCCAGCCTCACTCTTAGGCAGGCCTTAAAGGTAGGGCTTTCTCGGCCTTCTTGTCTCTCCTCTCCACGGCAACCGAAGCCTTCTTTGTGGAAAATCTTGTTTGGAAGAGAGTTTCCACCCTATTCCCCAGTAGCAAGTGACCTCCCATGGCGTTGATATAGGGTCTAGGACCCAATGTTGCTTTTTTACTTTTTAGTAGGGTTGTTTTATTTTATTTTTCCTTCTATCTCCCCATCAGCCATCATGAGTCTTGATGTGCATCCTGCAGGTAACAGCATTTTTTCAGCCCTTCTTAGAAGCTTAAGGCTTTGGTTTCAAATGAGAAAAATGTCTGTGGTAGGGGACTGGGGGTGGTGAGGCTCTGTGCCTTTTCCTCTGTGGCTCCTAATCTCCTCCTGCCTAAAAAGCACTGTGTATGGGGGGTGCGTCTGTTCTCCTGTCCTGTCACCAATATTTCTTGTAAGCATCTGATGAGGTTCCATGGAAAAGAGCCTCTAGGTGAACCCATCTGAGTAGCTTGAATAACCAGCTCCTCTTCCTCTGTTCTGTCACAACCAAGTCCGTCTGCCTATCTTGTCTCTCCTGGAAAGGGCCCGTCCATCTCTGATTATTCAAGCTACCCTGATGATGTCAAGAAAAGTTGTGACTTTTTTAGCTGATCCAGGTTTTTCTCATTGCTAGTGTGGGATCCATGCTTTTCGCATCTTTCTTCTTCCCAATGGAGGAGAAACTCATTTCGTTTTTTGTCTCCACAAATAATTCTGCAATAATCATCTACGTGCATACATTTGTACACACTGAGGATATTTTTTCAATGGGAAATATTACCAGGAGCAGGAATTAAGTATTAAATAGTGTATATTTACTTTTACTTGCTCTTGCCAGATTTCTTTCCACATTCTACAATGACAGTATCAACTAATGTTTCCATCTCATATTTCTTCCAGCAATAAATATTGTTTTTTAAAAAATATGTGCTAATCAAGGTAACCATAAAATATAAAGTTATAACTTTATATTTGAATTTATCTATAAATTGGAATTTTTATCCTGTGAATTGGAATTCACATTGGAATTTTTATCCTGTGAATTGCCTTTTTCTATTTTTGCCAATTTTTCTCTAGAGTTGCTTGTATTTATCTTGTATTCATAATGAATCCCTGTGCATCACAATTATAAGCACTTTGTTTGTCATCTGCATGGTTTTTCAAAGCCAAATATTTACCTATTGAATTTTAATTTAAGTTTACAATATTCGGTTTACAATATTGTGTCAGTTTTAGGTGTACAGCAAAGTGATTTATATATACATTTCAGATTATTTTCCATTATAGGTTGCTAAAAGATACTGAATATAATTCCCTGTGCTATACAGGAAATCCTTGTTGCCTATCTATTTTACATATAGCAGTTAGTATCTGTTAATCCCATACTCCCAGTTTGTCCCTACCCCTCTCCCTCTCCCCCTGGGTAACCGTAAGTTTGTTTTCTTTGTGAGTCTGTTTCTGTTTTGTATATAGATTCATTTGTGTTATTTTTTTAGATTCCACATATAAATGATATCATGTAATATTTGTCTTTGTCTGGCTTACTTAGCTAAGTATAATATACTTGATTAAGTATAACTGTTGCTGCAAATGGCAATATTTCATTTCTTATGGATTAGTAATATTCCATGGTGTGTGTGTGTGTGTGTGTGTGTGTGTGTGTGTGTGTGTGTGTATTTTCTTAAGCCAACTGTCTCTTAATGGGCTCTTGGGTTGTTTCTATGTTTTGGCTATTGTAAATTGTGCTGCTATGATCACTGGGGTGCATGTATCTTTTTGAATTATAGTTTTGTCTGGATATACGCCCAGAAGTGGGATTGCTGGATCATATGGCAACTCTATATTTACCTTTTTAAGGAACCTCCATACTGTTCTCCATAGTGGCTGCACCAATTTACATTCCCACCAACAGTATATGAGGGTTCCCTTTTCTCCACACCCTATCCAGCATTTACTATTTATAGACTTTTTGAGATAGCCCTTCTGACTGGTGTGAGGTGATACCTCAGTGTGGTTTTGGTTTGCATTTCTCTAATAATTAGCGATGTTGAGTATCTTTTCATGTGCCTGTTGGCCATCTGTATGTCTTCGTTGGAAAAATGTTTATTTAGGTCTTCTGCCCATTTTTTGATTGGGTTGTTTGATTTTTCAATATTGGGTTCTATGAATTGTTTATATATTTTGGATATTAATCCCTTGTTAGTCACATCATTTGCAAATATTTTCTCCTATTCCATAGGTTGTCTTTTTGTTTTGTCAATGGTTTCCTTTTCTGTGCAAAAGCTTTTTAAGTTTGATTAGGTCCCATTTGTTTATTTTTGCTTTTATTATTATTTTTATTGCCTTGGGAGACTGAGCTAAGAAATATTGCTTCAATTTATGTCAAAGTATATTTTGCCTATGTTCTCTTCTAGTTTTATTGTGTCATGTCTTATATTTAAGTCTTTAAGCCATTTTGAGTTTATTTTTGTGTATGGTATGAGGGAGTGCTCTAACTTCATTGATTTACATGCAGCTGTCCAGCTTTCCCAACACGACTTGCTGAAGAGACTGTCTTTTCCCCATTGTATATTCTTGCCTCGGTGTGTGGGTTTATTTCCGGGCTCTCTATTCTGTTCCACTGATCCATATGTCTGGTTTTGTGCCAACACCATGCTGTTTTGATTACTGTAGCTTTGTAGTATTGTCTGAAGTCTGGAAGGGTTATGCCTCCAGCTTTGTTCTTTTTTCCTCAGGATTGCTTTGGCAATTCTGGGTCTTTTGTGGTTCCATATACATTTTAGGATTACATGTTCTAGTTCTGTGAAAAATGTTATGGGTATTTTGATAGGAGTTGCATTAAATTTGTAGACTGCTTTGGGTAGTATGTCCATTTTCACAATATTAATTCTTGCAATCCAAGAGCATGGGATATCTTTCCATTTTTTGGAATCATCATTTTTTTGGCTATTCTCAAGCATTTATTACTAAATATACATTTGTAGATAATTTTATACAATATTAAATCAGATGATTTTAATGTTCTTATACTCTGGTGAATTTCCCACAGTGAGCATGAATTTGTCATTTATGACTAGCAAAAGATACATGGTATATAAAAGAAGAAAGAAAAACAAGGGTAAGAGTATTGAGGGTGAGGTTCGTGGTGTCTGCTCTGGGCTATATGAAAGCAAGATTACATAATCATGTTGTACAATACAAGCTTTGAGGCAGACGAGGAGGCAAAAAGAATGCACACTCCTTGTTTGTGCACAAAGATATGCACCCTAAGTGGCAAATCATATCAGACTCATATTTGGTGGAGCATTTTTGCAATGTGAAAGGAGAAATGAAAGCAATACTTTTTTGTTTCACACAAGGATTCCATGAATTATGCTTTGATATTGCAGCTTGACTAGAGTGCCTAGGATTTTGGTTCCCTAGTTATGTTTTGAGGAACACTCGTATCTCTCTTGGTGCATAAAGGTGTTCTTTGCTCAAACAGATGTGGGAAATGTAGCTCATTTTGGTAGAGCTCTCAAGAAGATGTACATGTAGCTTTGTTTCATTCAACATTTCTCAAATTTAACTTAACACGGAATCTTTTTTTCTGAGATATATTTTGAAATTATAATGGAACTCACAGAAGATACTTTGGAAGATGTTGGTCCTGGGAAAGGTAGACTGGGGATTGTCAGGTCAAGTGAGCTCACTAGGCAATGAACAAGGTGGGGGATATCACTGGACTCAGAATATGTTTATTTAAAATTACTTATGGCCAAAGTAGAAAATTTTTTTTAAATCTCAGAAATGTGAATTCTATCTGAATTCTTGCTAGATTCCTATGTTTGGCCATAGATTATACCTTGATTCTGGGAAGGAGAAAAATTTGTAAGTGACATAGTTAAAATTCTCAGTGCCCTTTCTAATAATGTCCCAATTAACTCATCATTCATTTTTATTTCTCTCTTGCATATTCTTTTCCTTTGAGGCTGACAGTTGGTGTTTGGATCACTTAAAAACAAATCTCTCCCATGCTTTTCCCTCTTGTCAAGTCTTATTCTTCTCTGGAAAGGTGCTCACAATTATCTGAAAAAGAAAATGCTCTATGTGTCTCATTTTCCCAAGGCAATTACTAGTTAACCATCTCTGCCTTCAGCAGAGGCAGGAATACTTATGGAGGTAGAAAAGTACTTACAGTGCTTGGCTTCATCTTCTGTAACATTAACATTTCCTTGGATACGTATAGTTGTTATTCTGAGGAACTCAAAACACTTATGCAACTATTTTTGTACATGTATATAGATTATGTTTACAAATACTGTATCACACATGTTGACTGATTACTTAGCGTTTATTCTAGTTTAAATTCCTGGCAGCTAAGACAGGGCAGGTTTATGTATAACAGCTGTGAGTGGATCACTGGCGAGTGGAGGTTGGAAACTGGTGTATACCCGGTTTTCTGCTAAGAGAGTTGTGCCACTGAATCTCTAAGGTCTTTTCTACCTCCAAGATTTTTATTCTTCAGGGGAGAAAAGAATAACTTCTCAAGTAAAGGCAATAGCCCACACACATAAAAAATGAGGCATGGCAGAGTTAGGATTGGAACCCTGGCATTTTATTCCCAGCCTGCGATTGTTTCATCAAAATGCTCCTTTTCATTTAGTTCCTGCCCTTGTGACTTGTGCTTTGGAGACCGGACGAAGTAGAAAATGTTATTGTTTTTAGATTTTTGAATTCAGATGGAATGGGTAGTCAGCTAGTGACCAGAGGCTTCTGCAGTGTCAGGGGAAATGGTGTTGCCAAGTGTCCTTGCGGCTTGACCACCTTCTGCTTGAGAAGATGGTAGGCAGAAGCAGCATCTTGAAAAGCTGAAGAAGGCCAAATGGAAAATGGTCCCTGGAATGGACTTTCAGAATGTGACGGGGCCATTCTCTATACCTCTTGTGTCAGTTGGTGATGTAGTCTTCTTTCTCTTTTGCTCTTCATTGCCTAGAACACTCTTTATTTCACTCTTTGTAGAACTGACTTCTTTCTGTTCCTTCAAGTCTTTCCTCCTCAGTACAGCCTTCCTTGGTGACCCTCCTAGGTTGATTTACCCTATTTTTCTCCACTGTTTTATGTTTCCAAGCCATTTATAAGCATTCACCATGCAATTACTGTATATTTTTGTTTGCTTCCGTATTAGTCTCTCTCTTACTAGACTGCAAAATCCATGAAGGCAGAGGCCATGTCTGTTTATTTTTCTGTGTAATCAGTATGATTTATGAATAAATATGTTTTATGAAGAAGTAACTCTAAAATCCATTTTCTGGTTCTGAAGAGCCTAGGGGCAGGACAGGAGTAAAGACGCAGACATAGAGAGTGGACCTACGGACACAGGGAGGTGGAAGGGTTAGCTGGGATGAAGTGAGAGAGTGGCATTGACATATATACACTACCAAATGTAAAATAGATAGCTAGTGGGAAGCAGCTGCATAGTACAGGGAGATCAGCTTGGTGCTTTGTGACCACCTAGAGGGGTGGGATAGGGAGGGTGGGAGGGAGATGCAAGAGGGAGAGGATATGGGGATGTATGTATATGTATAGCTGATTCACTTTGTTATACAGCAGAAACGAACACACCATTGTAAAGCAATTATACTCCAATAAAGATGTTAAAAAAAAGAAAAAAATCCATTTTCATATCATTTAAAAATTAATAATTGTAGAGTCACTTAGTAAAACATGTCACCTGTAAAACACTTAGTGAACACTAAATAAATGGTATTGTAAAATGAGAACTTATTTAAAAAAATTAAGCATCATACTAGGTAGGATGAAAATATGCAAACCTCTGAAAATTCTAACAATAAGTATAGGTATTTAAAATTACACTAACAACCATAAGACCAAAAAAGGAACAAACCTGCTGCCCAGAGGAGCGAGGGAAGTTGTCAATAATGTAATGTTGATGTACGATAAAGAAAGTACAATTTAACTTTAATTTTTTTCTCTAACCTTCGCTACTTTGGATATTGCTCTTCTGGACTAAATATGCTATAGTAGAAACAGGAGAACAGAAATCCAAGTTTAGTAAACAAACTATGAGAGCATATAAAGCTGCTGTGCAACTATTAAATTCTCTTGGCTATATAATATATTATATACGTAATATATTTTATAAACATATATTTTATTCCTGGGGCAAGAAGACTCAAAAGGAAACTAGAAAACTTCCACTTTGAGGAAGATGGAGTAGATGAACTTTTCCCTATTCTTTCCACTGAGTACAACTAAACATGTTGGAGAGTACGTATAAACAAACAGGAAGACTCTGATAGGTTGGAAAGAAGAAGGCAGAATGTCTAGGGTCCTCAACTTGAGAAAGCACATGTGTAAGTTCCCTGGATTTTCATTTTGCCTCATACATCCCAGACTGGAAGTAATCAAAGTCTGCTTTCCCTAGCCAAAGGTCCAGGAAAGAAGCACTACTACAAGATGAAAACATTGTGGACAATAATCACTCTTCTCCAGCCAAACACCACAGAGAACACTCCATCCCCATCCAATCCAACAACGGCCAAATCAGAAGCCTAGACTTCCACTCTCACCAGGGTGAAATGAGGCACCCCAACCCGTTACCACTGTGGTGTTGAATAGCAAGCTGAGACTACTATCCCTCTAGATGGTAATGTTATCTCCCCGCCATCCCACAGTGTCACCTGAGACCATATGGAAAGTCTCACATTTCCCCCCACCTACCCACCCAGCAGTGATAAGGAACCCCACTCATTCCTTCTGGGATGGTATCAGACGAGTCCTAGTGGAGACTCAGGACTTTCACCACCATCCAGTGATAGCTAAGTCACCCCCTTGTGGTATCAGTGGAAGCTACATGGGGAGCAATATTAAAGCACTCCTTTTTTATGGCTGAGTAATATTCCATTGTATATACACACCACAACTTCTTTATCCATTCCTGTTGATGGACATTTAGTTTGCTTCTGTGTCTTGGCTATTGTAAACAGTACTCAGCCATAAAAATGAATGAAATAATGCTATTTTCAGCAACATGGATGGACCAAGAGATTATCATACTAAGTGAAGTAAGTCAGACAAAGACAAATATCATGTGATATCACTTATTATGTGGAATCTAATTTTAAAAAGACACAAGTGAACTTATTTACAAAACAGAAGCAGACTTACAGATATCGACAACAAACTTATGGTTACCAAAGGGGAAATGTCAGTGGGAGGGACAAATCAGGAGCTTGGGATGAACGCACACAAACTACTATATATAGGATAGACGACTGACAGGGACCTACTGTATAGCACAGGGAGCTCTACCCAATATTCTGTGATAACCTATATGAGAAAAGAATCTGAAAAAGAATGAATGTATGTATATGTATAACTGAATCACTCTGCTGTACACCTGAAACTAACACAACATTGTAAATCAACTATAATAAAATTAAAATATTAAAAAAAAAATAAAGCACCCCTTCCATCCCAGCAGGAGTGGTATAATAACGGAGTACTAGGGAGCTGGAACTCCCAGCCCTGCCCAGCAGTAATGAGAAGCCTCCACCACCAGTTAGAGGTCAATGAACGCCAAGAGAGGGATGCAGATTTTTATCCAATCTGGCAGTAACAATGCAGTGCCGTCCCACCCCACTTTTCCTTGCCAGAGTGTGTCATAGAAAGCCAGATAAAGAAGAAGTTGTAAATAGGATCAAAAGTTTCATAACAATAGAAAAATACCCAGGTTTCAATGGACAAATACACACATATGTTGAAAATAAAATGATGGGGAAAGATATATCATGAAAAGATAAACTGTAAGAAAGCCATCATTTTGTCATTCCAAGAATGTTATATAAATGGAACTGAGTAAGCGTTGAGATTTTGTTTCCATATGCATAATTATGTGGAGATGCATCCAGGCTGTGTGTATCAATAGCTTGTTCCTTTTTAATTACTGAGTTGTATTCGATATTGTGTATGTATTACAACAGCTTAAGTATTCACCCACTGAGGGACGTTTCCAGGTTTTGGCTACTATGAATACAGCTGCTACAAACATTCACCTATAGGTTTTTGTGTGAACACAAATCTTCGTTTCTCTGAAATAAATACCTAGGAATGGAATTTCTGGATATAGTAGTTGAATGCTTAGTTTTTAAAAGGAACTTCCAAACCATTTCCTAGACTAGCTATACCATTTTACATTTCCACCAAGAACGGTTGAGTGATCTACTTTCTCTGCATCCTCACCAGCATATAGTGCTGTCATTTTATATATGCATATAAAAATATATATATACATTAAATGTTCTGATAGATGTGTAGTGATATCTCATTATGGCTTAAATTTGCATATTTTCATATACATATTTGTCATTTAAATATCTTCTTTAGTGAAATTTCCCTTCAGGGGCTTTGGCCCATTTTCTAAATAGATTTTTGTTTTAAATAGTTGACTTGTGAGAACTCATATAGTTTAGGTAACAATCCTGTGCCAGAGGTGTGGTTTGCAAATATCTATTCCCCCCTGTAACTTTTTAAAAAATCCTTTTAACAGGGTCTTTCACAGAGAAAAAAATTTTGATGAAGTCCAGTTTGTCAATTTTTTCCTTTTGTTGTCAGGCATGTGATGTCAAGTTTAAGAACTCTTTGCCTAGCTCTAAGTATTAAGGATATCTATTTTTTCTAGAATGTTTTATTTTACATTTTACATGTAAGTCCATGATCCATTTTGAGTTAATTTTTATTTTTTAAATTAATTTTTAAATAAGGAGTGAGATTTAGATCAAGGGTGTTGTGTGTGTGTGTGTGTGTGTGTGTGTGTAAGTTTTGGTCTATGGATGTCCAGTTGCTTTAGCACCATTGGTTGAAGGGCCCACCTTTCCTCCATTGAACTGTTTTTGCACTTTTTTCAAAAATCACTTGGGCATATTTGCGTGTGTCTATTTCTGACTTCTATATTTTGTTCCATTAGTCGATTATGCCCTTCCACCAATACCACATAGTCTGGATTATTATAAATATCTGAAAGATCTTGAAATCAGGTAGGTTGATTCCTCCTACTTCGGTCTTCTTTACCAAATTATTTTTAGTTTATTTGCATCTTCATTACATTTTAGAATAATCCAGTCTGTATTTCCAAAAACAATTTGCTGGGATTTTCATACACATTGTGTTATACCTATATATCAATCTGGGGAGAAATAACATCATTATGTTGTTGAGCTTCCAATCACTGAACCTGGTATATCTCCCCATTTATTTAGATCTTTAAGTTTTTTCACCTGTGTTTGGTACTTTTTTAGAATACTCATCATGTCCATTTTCTCCTTGTTTACACCTAGCTATTTCATATCTTATATTATATTATTCATTATATTATATTATATAATAATATATAATATACAATATATAATATATTATATATAACATATTATATATTATGTATAATATATTATATAATATATATTACATATTACATATAATATATTATATAATATATTATATATAATACATAATATATTATTGTATATACATAATATATTATATATCATATAGTATATATAATATATTATTGTATATACATAATATATAAAATATATTATCATATATAATATATAATATATATATTATATTATATACATTATATATATTATATAATATATATTATATTATTAATTATTCTTATATTATATTATTCTTATATATATTCATATCTTATATTTCATATCTGATTATAAGTGATATTGGATTTATAATATTGGTGTCCACAGGTTCATTGCTAGGATCTGGAAATATAATTGGGTATTGTATGTTTATCTTATATCCTGAAAAATTACTGAGCTCACATTAATTCTAGGATATTTTGCTAAGTTTCTCGTGAGGCACTACATAGGCAATTATGTCACCTCCCTACAGTGTCATGAGGATGGAACACTAGGTTCCCATCTTGGCCTTTTCTGATGTGGGTGAGGGTTTGCTCACAGTTTTTTCTGTTGTGTTTGACTGGAGTAGAATGGTTATTATCTAACAATGCTCTGTCTTTCTAGCTTGTCACTCTCCTGGTCCTTTGAGAAGACAAAACAGGCTTTTGGGGGGCTCCTTTTCTCTGTACTTGTGGTATTTCTAGGTTGGTACCTACTTCAACTCTAAGCAAAGTGGACTATGCAAAGTAAAAAGGAAAACTCAGGGAAGTCATCACTGTAACTGTTCCTCATGTTCTGAGATCCTCAGCCAATCTGCCTTCTCTCCAGCTTTCAGAGTGTTCTTATGAAAATTTTTATTTATAATGTCCAAGTTTACATTGTACTTAGTGGGAGGAATAGGGAAAACAAATACTCCATCTTCTTAGAAATGTAATTTCCAATACTGATTTTATAATATACATGGATTTATTTCTTCCATCTTATTTGTTGCTATTTTCCCTGCTTTTTGGTGCTTCTTCTTTCTCTTTTTTTTCCTATCCTCTGGAGTTTATTTCTTTTTCCCACATACCACCATTGATTTAACATTATACCTTCTCTATTTTTTTAATAAATATCCTTAAATTTTTAACACACATACTTGACCTTTCAGATTCAACAGTTCACGTATACCTCACTTTCCTCTAGAAAGATACAAAGATCTTAGAGTTCTTTACTTTCAAAAGCTCTCTCTCTCTCGCTTACAGTAGATTATTTCCTTATATGTTTTATATTTTGGTTCATGAAATGAATTATTAAGATTTGGGGGGGGTAATTTCTAGGTGGCTTCCTTTGATATTATGAGAGGTTATGTGTTTTATCCTAACATTTTTTATTAATTTGGGGATAGGTGTTCTTAACCATTCAGGTATGATAAATTTAAACCTCAAATGGACATTATAAATTCTTAGTGAAAGGGACCTTTTCCAAGAATAGAAGGTAGGCCATAATAAAGTAAACAAACAAAAGAAGACCCCAAACAAACTTCTGTGATTCTTCCTATTGTGATGTCTAGACTTTTTTCTATTGTACCTATTTGCTAAGTCTGTAGTTCTACAGAGGTTCTGGTTTTATATGGGAATCTCAGTTTCACCTTTCCACCTTCAAAAGGCCAAGCTTTATTTCTAGCCTTTTCATGCATGTTAATATTCTAGTTCCTGTACAGCTTCAGAAACTGGCTTAAGTTAGTGAGTTACCTAATGCTGGAGATATTCAAGCATCTTTGAAAGTGGTATGGTGATTCCTCAAGATTCTTTTAACTTTAAGACGATCAAAAACTGCATAAATAGTATCTAACACTGTATCATTTGTGCTGTTTGTATGAGACAATTATCTAATGAACAATGCATGTAAAATGTTTAGAGATCATACTTGATGTTTGATGACACGGCATGATAACATGATATGGTTACAGAGCAAGTATACAGAAGGCAAAACGAGAAAGTACTGCATGACCAAAGTCTACGTGCAACATAGGAAAAGAACCACATCTTTTCCTTGGAGATTACTATAAGCAAATACTTTCCAGTCTTGCACCAATGACTGACTGTGTTCTTCTGAGATGATCATAAATATAGATGTTCTGTTCCTATCATTAATGACTCAATAAATAAAATCCCCAGATAATCTTCAAAAGTACAGTGTGATATCCAGAATGTTATAGGCAGCTGTGCCTCCCGGTGATGTGTGGAAAATTTGATAAAATGCCTCAAATGTTCTGAAGATAAAAAGTGCCAGGCACCATAAATGATAAGTGATGGTCATAATTGTAGAGAATGGCCACAGGAAGAGACACTATTGCTACCTAGCAAAAGTTGCTTCCTCTTTTCAAACACAGTAACATTGTTATTTCTTTATAAAGGACTTTAAGAAACCTCATATAAATCTGGTTCTCATAAAGCTGGAAATGGTGTAGACTCAATGTACTATCCAGAGAGCATTTAGTCCACTCTCTGCCTCTCTTAAATTAATTGACTCTCTGGATAAGTCAAGCCAGGAAAATGTCCTGTATCCTCACATGGGTATTATTTTAGCATATGAGACAACCTAACCTAATCTTTTGTTCTCCTTCAGATTCACCTGTACTGGTTAACTACTTTCATGGAAGAACAACATAGACAAGATGGACTAAAACAGCTGACATTTTAATTCTATATTTGCCAGCACATTTCATTGGTTAAAGGACCATTTATTTTGTCCATGTGAAGTCTGAAGGGTTACAAAAGTAGGAGTTAATTTGGTTGATCCAGCAATGAATTATGCCAATGTATGTAAATGGATTTATGTTCTGCTTAATAATGTAAGCAGTTGACCATATAGGGTGACTCACCAGGCTTTTAAAATTCAGAATGGAATGCATTAGTAAAATTACTGTGAGCAATGGTTCAGCTTGCACAGCTGGATCACCTTCAGAAATGCTGGTTTGGGCACGTTTTTTTCAGTAGGAGGTTGCTGTCATCTGGTGCTTAACCTGACTCTTTTCTCTTTGGATTTGAAGACATATGGCAACATTCATTTCCCTTGGAAAGACCCAGTGTTACCCTAGGTAAAGAGTGGATCACAGAAAACACTGCAGGTGTTCACAGCTAAAGGTATCAATGCCTAATTAGCTTTACAAATCCAGAAGAGAGGAATAATTCCATTAAAAATAAATTTCACATAATAAAGTGTGATCCACAAACTCAGCAAATCTGCAATGAATATGAAAATCGTCTATATTCCTAGCACTTTGATCATAGATCTGCAGCATACAGGAACAGGTGTCCTATAAAAATATCAGTTCTAGTTCTTAATTTAAATGAGTTTCTCTCTCGTAATGCTCACTGATTCACTTAGGTTTACTGCTCCAGTGAGTAATATGCCAAGAGGACAACAAACACCTACTTTCTTTAAAGCCTACTTTTTTATTTGAATGCATCTCAAACAGGAAGCACTGTTAGGCCAAATGGCCACATTTAAGATCCATTCAGAGTCTCTAAAATGAAAAAGGTGAAATATTTTGGAGGTATATATTGAAGGCTATGTTATTTTTTCTGCTGACTCATCTCAAAATGGTTCCATATATGTTCACGAGTCCAGAGCAGAGAAATTGAAGTATGTTCATTTCAACATCACTTCCAGAAGATAATAAGTAATGTTTTCAGATTTTAAGTTTCTATTTTCTGGGAAACTTATACAGAGAAGCATTTCAATGTTATGTGTGTTCATAGCCAAATAATAACATGGCATTTAATATTTGTTCATGAGAACAAACTTTATTGCACATTCTGGATCACAAAATTTCCCCAATTCTCCATCCTTTATTTAAGACAAGAGTTATTGAGAGTTTGATGTGAATGAAGAAAACATTTCCTTACACATTGAACCTTGGCCACATTTCACATTCCTCTTTTCCAATCTTTATTGAGCAATGAGAAAAGGCAAATATAAAGGAGAGGGACTTCCCTGGTGGTGCAGTGGTTAAGGATCCGCCTACCAATGCAGCAGACACGGGTTCGAGCCTTGGTCCAGGAAGATCCCACATGCCGCAGAGCAACTAAGCTCGTGCTCCACAACTACTGAGCCTGTGCTCTAGAGCCCACGAGCCACAACTGCTGAGCCCGCGCACCACAACCACTGAAGCCCGCGTGCCTAGAGCCCGTGCTCCGCAACAAGAGAAGCCACCGCAATGAGAAGCCCGTGAACGACAACGAAGAGTAGCCCCTGCTCGCCTAAAGAAAGCCCGCATGCAGCAACGAAGCCAAAAAATAAATAATACAAATAAAATAAATAAATAAATAAATAAATAAAAATATTAAGAAGAAATAAGGAAAAATGAGAAAAAGATTTGGAGAGAAGGAGATGAAAGGTTAAGAGGAGTGAGAAACCCAATATATGAATGGACAATAGCCAGACCATATAGAAAAACAGAAATCTGACCCACAACCTACAGCAACTTGCTCAGTAAAGCAGGCCCTCTCTCTATCATGAACAGCCCAGGAACCGAGCCTGTTGTAAGTCAGACTGGTACAAAGTCAGATTGCTATCTCTAGTAACAATCTGGAAAGAATGAACAATAACTTCTGTAGCAATTGTCTCTTAATGGCCAGGAATTGATTAATAACTGACAGCGTCCCTAATTTTTGTCTTTGGTTCCAACTTAGCACCAAGCAGAGGAAGTCAAATATAAACCCATAACCAATCACATGGGATGTCCCACTTCTACTTAGCCTGCCTACAGCTTCCCATGCTAACAGCCTCTAGTCAGGCACACCTGAGCTTTCCCTCTTTCCCACTATAAAACTTTCCTTCTCTCTGCCTGCCTTTAAGTTTCCGTCAGAACGCAAATGACAGTGGCTGACTCCCTGGCTGTAGCGAGCTCTGAATTGGTCTCCTTTGACTGTCTCATTTGATGGTCTTCATTTATTTTGACAGGACAAATAAAGAAAGGGAAAAAGGAAGAGGAAGAGAAGACAAAAAGGAAGGATGAGGAAAAGGAAAAGGAGGTTTATAGAAAATGAATAAATAGGGACTTCCCTGGTGGCACAGTGGTTAAGAATCCACCTGCCGATGCAGGGGACATGGGTTCGAGCCCTGGTCTGGGAAGATCCCACAAGCCACGGAGCAACTAAGTCCATGCACCACAACTACTGAGCCTGAGCTCTAGAGCCCATGAGCCACAAATACTGAAGCCCATGTGCCACAACTGCTGAAGCCCACACGCCTAGAGCCCATGCTCCGCAACAAGAGAGGCCACTGCAATGAGAAGCCCGTGCACCGCAATGAAGAGTAGCCCCTGCTCACCACAACTACAGAAAGCCTGTGCAGCAACGAAGACCAAACACAGCCAAAAATAAATAAATAAATTTATATATTTTTAAAAAAAGAATAAATAAAACAAAAACCAACAAAAAAGGTGAAGGATCCCTGCCATATCATTCCCAATTCCACAATCCCCACATATGCTCAACCTCTCAGAAATGTGGTCATGGAAATGAGGTTACCAAGTTCAGTTTCCTTTTACAATGTCATTTACCTCAGCCTCTTAATAATTTATGTAACTAAATTTTAATATAAAGCAGAATCCATGTGGTCTTGAAAAGAACTCTCTAAAAGTTCTTTTTAGAGAGCTGATGAAAAGATCATCTCTCTAAAAGTTCATGCTAATGGTATTCAAATTTTGAACGGGATTCATAATAGCAAAAATATCAGAATAGTTTTTAGCATTTTAAATCAATCTGTTTTTTTTTTTTGGTCAAGATTGACATTAATACTCTCCTAAAGGAATGGTCTTTATTGCTACTTTGACTTCCTATTAGGCCTTTGAATCACTTCAGATATAAAAAGTCAATGCTGTGGCAAAGAAGGGAAATCTTGGTAGTGGAAAGATTCTCACCTCTACATTTGGTTTCTCGTGGATACAAAGACCTTGCCTTGAAGTTAGCAGTAGGATTCAGATTATATTTGAATAGAAAAAAATAGCTTTTTTCCAGTGGAGACGTGGAGAAGAGACTAGTTTTAAATGGAGATGATAAATGAAAGAAAGTCTATTTGGCAGCCAAATTCCTGTTTTGAGAAGAGACTTCTATTCGATATCAGAATGCACAGGTCAACCAATGACTTTTTGAAACGAAGAAGCTTTTTCAAATTTGACTACTTAGGATTCGGGTGGATTTGCTGGTCTGCACAGGAAGTAGCTGCAGCACAAGGAAAGATGGGATGAAGGTCAAGATGGCTTATTTGTATTAATACTATATCAGTGTTTTGGAACAAACAGTCTCGAGAAGGTTAAAGCCTGATAAACTCAAGGTAAAACAGTCCATCTGCTTCATTTTAGAGATGAGTAAAATGAGGCGCAAAAAGGAGAGAGAGGTTCTGTGTCCAATGTTGCAAAGCCAGGGAGTGTTAGGGCCAGGATCTTGACCTCCTGGGGTTTGCAGCAGGCTACAGCAAACTGCAAGAGAAGGGATAAAATAACACCTGCAGCTCCATGATGGGTCAGGCACATCAGGCTTCCCTGGCTATGAGGTCTAAGGAAGCTCATCCAGGTGGGACATTGTAATCAGAGACAATGAGCACGTAAAACTTGTGTACTGAGACCCAAAATTGGTGTCCGGGAATTGTGGAGTGGTCCGTGTGGATACAGGCTGGATGTAGCCTCCTGTCTGACAGATGGCTATAGGCTGTGGATACGGGCTGCCTGACAGATGACTGGTCACCATCAAAGACGTGAAATGTAGGCATGCAGACCTCAGACTCAAGTCTACTTTTCAAAGGTGACAACAAGACTTGAACATGTTGTTGCCAGTTCTAGAGATTTACAGGATTGAAGCAGTCCTGGTCCTAAAGTAAATTTACAACTGGGTAAGGAATACTCCACAAAACAGGGGCCCTGTGTCCAAAGCCAGAGAGTGAGTTGGGGTTTGGGCTTCAAGAACTAGGCAGAAGTCCTATTTTGAAAGTTAGGCATCAGGTTCAGAGAAGTTCTAGTCCTCAGGTGAAAAGGTGACCTGAGTCATCTGACTCCTGACTCTTTAAATTCCCTCCAGTAGGGATCACATTCATCTCACCTAGAACTTCAGACAGGACTGGGCTTAAACAAGGATCAAAGAGTTCTAACTCTTGTAAGACAAGCAGGTGATGAGGCTGGAATCCAGAGAAACAGGCATGATGTCTCATTTCTAGGCAGTTTGTTTTTTGACTATTTCATGCTACACCTCTGATTCTTTTAATAATAAATGGAATTCATTTGATGTCAACATTTGTGTTTTTCCACTGCTGAACACCTATGCACTGGAAGTTAAATTTCAGCAAACACTAAGAAACCTGTATGGATCTTTCATTTTTTAAAACAAATATTTACTTTGTGTCTATTTTCCTCAGTGCTGGAAGCTAGGGCGATGACAATACAAACCTTGCCCTCAAGAAGCCTAGATTCCAGTGGAAAGACAGATATTTAAATCAAAAACTATTTCATGTTAATTCAGTGATCTGGTAGCTGAAAAAAACCACAAAAAACAGAGTTTCCTACATCCTGTTTGCTGTTTCTGCACTGTTACTTTTGGAGTCACAGAAGGAAAGATTTCATGCTACAAGTGGAATCTGATCCTGGTTGGGCTTAAGCAGCCATTGGTCAGTTGGCAGAGCTACAGAGCCTTAGAAGTGTATGCTCTTTCTAGTTCCCACTTATTTATCTGACCTTCTGCTCCATCCCTAATACTGACTCTCAATATCACCTGTATGCCTGTCACTCCTTCATCTATTATCTCCAGCCATAAATTATCTTTGGAATAGCCCCACTGCCTCTTAAAGGAATAAAAAACTCAGAGTAAATAAATCCAAGTTCTTGGTAACCCCTCAAACTTGCCCAATCTTCTGCTTTTCCCATTTTCCTATTTCACAGGTGATTAAAGCTGAGCACTAGGAGAGTAACTAACTTGTTCAATTACATAAGTTGCCTAACTTGTCTCAGAACTAGTAGTGGGACAGGCAAAGTATGAACCAAGGCAGTAGGGTTCCAGAGGCTGAGTTCTTAACCACAATGATCTACTACCTTCTTTTCAATTTAAAGTGATTTACATTTTATCTTCTAAAATGTAAAGTTTTTGTCAGAATATTCCTAATTTCAGAAAGATTAAGTGACTCGCTCAGTGACACAGGCTAATAATTTGTAGATCTAGGATTCAAGCTTGGGATTGTCTGCCTTTGTCTTGCCTGCATGAAGGTTATTTATGTGTTATTTCCTCTCTCTCACTGATTCTAGTTCCTTGATTCAAGTTCCTTGAATATTTCATTAATTATTACTTCATTATTTGTACTTCATTTGACTTCTAGCTCCTAAAATAATTTTTATGCACAGTAAATATTCATGGTGTATGATCCTTTTAATGTATCACTGAATTCAGTTTGCTAATATTTTGTTGGGAATTTTTACATGTATATTCATCAGGGTTATTGTTCTGTAATTTAGTTTACTTGTGGTGTCCTTATATGGCTTTGGTATCAGGGTCAAGTGGGATTTATTCCTGGGATGCAAGCATGGTTCAACATATGCAAATCAACAAATGTGATACACTACATTAATAGAATAAAAGATACAAATCATATGATCATCTTAATAGATGCAGAAAAAGCATCTGACAAACTAAAACATCCTTTCGTGATAAAAATGCTTAACAAATTGAGTACAGAAGGAACATACCTCAACACAATAAAGGCCAGATATGATAAACCCACAGCCAATGGTGAAAGCTTGAAAGCTTTTCCTCAAAGATCAGGAACAAGACCAGGGCGCCCATTTTCACCACTTCTATTTAACATAGTACCGAAAATCCTAGCTAGGGCAATCAGGCAAGAAAAAAGAAATAAAAGCCATCCAAAATGGAAAGGAAGAAGTAAAACTGTTCTTGTTTGCAGCTGATATATAGAGAAAATTCTCATGACTCCACCAAAAACAAAACCAAAAAAACCCTGTTAAAACTAATCAACAAATTTAGTAAAGTTGTAATATACAATAACAACATACAGAAGTCAGTTGTGTTTCTATACATTAACAAAACATCTGAAAAATAAAGAAAGAAAACAATTCCATTCACAATAGCAACAAGATAATAACATACTTAGGAATAAATTTAACTAAGGAAGTGAAAACTCTGTACACTAAAAACTACAAGACTTTGTTGAAAGAAAATGAAGACGACACAAACAAATGGAAAGATATCCTGTGTTCATGGATTAGAAGATTATTGTTAAAATGTCCATAATACCCCAAACCATCTATAGAATCAATGTGATCCATAGAAAATTCCAATTGCATTTTTTAAAAAACAGAAAAAACTCCTCAAATTTGTGTTAAGCCACAAAAGACCCTGAATAGCTAAAGCAATCCTGAGAAAGAATCACAAACCTGGAGGCATCACATTTCCTGATTTCAAACGATACTACAAAGTTACAGTAGCCAAAATAGTATGGTTCTGGCATAAAAATAGACACATAGACCAATGGAACAGAATCCAGTGCCTAAAAATAAACCCTCACATATATGGTCAATTACTTTTTGAAAAGGGAGCCAAGAATGCTCAATGAAGAAAAGATAGTCCCTTCAATAAATGGTGTTGGGAAAACTGGATAACCACATGCAGAAGAATGAAATTGGACCCCTATCTTACACCACTCGCAAAAAATAAATTGGAATGAATTACAGACTTAAACATAAAACCTGAAACCATATAACTCCTAGAAGAAAACAGGGAAAAATATCCTTGATGTTGATCTTGGCAACAGTTTTTCTGGATATGACATCAGAGGCACAAGCAACAAAAGCAAAAATAAATAAGTGGGACTACATAATAGATGTTCAGTAAATATTTACTGAAAATATTATTTTAAAACCTGAGGAATGGCCAAAGCCAGAACAATTGAGCAACAAAACACAGAAAGTAGTTTTGGATAATATCTCAAGTTCCATAAATATCCCATAATATCCACGAGTCCATACTGCTAAAAAGACATGATTTAATAAATAAATAAATGGAGCAGTATAAAAAAATCTCTCATGCAAAATTTAAAATAATTTATGCAAATACTTAACCCTCAGGGAGAAGAGCATAGCCCCCCATTCCTTAAATATGGGCTGCATATAGTGACTTGTTTCTAAAGCAAGCAGTATGGGAAGAGTGAAAAAGAGTAATTTTACAGTAGAAAACCTGACAATCACTACTTCAACCAGGTAATCAAGGTCAAAATCAATAGTGATAAGTCACGTTGACAGTATTATCCTTGATATGATATGATGAAAATGTCAATTTACCCCAGTGGTCTTATCCTCCAAACTAATAACTCCATGAGAAAAACACTAGGCAAATCCCAACTGATGGACATCCTACAAATTACAAATGGTCAAGGTCATCAAAAACAAAGAAAAATATGAGAAACTGTGCCAGCCAAGAGGAGCCTAAGGAGACAGGACTACTAAATGTAATGTGACAACCTAGATAGGATACTGAATGGACAGAATACATTAGGGAAAACTGAGAAAATGTTAATAAAGTATAAACCTTAATAATTATATATATTTAATATTAATAAACTTACATTGATTTAATATAATTTATATTAATATTTATTTAATAATAATGTATCAACATTGGTTTGTGTGACAAATATGCCATACTGATGTAAGATGTTAACAATAGGGGAAACTGGGTGTGGAGTATAAGGGAACTCACTATATTATTTTAGCAATTTTTCTGTAGACCTACAACTATTAAAAAATAGGAAGTTGGGCTTCCCTGGTGGCGCAGTGGTTGAGGGTCTGCCTGCCGATGCAGGGGACGCGGGTTTGTGCCCCGGTCCAGGAGGATCCCACGTGCCGTGGAGCGGCTGGGCCCATGGGCCATGGCCACTGAGCCTGCGCGTCCGGAGCCTGTGCTCCGCGACGGGAGAGGCCACAGCAGTGAGAGGCCCGCGTACCGCAAAAAAAAAAAAAAGTTTATTTAAAGAAATTATATGACAAAGTCACGCCTCTAAATTGATTTGTTTTCATGATTCCTTTCCAAATATCAGATGTCTATCTCCCCAAGGCCAGAAGCTCCTGGTCACCTACTCTTCCGTTTTTACTCCAAATGTCCAAAAGTATCTGGGTGCAGGCAATACACGGAAGAGTGGCAATGAAAGAAAAATGGTAACTAGCTGGTTTCTATGAAACTGAGCACATTCAGAAGACTTCAGGATTTCCAGGATCATTTCAAAGGTTACCACATCTTTCCAACTCCATGTCTAAAGAAATATATTTTCAATGCCAATTATATTTTATTCCAGGACTTGGAAAGAAGAACTGTAGGATGTAATCCAAAGAAAGGTGAAGTTGAAGAGGAGAGAGTTTAACCAGGGGTTACAAGAAAAGCCATGTTATACCTTAAAAGAGAATAAAGATTTTACTAGGGCACTCCTCCTGTTGGCAGTGCCCGGGGAAAGTCAAAGAGCAGGTGTACAGAGGGACATTCAGGAGCCTTATATAATATCCTGCTTGGCCAACAGAGGGCCACCATGTGTTCAACTCTAGAATCACCTTCATGTGTTTATTGACCATATCTGGCTGAAATAGAGAATGCTTAGAAATGAGATGAGCTGCACACAGCCAGTGAGGGTGTGGACAATGGCGTCCACCTCATCCACTCAGCATGAGTCCACTCTATTCTATGTGAGTGCCGTATATATGCATGACAACTGGGCTATGAAACTGCAGCCACTGTCCTGTCCCAGCTTTAGGCAAACATATATTTATTCACATCCCCTCTTACATAATAGCTCAATTAAAGGCCTGTGGTCACTTACTAGCTGCATGTCTTATTTAAAGGGGAATGTAAATTCACACCCTACCCTTCCACCCTTGCTTAAAGGAATCACAGGCAACACTGTACTTCAGCAATCTGACTTCCGTCTTCTATATTATACAAGGGATGACTAGAGCTTCATGGACCGAGCCACCAGCCATCCACATGCTTTTGAAACCATCCGTAATACGGGATATAATAAAAACATTGACCTACCCAGGGAAAACATTGACTGTAGGTAACCTTAAGCATCTCAGTGGTATGAAGAAAGATATCTCTGTATATTTCGTTTACAAATTAATGACAATAATCGCCTCTGTTTCATTTACATTTTGCAGTTGCATTTCTTCATAATCCTATTATATCAATAGTATACCTGACTTAAATTAGTTCTTGTCAGATTGGATTGTGGTTATTTCTGAGACCCCATCATGGCTCATCATGGATTCCCTTGGAATTTGCTAGGGAAGCACAGGTATCCGTGAACGGGAGAGCTTGTGTTTATCTTATACTCTAGCACAGCAGTCGCCAATCTTTTTGGCACCAGGGACCGGTTTTGTGGAAGACAAGTTTTATACGGACCGGTAGCGGGGTGCGGGGAATGGTTCAGGCGGTAATGCGAGCGATGGGGAGCGGCAGATGAAGCTCTGCTCTCTGGCTGCTCACTGCCTGCTGTGCAGCCCGGTTCCTAACAGGCCGGGTACCGGTACTGGTCCGTGGCCCAGGGGGTTGGGCACCGCTGCTCTAGCACGTGGAAAGATTTAGCATTGATTTGTGATGCTGGATACACACTGTGTTGATTGATGCAAAAAATGCCTGATTTTATTTTCTCAGAAACATATCCCAAATATGTCATTTTCTTTGTCTGTAATTAGAGGGTAACCGTACGCCATTTTGCCCACCTCACAGAGCTATAGTAAGACTCAAATGAGATAATGTATATTAAAAAAAACCCTGGAAATAATAAAGTGTCAAATTACGAGGGAAGACAGGAGAGAAGTAACCTCTATAGAATGCCTACTGTTTTTCAATGCTTTACAAACATAATCCCATAAATCTCATTTACCTTTTACAATATCCCTTTTAGAAAGGGAGATCCAGATGAGTTGAATAGCAGCTCAGGCAGACAGTTCATATTAGCTGAATAATTCCACAAGTAGTGGGAGAACCAGAATTTTAATCCTATGCTGTTTAAATTCCAAGATCTTGTTCTGTTTGTTTCTCATTTCTATAAAGATGAGATCCAGTGTCATTAAAAAAAAAAGCACCTAAGTCTTTTCAACACTTTATACCTTTTCCAGATGTATCCTGATAAAATGAGAAACACAACAGACATAGCCAATGCTTCTACAATCTTTGAGTCAATATAACAAAGTATAATAGAAATAGTACTTAGCAGAATAGAGTTAACACATACACAATGAATCAGTGGTGCTTCTTAATGGCTACTTGTGTGACCTCAAGCAAGTCACTCAGATGACTTCTTTTCAGTAGCTTCTCTGTACAATCCATTGTAGTTGGAACTGAGAATAAAAAGATAATTAAGACACTGCCCCAAAGAGATAAACATGCAGCCAATTATTTAATAAAATATTATTAGACTACAGTAGACGTACATCACAAGAAAAAAGTGATATGGACTTGCAGCCTTGAGTTGAGAATTTAGAGTATGTAGAAGCTGATCAAATGGAAGAACGAGAGCTGAAAGTTCCAGGTAGAGGTAGGACAAATAGTCGCTGGAAAGTGTGATGTATTTGGAGAGCAGGGACACTTTTCTCTGAACCTCATTTTCCTCATCTGTAAAATGAGGAGATTCCACACTATCGTTTCTAAATCCCTATTATACTTTACTCTTCCAAGATTCTGTTTTTGTGTCTTTGACTTCTTCTCATATTCCCATATTTGGTGTAAAAGCAAATCATCTGCGTGAACTAGCCCACTATTCTGCAAAAGTAATACAATTAAACTTTAACGTGAGAAATATACTGACAGATTTATCTACTCTCAGCTGTGAGCTTCCAAAAACATTAAAAACAGGCTACTTGAAGGCTAAGATTTCTCTTAACAAGGAGTGATTACATTCTTGAGCACATTTGATTCTCCCATAGCCATTAAAACAGCAGCGGCCTGAATTTTCACCGAGTTGTAAAAGGGTTAAGTGTCAGACATGACATGTTACCAGGGAATGTCATCTAAAATGGACGAGGCCACTGCCCTTAGAGCAAGGCTCGTCGTTGGCCATGAAAGAAATAGCCCTGACATTCAGTTACCTCACTGCACTTAAGGGAAAGGATCACTTTAGGCAAGTAGAAGACAAATTGTAAGTAATTATTTTAAGAAATTGCTCTCATAGGTCCTAACGGATACCTTCTGTAAATGTTGGTCAAGCAGTTAATCAATTCAGGAGCCAAAAATATTTCCCATTTTTATTTTAGATTTCAGAGGAAAGGAACATATAGGAGCTGGTGGTTATTAAGAAGGGAAACATCTTCCTGTTAATTCACACAGGCAGTTGGGGGTTGAATTTAACGAATTACAAGGTCCTCATTCCACTGGGCTTTCATACTTGGTTCCCTTAGATACTAGTATTAGAGGGCTTTGTTTAGTGGACTGTGTATACTGGGGGGTTTATTAAATTGTTTGGCAAAATAGGTTTTTAAAATTTTTTAAGTGAAATACTGTACATAATGTTAACAGTTCCCCCACAAAATGTTTACAAAATACAAATTTTGGATTTGATTTTTGCAGTAGGTCTATTTTTTTCATATGCACTAAGGTGCAATTCTGATCACAAATAGGGTACGTGGCATACGGAGCAAAGTTAGCCATGTGATATACAGCTGTTTGGCCACTGACTGAATGATCACTGGTTTCCTCTTGGGACTTAGGTCCTCTACTGATCAAAAGTGGAACTTTGGGGGACTTGATAGCAGTGACAACAAAACTATATCAAAATGTGTTGGTATGCCTTGTAACCTTAAGTAAAGATCAGCATCAATGAGAGACATTCTTCCCTGGGATTTTCAGGCCATAAAAAAATAGAGAGGAGAAGGGTACTGTTTTGAGTCTGCAGATCACCAGCAGGAGATGGATCATCTTATCACCTTGAATAATCTTGGTGATCTCATTGGAGATGTGTGAGATTCTGACCACTAGAATGGATAGATCTAAGATGTTAGGAAACTTCACCTTCCTGGGAACTTGCTTTTAAGTCCCTCTCTACTCATTAAAAATGAGACTTCCCACTGCAGGGCAGCCAGCCCAGGCACGGAGACGGAGGCATCATGGGCCTGTGGTAGTCTCTCATGTTCCATCCTCTTTTGTTCTCCAGCTCTTGTCTGAACCTAAGCCCACATTGGTATTTGGCAGGGTACAGGCTAGGGTTATTCCTAAGCAACGTACTGGGGACAATCCCAGGAATCTGTATAAATGCTTTATCTCGCCAAGTAATTTTCATATTCATTAATGTTTGGGAATCCCTAGCCAGGCCAATGACAGAAGAGCCTAACAGATAAGAAAATTGTAGATTATAAAACCGATTGATATGAAATATCTCCTTTTTCCCCATGAAATTGATGGATAATCCTCTAAAATTGCCAAAAAACCCAAAAACACACACACACACACAAAAAACCCTAAGTTGATGAAAAGGGGCCATTACTGCAGTAGTTAAAGGCTCACAACAAGGGCTGTAGTACTTTGTAACTTCTCAAATGAGAGTCCAAAGTGTACAGAGTCATGGAGTCTGTACCTCTAAGGTACGGAAAGGGTGACACATTGTTGCACAAGAAGCTTGTCCATAATTTCAGTCTTCAAATTTTTAAAAAACAGGTTGACTTTACTGGCAAAAGGCAAAGTGAATCATATTACTCAGTGGCCTCCATTTGTGAACATTTTATAGACACATTCATCAACGTTATCTCCTTTATCCCAACCTGGGTACTAAACTTTGTGTTCACCTGTTACTAGTAAGGTATTCTCTATATCCTGCAATGATTCTGACGAGATTACTTCTAGATGTAAGGATTGGAGCAATCACAAGCATTTCTCCCTGCCGGGTCACTGGCTTGTTTCCCACTGCCTAGAATACAAGAAATGTTGTTTTACCTCCACATGAAGTGGGGGCCTGAAAGCACTGTCAAGGCTCAGCACTTTGCTACGGGGCATTTACCATGTCCTCATATAACAATTTATTCCAGGTGATTTTCTTTCCACATTCTCATTACTTCTAGCCCTTTAAATCTGATCATTTTTATTTTACCTCTTACACAGCCCAAGGTAATAAGCACCGGCAGGTACCATGAGTCATGCTGAGTGTTTCCCATGAAGGAACGGAGTATGATGGAGGTAAAAAAAAAAAAAGGTGCTCTGTTTAATGCAGGGGATAAAAATCAGCCCCACTTCACAAAATATCCGATGTCTCTTGTCAAGGGGGAGGAAATCAGAAGCATGACTTGTGGCAGTATCTGTGCAGAAATTTGTTAGGTAGCACAATGTTTAGTCTGTACCGAGTCTGGTAATGAAGTGCTGGAGACTAATTCAACTGTTGGAGTTACCTGATTATAAAATTATAAAAAAAACCTCTCTATTATTTATTTGTTTAATCTTCGCCAGTCAGTACTCAAAGTTTATTAGCAATAGAAAGGATATAGTTCAAAACATTTGAATCAGTTATGTTCTGGGGAAAGTAAAACCTTGCAGAACCTAGTCACTCAGCACATGATTCATGTTTATAAGCTGGTGGCTTAATTTATAAACTCTTGAGAGGCTAAAAGGCAAGAGCAAAAGCAAAAGCAACGCTCTTACCTCCACCGGGCCCAGCTTTCATACTCCACTCCACACCATTGCTCCAAGCAAGAATGTCAGCAAACTTCTCAGGCATTCAATGGAGTGTTCTGATCACTGTATGCTAGTTCCTGGCATCGCTGGATCTCATACTCTCCCATCACCACAATGCTTTCCCAGATGTCTTATTTTGGAGGGTCTCTACTTTGGAACTTCTCAGACCTACCATATTCTGCTTTCGGCATTAGTGAATATAAACCCAAGCAGAGAGACACCAAGAGCTATTACCTCCAAAGGCTAAAGCACGTGCCCTAGAATCAGGCTTCATAGGTTTTGTAACAGAGAAGAACAAGCCTGACTCCATATTGGATCTATTCATTTAGCCCTAACCCTTGTGCTCTCTTGCCTGTGCTGAGTCATGCTGGCTCTGCACTTTGTGTAAAAGAAGTTGCCTGTAGCCTGAAATATACAGGAGAGCCCATTCTCAAGACCCTGACCTTTAAATGTGTAACACTTTTCCATTCATACAGAGATTAAAAAGTTGCAGAACAGAGAATAACATTTATCTTGTTGGAGGTTTATAGAACATTGTGACCAGAGCCACATGGACAGCTGGAAAAACAAAGGATTCCGGCACCAGGATTCCAGCACCAAGAAGTTCGCAACAACCAGCCACACCCCTTCCCTTTTAGGATAAAAGCAGCCTGAATTCCAACCCAGGTGAGATGGCTCTTTGGGACACTAGTCCATCATCTTGGTCTGCTGGCTTTCCAAATAAAGTCACTATTCCCTGCCCCAACACCTCATCTCTCAATTTATTGGCCTGTCGTGTGGTGAGCAGTACAAACTTGGACTCAATAATGGTTTGAATCCTGGCTGTGCCACTTATTAGCTCTGTGATTTTGGCAGGTGATTTAACCTTCCTGTGCCTTGGTTTCTTTATTTGTAAATTGGGATAATACTAGCAACTCTCTTGGGCAGTGGTGAGGATTGAAGAATTGATAGATATAAAGTGCTTAGAATAGTGTCTGAAACATAGTAAGTGCTCAAAATTGTTACCTGCTATTATCTGGCATATGCCTAGTGTCTTCATCAGGGATAATTTGGTTTTAAAGGGACATAAAGGTATGGAAACTACTTTAAGCAAAACAAACACCTGAAAAGCTACATTTTTTTTTTCAAAGTTAAAGCAATATCTTAAGGAACCCAGAGATGGCAGTATAGTTGGTTTTCAGGGTATTCCTGAGCCAGACTTGGAAAGCCCTCAGGAGCTCCAAGGCATAGACTCTACCTCTCACTTTCTTGGGGGGTCACATGATTCCTTGTGCCTGGTCCAATCAACTGTGGGTAAAGGACCTGAATCATGAGTCCCACTTGTCCACTTACCAATCATTGTGGGAACATAGTATATGAGAAAGGGCCTGGGAAAGGCATATAAATTGATTGTTTAGTCTACTAACTTCACCATGAAGCATTCTGGGAAAATACCCACTGTGTCTTGGCAGGCTCCTGGTTAGGGCTCCACTCTCCATAGATAAAGTGCAAATCAAGGAAAATAAAGAGGCCAGTGGTAAGATACATCTTCAGGAAAATCCCAAAGCATAGATCCAGACATCCTATTTCATTTCAGCCTAATTGAGTAAATTTGGGGCAATTTTGTCACATAGGTGGTGAGAACTCCAAACTTTTCACATGTGATATTGATCTTGCAATTCCTTCCTAATTCCTTTTTAATTACTTTTTGTTTGTTTGTTTTTGCAGTACGCGGGCCTCTCACCATTGTGGCCTCTCCCATTGCGGAATACAGGCTCCAGATGCGCAGGCTCAGCGGCCACGGCTCACGGGCCCAGCTGCTCCGCGGCATGCGGGATCCTCCCAGACCGGGGCACGAACCCATGTCCCCTGCATCGGCAGGCGGACTCTCAACCACTGCGCCACCAGGGAAGCCCCCTAATTCCCTTTTTGAAGAGTACTGCTAGGAACATTTTCTTTTAATATAGGACTGGAAAAACAGGCGAAGAATTTTATCCTTAAATTATTGTACTGGGTAGGCCAAAAATGCCTTCAGTTTTTTAAATAAAAATAAAAGACACATTTTTCATTTTCACCAAGAACTTTATTAAACAACGTATTCACCCTTTTGTTCCACTACCTTCTGCCATCTTTCAGGCAACTTCATAATTCCATCTTCCCAAAACTTTTTATCTTTTTGAGCAAAGAACTGTTCCAGGTGCCTTTTACAGTCTTCCAGAGAACTGAAATTTTTTCCATTAAGAGAATTTTGTAAAGACTGAAATAAATGGAAATCCGAAGGTGCAATGTCTGGTGAATATGGCGGATGAATCAGAACTTCCCAGCCAAGCTGTAATAGTTTTTGCCTGGTCATCAAAGAAACATGTGGTCTTGCATTATCCTGATGGAAGATTATGCATTTTCTGTTGACTAATTCTGGACGCTTTTCGTCAAGTGCCACTTTCAGTTGGTCTAACTCGGAGCAGTACTTGTTGGAATTAATCGTTTGGTTTTCCAGAAGGAGTTCATAATAGAGGACTCCCTTCCAATCCAACCATATACACAACATCATCTTCTTTAGATGAAGACCGGACTTTGGTGTGGTTGGTTCATTTCACTTGCCCGATGATCTCTTCTGTTCCACATTTTTGTACAGTATCCACTTTTCATCACCCGTCACAATTTGTTTTAAAAACGGAACGTTTTCATTACATTTCAGTAGAGAATCGCATGCAGAAATATAGTCAATAAAGTTTTCTCACTTAACTTACGTGGAACCCAAACAGCAAAGTGATTTACATAACCAAGCTGGTGCAAATGATTTTCAATGCTTGATTTGGATATTTTGAGTATGTCGGCTATCTCCCACGTGGTATAACACTGACTGTTCTCAGTTATTGCTTAAATTTGATCGCTATCAACTTCAACTGGTCTACCAGACTAGAAGCATCATCCAGCAGGAAATCTCCAGCATGAAACTGCACAAACCAGTTTTGACACGTCCAATCAGTCACAGCACCTTCTCCATATACTGCACAAATCTTTTTTTGTGTTTCAGTTGCGTTTTTACCTTTCTTGAAATAATAAAGCATAATATGCCGAAAATGTTGATTTTTTTCCTTCCATCTTCAATATTAAAATGGCTACATAAAAATTCACCAATTTTGATGTCTTTTATTTATTTATTTATTTTTTATTTTTACATTTTTTTGCGGTACGCAGGCCTCTCACTGCTGTGGCCTCTCCCGTCGTGAAGCACAGGCTCCGGACACGCAGGCTCATTGGCCATGGCTCACGGGCCCAGCTGCTCCGCGGCATGTGGGATCTTCCCGGACCAGGGCACGAACCCGTGTCCCCTGCATCGGCAGGCGGACTCTCAACCACTGCGCCACCAGGGAAGCCCTGATGTCTTTTTTTAATGCACGCTGATATGACAGCTGTCACATACAATCTAACAAAATTGTTTCGAATGAAGTTAAAGACAACTAAGTGCTACTAGAGCCATGTTACGGAAAAAAACGAATGAACCTTTTGGCCCACCCAATAATTATAATTTTAATACAAAAGATTTCCAGATTGGATAAGTGACTTTTAGATCCTACATATTTTTACAGACTAAAACAAAACAAAACAAATAAAACAAACAGAAAAACCCAACTCAGGGGCTTCCCTGGTGGCACAGTGGTTAAGAATCCACCTGCCAATGCAGGGTACACGGGTTTGAGCCCTGGTCCAGGAAGATCCTACATGCTGTAAAGCAACTAAGCCTGTGCGCCACAACTACCGAGCCTGCGCTCTAGAGCCCACGAGCCACAGCTACTGAGCCCACGTGCCACAACTATTGAAGCCCGTGCACCTAGAGCCCGTGCTCTGCAACAAGACAAGCCACCGCAATGAGAAGCCTGCACACTGCAGCAAAGAGTAGTTCCTGCTCGCCGCAACTAGAGAAAGCCCACGCTCAGCAATGAAGACCCAACGTAGCCAAAAATAAATAAATTTATTTAAAAAAAAAAAACTCAGAAAATAATAAAACACCCAGAATTTGAAAATGTACACAGAGAATTAAATTCATGGGCACTAATGGTTTAAAGTTCATAAATCTCAATTTTTGTTTATAACCATTTTGAAAGCAACCAATTTCCTTAAGCTAGTGTTTAAACTAAGATAAGAGCACCTGTACATTACTATAAACATTTTAATAGCATGTTAATACAAGAACACCTAGAATATTGAATTATTACTGGCCATTATGAGCACTTAAACTAGGGAAAAATGGAATTTAAATGCTACTTTTCTATTTCATGTGGGTATTTCAACTATCCCCCATTAGCCCGTTCTTTCATCAGGAAACATTAGGAGAGTTGCATTTCCCTATCCCTTGAATTTCTGCAGGGCCATAGGACTTGTTTGTCCTATAAAATGTGAGCAAAAGCACTACATGTCACTTTCTTGCAAAGCACTTTGTTTTCAATGCTTGACTCTCTAGTTCACCCAGAGATCTTGATAGCATGTGCTGCTGTGGAGGTGTCATGAGATTAGAACAGACTGGAATGCTGAGTTTTCATGTGGAAGAAAATTAACTTGGAATTCATTCAGACTCACAGCGGATGTTGTATGAATGGGTAACCTTTACCTTCACCTTTAATTGACAAGTAAAAATGGTATACATTTGAGGTATACAACCTGATGTTTTGATATACATGTATGTTGTCAAATAACTGCCACAAACTAACATATCCATTACCTCATTTAGTGACCTTTTTTCAACTTTTTTTCTTTTCTTTTGTGGTAAGAACACTTTATATCTACTCTCTTACTAAATTTCAGGTATACAATACAGTATTGTCAACTGTATAGTCACATTGCTGTACTTTAGATCTGCAGAACTTATTTATCCTGCATAACTCAAACGTTGTGCCCCTTTGGATACAAATTGCAATTTGGGGGCTCTTTGTTACTGCAGCATGACCTTAGGGTAGACACTGTCTGCTATACATTTCAGAACTAAACAGAATTCTGAATACCTGGAAGTTGGGGAAAATCTAACACTTTGAGCTTTGGTGGGGAAAAGGAACAGTAAATAGGATAGATGAAGGTTTTCACAGCAAATTCTTACATCTCCTTTTATGACTTGAGGAATAGTGTAGTACAATTTCCTCACTTCACATGTAAATGACTTACAGACCAGAAAGAGGAACTGACTTTATTAAGTTTAAACATTTGTCAGTGGCAAAGTCTATTAATGTGTTACATGCTATTCCTCAGGGGAAGAATATGAGAAATAAAAGAAAAATAGCAGGCCAGAAAGAAAACCCCACAGCTGTTTGCAATTTTAATAAAATAATGTGTTGATCAAAAATTTAGTGGAAATGTGAGAATCCTGAATACAAAATCAAAGGTTAACCTCACCATTCTATTTGAGAAAAGAAATGAAACTCCACGCAGTATTGCTAGCATAAGCTCCCAGGTTGAATTTACACTACCACCAGGAGACACAGAGAGAGGCAAACACTGCCTTTCTGTGTGACTTATATGTAAAATAATAATAAAAGAAAAAAAGCATGTAGTGATTAAAAATAAATCAAAGAAAGCTAGCTAATAGCACAGATGGGGCAAAAATATGAGTCTTTTGATTGATAGTTAATTAGGAGCAGTACAGTTAAAAGACATGAGTTCTATTCCCAAGCTGAGGAAGTTTAGACAGGTTATTTAACTTCATTAAATTCATTTTCCTTATTGTAAAAATTGGTTGAAATCTAAATTTCTTCCTCACTTTCCTTTATAACCTTTTTTCTCTACCAACCCTCAATGATTTAGTTTTCAATATTAAAGTATTATCTATGAGTAGTGATGTGAAATGAATTTAGCAAAGAAGAGCTGAATAGAGCTAAGATATCTAGTTCTTATACAACACTTCCTTCATGCCAATTATCAATACTTACTATTGTAGGAGCAAATCTTTTCCTTCCTGTCCACTCCCACTTTTTTTTCGGGTTAGACTTCCTGCCTTCAGAGCTCTCCACATTTTCCATCTCTCCTCCTAGCTCCTTTTAGTTGTGCTATAGGGAAACCTTGTGGTACTTTAAGCAATGAAATTTCCCTATGATTGAAACTTTTCCATTAGTGCTCTATCTCTTAACTTTCATTGAAAATTGGCTTTCTCCAAAGGTTTACTGTTCCTGCATTCCTTACCAAAGTCTTCTGTGTTCCCTCACCTTGACAATTTTTTTAAAATTTATTTATTTTACTTACTTATTATTTTTGGCTGTGTTGGGTCTTTGTTGCTGTGCATGGGCTTTCTCTAGTTGCGGCGAGCGGGGGCTACTCTTTGTTGCAGTGCACGGGCTTCTCATTGCAGTGGCTTCTCTTGTTGCAGAGCACGGGCTCTATGCACGCAGGCTTCAGTAGTTGTGGTGCGTAGGTTTCAGTAGTTGTGGCTCACGGGCTCTAGAGCGCAGGCTCAGTAGTTGTGACACATGGGCTTAGTTGCTCCGTGGAATGTGGGATCTTCCCAGACTGGGGCTCGAACCCATGTCCCCTGCATTGGCAGGCGGATTCTTAACCACTGCACCACCAGGGAAGCCCTACACTGTCTTTATTACTAAAATTTTATAAGTCTACAAGACAGGTAGAGAGGATTTCCAAGTTTCTTCTTATTCTTATTAAAAAGTTGTTTACTATGGTCATTTCTATTTTCTAAAGAATGTGTATAAGTGAACACTATTTTTTTAACGTAATTCTAAAAGAGTACAAGGAGGAAATAACTAACATGACATTCTCCAGAACAACTGAGAATCTGGAATTCTTTTCTTTTGTTCTGATTTGTTAGTTCAGAATACAAAAGTTTCCCTCATCCCAAAATGAGGAACCTACTTCTAAAGGCCAACAGTCTAAGTCTCTGAAGCCGTGTTTCACAAGGTCTAGTCTGTAATGTTACATCAGTTGATCCAAAACTTTTTATTTCTAACGATCATTCATTGTGCATATAGGATGTGACAATGTATATAAATCTCATATATTTATCATTTAAATAATATAATAATTTTTCTTAAATTTATAAAATTCTTCACAATTACAAAGTACTTTTTACAAATTGTTTCATTTGACCCTTACAACCATTTTTTAAAGAGGTTGTGTAAGCAGCATTAGTAGTATAATTATTATAATATGTATATCACAAGACTGATAGTAAAATTGTGGTATACCTATGACATATGTGATATAGTACATTACGTATACCTTCATAGGGTATAATCTATAGTCTTCAAAAATAATAACTTACAAAAGACATAAAAAATACTTGCACATATATTATGAATATGTGCATTAAATTATACATTTGTACAAACTGTTATAAAATTATAAATTAATACTAACTAGGATATAAGTAACTAATAGTTGAGACAGATAGTATATCCTTTAGGAATTCAAAACAAGTAGTGATAATATTTAGTGTAACTAAATTAGCCATGAAACGATTCCTAGACTAAGAGAGACTTCGGTTTATTTTAAAGGAAAAATAGCATACTGAAAGTCAAGAAGGACGAAGAGGACTTTTTAGGAACTACCAATAGTATGAACAAGGGCATGGGGGTAAAAGTGCATACAGTTTGTGTCAAGATAATGACAAGAATATGCTCTCTGTAGGAAAGGAATTGATTAGAAAAACAATGATAGGGGATTCTGGAATTGTATGTTGAGGTGGGTTGGTAAGGATCCTGAATACTTTCTCATACCAAGACACAGCTTCCATTAACACCTCTCTGCTGATGATCCTTGCATCCAAGTTTCCAGACCAGAACTCTTTCCTGAATTACAAACATATATTTAAGTGCCTGATAGGTTCAACGCCTGAGGAATCCCACAAATACCTCAAAATCAACATGTTCAAATCTGAACAGTATCTTTTTCACTCAAGCTTGCTCTTCCTCCTATATTCTCAGTTTTATTGACGGCACTGTAAATGATGCAGAAGCCCAAGGAACCAGGAAGTCCCTCTACTACACTTTTTCATCTTTCTGTACAACTCAATTATGTGAATTTCAATTTCAAATGTCTCAAACTGTTTACTCTTTTTCATAACCAGTGCTATTGACTTCACAAAAGGTTTTTGTCTTCTCTTTTTTGAACCCTTGAGATGACCTTCTAATTAGTTTCCTTGACTCTAATCTTACCGACACTTGCCCATCAGAATAAGCAATTACATAATTTTCTTTACCAAATCCTTCTTCAGGAGCTTTCTATCAGTGACAACAATCTTTTATCATGGTCTGTGCCCAACCTTAATTTTTTAATAGTTTCAATTGTTGCAATCCCTGCCCTTCCCCCATGTACCCTGCACTACCACCATCCCAACTCAGTGCGTTTTCTTGGCTGTACCATTGACTCTGATGCCATTGTGCATTTGTTCTTGCTGGTCTCTCTAGTGGGGTGTTTTACTTATCATTTATTGTATCAAACTCAAACTTTTTGTGTCTGTGATGCTTTTGCTGGTTTCCCCATGTAGAGCTGGGTATTATTTCTTCTATGTTCCAGTGCATTTGGTGCAGGCTTTAGTTTGTTTATATAAATGTGTCTTAGGAAGACTGAACCTTTTAGGAAAAGGACAATATGCTATTTCATTTTTTTAATCCTCTTTCCCCAACACACACACACACACACACACACACACACACACACACGTGTGGTTGAAGTGAATAGATAATGAAATCAAATACTTCAAAGTACTAACTTAGAGACGGTGAATTAGAAAAGCACAGATGGTGGTAGTGGGTTATGCTGGGGGGCCTGACATCAGAGGAGCTCCTTCAGAGTAAGAGGTATGATGGGGAGCACCTGCTCTTCAAACCTCGAATTTAATCTGCATATCAAGTTTTACCCTACCCTACTATCGATCTAACACTTTTGAGTCATTTCTACCCCATTTACCCAATCACCCACACCATTTTTTTCAGTCCATTAAGAATGTGAGGCAGAGAATTAGGTGGCTGAAAACTCTTAGGGCTAAAATTCCTATTAGAAAGATAAACCGGGACGGAACATTCAAGTGTTTCATTGTCAAATCGTAATTACGTAATTTTTGAAGACTTACCTCTGTTTCAATAGTGAGAAACTATTTGGGAAACTGTACTGGAGGCCTTACTTGCCCCAAAAAGCAAGGTGATGGTGGAGATAAGAGACACAATAAACTGCTTGAGGAACTCTATTAGTATATTTTGGGAAAAGTAATCGACCACTGGCAGGGCTGACATTTTAATCACATTTTCTCTTCCATTCACTTACATTCTTTAAACCCAGTCTGCTGCTCATTGAATTGGAACACTGTACTGCCTAATCTTGCTGCTTTTCTGAAATTCACCTGGTGGTTAAATATTTTCAATGCCTTTAACATTCTTTAAAAAGGGTAATTAAATGATGCTTAGCTTTTGACACAATTAACATTTTCTTCACTTTTAAGAATGGAGATAGCACAAGGTACTAAATATAGCTGCTGTCATAGAACAGAATAACAAAAGCAAGAAGAAAGGTTCAAAAGAGGTGATGTTAGGACATGTCAAGTGAAGTTTTTAGGCCAACTGCCTTTAGTTTTCCCTTCTGGTTTTTGTATAAACTACATTTTTACAGACTTCGCATTTTACACCAAAAAGCAACACAAAATTGTCTTCAGGGTGATTTTTTTTTTTGGCGGGGGGGGAGGTGGGAGACAGCAAAGAAAGTCAACGTAAAAAACAGTAAAACACCAGTGGTAGCAGTTGGTGATGGCGGATGAGAAATAGATGTCAGATAAGTAAAGCAACAGGGAACTCATGTTTAGCACCACAGGGATATTGGAAATTCCAGCTGTGACAGAGAGCTTTCTTCATTCCTGGGTTCTCTGCCCACTATAAAATGTGTTTTTACAACTAACCAATCCATCAATTATAAATCTACTCATTGTGTTGGATGTTACAGAGAACCGTAAATCAAGCATCAGATAGTACTTACCTACTAGGAGCTTATGGCTTTTCTAGGAAGGAAAGACATGCTGGCATTTTTTCCAAAAGGGAGCAAAAATCCCCAGCTGCTTTTTTGTTGTGCTCATGGAGTATTCTGGAAAAGCAGGGAAGAAGAATTAACTGAAAATTAGTAGGAACTTGGGTTCAGAATTTGGAAGTTAGAAGATTAAACTTGGTCTTAGTTGGATGCCTGAGATAAAAAAAGCTTCAGAGAAACACTTGGCACTCAAGGTAATCATATAAGATGGAAATAGTGGCCCATTCTGTTTTCCCCTTGGAGTTCCTCTATGAAACTGTCGCCTACTGTTGGTTTTACTATTAACAGTAATCTAATTGTTATGATCTAATTTGCTGGTTAATATCAAATGAGGTTACTTTTAATTTTTAATTTAACTTTATTTTTTACTGAAGTATAGTTGATTTACAATGTTGTGTTGTGTACACCAAAGTGATTCAGTTATACATATATATATATATATATATATATATATATATATATACATACATACCTATACATTTAAAAAAATATATTCTTTTCCATTATGGTTTATCATAGGATACCGAATATAGTTCTCTGTGCTATACAGTACGACCTTGTCATTTAGAGGTTACATATATTTTAAAGTTTCAAATTAAAAGTGACTTCAATGCCTACTTGACAGTTGGGCAGAATTGTCTGTGAAATGATAGAGGCCTAGTCTGCTCATTATGCATCATAACAAATGCATAATGAGTCCCCTAGAGGGCTTCCTCTACTGCTGCTTCTCATACTCCTGCCAGTTGGTAAAGTACTGGGCCAAGCAGTTTACAGCTATCTCCTTCACTGATATGCTGCTGTTCTTTCTGTTCCAAACACTTACAGAAGCCTCACTGGTTAGTGGTGGGTCCACTCACCCACTGTTGTTTTTCAGTTTGTCTCCTCGTTCAAAACTCATCCAATGAATGTGACTGGCCTTCTTCAGCCTACATAAACCTTTTGATCACAGTCTTTTCCCCTGTTTCCGTGGGTACCTATGAGTCTCACATTTATATTATAATGGAATTCCACTCAACTAATTCTTCCATGATCAAAATATAGCCCAAGGTAACTTGTGGTCTTCAACTAGACAAATTTCAACATCAACTTGACTTAAAATTAGGAATATAATATATACGTACTGGGCTCCCTAGCTACAATTTATCGAATGCCCACTATATATTAACTTTGATATGGACAATAATATTTTATTTAACATGTGATCCCAGTGTACAGACATAAGACATGTGACCGTTAAAACAACATTCCAAATAGGACTGTAATTTTTTTCTTTTTTTCCTTTTTAAATAGGAATCCTGATTCTTTTTCTTTTTTATAAATTTATTTATTTATTTTTTAAATTTTTGGCTGCACTGGGTCTTCGGTGCTGCGCGCAGGCTTTCTCTAGTTGCGGCGAACGGGGACTATTCTTTGTTGTGGTGCGCGGGCTTCTCATTGTGGTGGCTTCTCTTGTTGTGGAGCACAGGCTCTAGGCATGTGGTCTTCAGTAGTTGCGGCACATGGGCTCAGTAGTTGTGGCTCGTGGGCTCTAGAGCGCAGGCTCAGTAGTTGTGGCACACGAGCTTAGTTGTTCTGCAGCATGTGGGATCTTCCCAGACCAGGGCTCGAACCCCTGACCCCTGCATTGGCAGACGGATTCTTAACCACTGAGCCACCAGGGGAGGCCAGGACTGTAATTTCTAATGACAGTTTCTCTGATTTCAAACAGTGTTGTCTTCCATGTCAGAATTATTCGTGCCGACAGTATGCTAGAAACAGTTGAAATATCTGCCCTAAGATACAGATCAGTGAAAAGACTATTTCCAAATCTGAATATTTACAGGGTGTGAGCTGTTAAACACTCCCTAAAAGACAGTATATTTCTTTTTTACTTTTGGAAGGAAGAGTATTCTGGATATAGGTAGATAATTGGGGCTGGAAAGGGTTCAAGGACTAGCATGATACACATTCAACACATATATATGTAAAAACTCAGCAATATACACAAATACAGTAAGGTTCTAAAATGTTTATTGATTTAGTAAATATTGCTTAAATGTCCACTGTGTGCCAGACACTGAAATAGGTGCCAGAGATACAAATACTTTTTGTTCTCCATAAACGGTACAGCGGCAAAACTGAGTCTTTGAGTCACCTTAGCAACAGAGAAAATATTTTGAGATAACCAGATAATCAGCTAGCTTGGTAGACAGTTCCTATACACAACATAGCTCATTATAATTACTAGAGTATTAGAAAAAAGTAACACCCTCCTATAAAATGTTTCATAGCTGCTCCTCTCTCTTAAATTCTCTCAGTGCATAATTTATTTCCTAATTATCTTAGAAAATAGAAATAATCAGAATAAAGCTTCCACAATGTCCAGCTACCTCATTTACTATCCTGGACACTCTCAGGATTAGAATTTATTCCATCTCCTCAAGGACATAACTATAGTAAGTCACCTTCACCCAACATCATTAGTAATTCTTTCTATTTTATTTTTTACAGACTTATTTTAGAGCAGTTTAGGTTCACAGCAAAACTGAGAGGAAGGTAGAGAGACTTCCCGTCTATCCCTTGGTCCCAAACATGTATAGCCTCTCTCATTATTAACACCATTTTAATACAATTATAACAGCTTCTTTAAAACACTTGTGTGCTAAACCCAATAACTGTCACCTCAGAGTCACTTTTTTTTTTTAACATCTTTATTGGACTATAGTTGCTTTACAATGTTGGGTTAGTTTCTGCTGTATAACAAGTGAATCAGCTATACATATACATATATCACCATCCCCTCCCTCTTGCATCTCTCTCCCACACTCCCTATCCCACCCCTCTAGGTGGTCACAAAGCACCCAGCTGATCTCCCTGTGCTATGCGGCTGCTTCCCACTAGCTATCTATTTTACATTTGGTAGTGTATATATGTCCATGCCACTCTCTCACTTCGTCCCAGCTTACCCTTCCCCCTCCCCGTGTCCTCAAGTCCACCCTCTGTGTCTGTGTCGTTATTCCTCTCCTGCCCCTAAGTTTTTCAGAAACTTTTTTTTGTTTTTTGGATTCCATACATATGTGTTAGCATACGGTATTTGTTTTTCTCTTTCTGACTTACTTCAATCTGTATGACAGACTCTAGGTCCATTCACCTCACTACAAATAACTCAATTTCATTTCATTTTATGGCTGAGTAATACTCCATTGTATATATGTGCCACATCTTCTTTATCCATTCATCTGTCGATGGACACTTAGGTTGCTTCCATGTCCTGGCTATTGTAAACAGAGCTGCAATGAACATTGTGGTACATGACTCTTTTTGAATTATGGTTTTCTCAGGGTATATGCCCAGTAGTGGGATTGCTGAGTTGTATGGTAGTTCTATTTTTAGCTTTTTAAGGAACCTCCAAACTGTTCTCCATAGTGGCTGTATTAATTTACATTCCCACCAACAGTGCAGGAGGGTTCCCTTTTCTCCACACCCCCTCCAGCATTTACTGTTTCTAGATTTTTTGATGATGGCCATTCTGACCAGTGTGAGGTGTTACCTCATTGTGGTTTTGATTTGCATTTCTCTAATGATTAGTGATGTTGAAGAGCCTTTCATGTGTTTGTTGGCAATCTGTATATCTTCTTTGGGGAAATGTCTATTTAGGTATTACACCCATTTTTGGTTTGGGTTGTTTGTGTTTTTGATATTGAGCTGCATGAGTCGCTTGTATATTTGAAAATTAATCCACTGTCAGTTGATACACTTGCAAATATTTTCTCCCATTCTGAGGGCTGTCTTTTCATCTAGTTTATGGTTTCCTTTGCTATGCAAAAGCTTTTAAGTTTCATTAGGTCCCATTTGCTTGTTTTTATTTTTATTTCCATTTCTCTAAGAGGTGGGTCAAAAAGGATCTTGCTGTGATTTATGTCATAGAGTGTTCTGCCTATGTTTTCCTCTAAGAGTTTTATAGTGTCTGCCCTTACATTTAGGTTTTTAATCCATTTTGGGTTTATTTTGTGTTAGGAAGTGTTCTAATTTCATTCCTTTACGTGTAGCTGTCCAGTTTTCCCAGCACCACTTATTGAAGAGGCTGTCTTTTCTCCTTTGTATATTCTTGCTTCCTTTATCAAAGATAAGGTGATCATAGGTGCATGGGTTTATCTCTGGACTTCCTATCCTGTTCCATTGATCTAGATTTCTGTTTTTGTGCCAATACCATACTGTCTTGATTACTGTTGCTTTGTAGTATAGTCTGAAGTCAGGGAGCCTGATTCCTCCAGCTCTGTTTTTCTTTCTCAAGATTGCTTTGGCTATTTGGGGTCTTTTGTGTTTCCATTCAAATTGTGAAATTTTTTGCTCTAGTTCTGTGAAAAATGCCACTGGTAGTTTCATAGGAATTGCATTGAATCTGTAGATTGCTTTGGGTAGTAGAATCATTTTCACAATGTTGATTCTTCCAACCCAAGAACATGGTATATCTCTCCATCTGTTTGCATCATCTTTAATTTCTTTCATCAGTGTCCTATAGTTTTCTGCATACAGGTCTTTTGTCTCCTTAGGTAGGTTTATTCCTGGTATTTTATTCTTTTCGTTGCAATGGTAAATGGGAGTGTTTCTTTAATTTCTCTTTCAGATTTTTCATCATTAGTGTATAGGAATGCAAGAGATTTCTGTGCATTAATTTTGTATCCTGCAACTTTACCAAATTCATTGATTAGGTCTAGTAGTTTTCTGGTGGCATCTTTAGGATTCTCTATGTATAGTATCATGTCATCTTCAAACAGTGACAGTTTTACTTCTTTTTTTCCAATTTGGATTCCTTTTATTTCTTTTTCTTCTCTGACTGCTGTGGCTAAAACTTCCAAAACTGTTGAATAATAGTGGTGAGAGTGGGCAACCTTGTCTTGTGCCTGATCTTAGTGGAAATGGTTTCAGTTTTTCACCATTGAGGATGATGTTGGCTGTGGGTTTGTCAATACTTAATTTTGTTGATGATACACTGTAGAGACTCTGAATTCAGTTATCTTCCTCTGAAAAGTAGTCATTTTTATTCTAGTAGCAGTGAAATTACTGGTTGATTACCTGCTTTTGACAGATGGGTTATACTTTGTGTGGGGGATCTAATGCTTTGCCATTCTTTTTAGGTATATCCTTAGCCCTGGGATGTAGTGTTCACTCTTAAGATATGAACCTAGCGGGCTTCTACATAACTATGAGGTCTTTTCTAAGCTCCTTTTGGCACAATTCAAACTCCAAACGCTGCCTGATGCAAAGGGCATCAGCTGAAATCTCTTCTCAGACTTCTTTCAAGGGTTAAATCTTCTCAAGTTTGCCTGTTTTGGGTCATTCCCCAGTGTGATCCAATAAATGTATGTATATGAATGTGCACATGTGTATGAGTGTATATACTCATGTATATATAGTTACATATCATTTTACAATTGTTACAAACTACTCTACTATTCCTGAAACTGCAACTAGGTGAAGGTTTTTCTTGAAGTTTACCTCCATCTATGTTAGACATCCTATCATTAAGTTTTTCTTCACCTTTTCAGAAAACATTTCAACCTTGCCATCGTAAGTAATCACTTGGAGCCATCTTTCACCCATCTTTGAAACTGGACCTTTCTTTGTATTAGTGATAAAGAATTGCTTAGGATAATAACTTGAGTGAATATGAATCATAAGTGTGATTGAATATGACTTTGTATCTTATTGCTCTTAAACACTGAGCACAACTATAAAATAGACAGCTTTATAAAGTACAGATAATTGTATCCTCTCTAATTTTTTGGAATAATCAGAGTTCTTTGCATCTATTAATAAAATATTATTAAAAAATCAAAACACGGTCATAAGATTATCTTCTCTCTTATGTGCATTTTTTGATATTTTCTTCCATCCTTTGAATTAATTTATTGAACAAATTAATGTTCTACTGAACATATATATTTAGGTACTGGAGATTAAACAATTTGTTAAAAAATTCTATCAGAGGTCATAAAGTAGTAGAGTAGAAAAATCTGTCTTTCTCTACTTGTATTTTGCCTCCTGACATGTATTTAATTGTTGCTTTGCCTAATGCAGTGTTTCAAAATGGTTTTGGGGCCAGCTGGAGCAATTTACAAAGAGCCTATTTAATTCTTTTAAAGCCCAAGTACATGATTCAGCCCAATTAAGTACTCTTAACTCCAGACACTGAAAACATAAATGAAAGGAAAGAAAGAGCCACCTTATTGGGAACATTAGAATAAAGGAACAGTTGAAATTAGTGTGAATCACTCCCTAATTTCCCACCCTGTATCAGGGGTAGAATTATCTCAGGGTAAGGGCATTCTGCACTAGCGAAGTATGTATCTTACAGCAGATGTGATGCTTGTTAAAAGCTCCTTCTGAAACTCATGTGGTTTGGCTCTGTGCAGAGTTAGATCTTTAGGGTAGCTTCTGAACAGGATGGAAATAATGATAATCCCACAAGCTCCAGTGTATAAGTATGGATTTGCTGCTGTGTACATCCCTTAGCAGCCATCACATACACATACACACAAAAAGCTCCTTTTTGTGAAAACAATTTGCTTCGTCTTCCATGCTAAGACACCTCAGAAATAAGAACTTACCTTCTCATTGGCTTATGTCCTCTGAAGTGGAGTCATATTTTCAATGGGGAATAAATAAGTTTAAAAAAATCTAATTATTTTTCTGCAGAAGTTTGGTTAGCCAGAAGAAATTTACTCTCAAGCAATCAGCATGCCATTTTGACCATTTCTTCTAGTTCAGTAGGGAAATCCATGTTAGATATTGGAAAACTGTTATTATAAATTGCCCTGGCTTTATCTTTTGCATCTCAATTCTCAAGGTTGAACATATCAAGCAGTACTTGGTATTTCTTAGCTATTACATCATTGTGTAGTCTCTCCCAGGGAGATACACCTCCTCCTTCTTTGAGACAAATTTGAGGAAGAAACTTACATAGTTTTGAGACAAGAATAAACCAATCAAATTGAGGCAGGAGGGAAGAGGCTATAATTATAATTTAGTATGCATCCTAGACTTACATTTTGAGGAAGAAAAAGGCATTTAAGTAGAGACAGGGCCATCGTTCCATGAGAGGAGCCCAGATTCCCAGGCCTAACTGGATCTTTGAAAATTGACTCCATTCATTCATGAAACTTCACTTCAGAAGTGAAAACAAACAGTTCTCATGTCCTTTCTTTTTTTTTTTTTTGCGGTACGTGGGCCTCTCACTGTTGTGGCCTCTCCTGTTGCGGAGCACAGGCTCCAGACGCGCAGGCTCAGCGGCCATGGCTCACGGGCCCAGCCGCTCCGTGGCATGTGGGATCTTCCCAGACCGGGGCACGAACCCGTGTTCCCAGCATCGGCAGGCAGACTCTCAACCACTGCGCCACCAGGGAAGCCGTCATGTCCCTTCTTGATTCTAGTTCCTCAAATCAGGACTTTGCATTCCTTGGGCTCTGTCTCAAGACAAGGATTTCAGTGGTCCGCTTTGCCAACAGAATTCAACAATTGTCATCAGCATTTCACTTAATCTAGTTCATTAAGCATTCAAGGCAATCAGAAAGTTAAATTACACAGAACAAACACCAGTGACTGGTGTACATGTAATAGGAGGAGGAGGTGTCCCCGGAGGGCAGAGAGTGGCAGGGCTGGTAATTTTGTGAATTGTATCATTAATAAAATATACTTTATTCTATTTGATGCTGACTTTAGGAAGGTTCCTGTGTGATCATTACATTTTTAAGCAGGCAATTTTTTTTATGGCTTTACCCAAGGCTAAAGGGAAATCTAATACAAAATTTAAAAAGACTTAGCTGAAATGCCCATTAAATTTTTAGTTGTGTCCTTTTAGCAGTTTTTAAGAGCTATAAATTCGAAGCTACCCAAGACAGAAAAAATGTTACTTTATCAACTGCATAATACATAATGGGGCATCTACCAAAGAAAAGTATGATGGTTCTATATTTTTAATTCAAAAACATTTTAGAAGCTTTTATTTTCCTGATTAAAAATATTTAAAGAAAGTTTGTGTTTAAAAAGAGATAACCAACTTTTTTTTTTTTTTGGTTGTGCTGTCTCCGATCAGGGATTGAACCTGTGCCCCCTACAGTGGAAGCGTGGAGTCCTAACCACTGGACCACCAGGGAATTCCCAACACAACCATTTTATTGGCATCTTTAAAAGTTAATTGAAAGACAATTTATTTATATCATCTTTTTATATCTCACAAACCTAGAAGAGTGTATTGGTATTAATTAATTAGTTATGAAGGTCTTAATCTGCACAATTATAGTTTTATTGATCAAATGTTAGTGTGGTGGCTAAGAGTATGGGCTCTAGAATCAGAATGCCTAGGCTCAGATACTAACTGACATTGCCAACATGTTGTTTGACTTTGGGGAATTTATTTCTTCTCTCTTGCTTTAGTGTCCTCACCTGAAAAATTGGGGAAGACCAGTTTTACCCAAATGGATCATTGTGAAGATTAAATGAGAGAGAGAGGACATGTAGAACTCCTAATCTAGAGGCTGGCATATTCTAAAGCCTCAACAAACAACGGCCATTTTATTATTTACATTTCAGATCCATTTTCCATTGCATACAGAAAGTAATACTTTGCCATAATATATATTAATTTTAAATGTGTAAATAGAACAAGCAAAAATCTATCCACAAATAGAGCTGAGTGAGGGGGAAACAAAAAATGGAAAGATAGATAGATAGACTGATAAATAGACAAATGTAGCATGGTGAGAGGTGATAAACTCTTAAAAGAAAAATAAGGAAGGGAAGGGAGTTAGAGAAGTTGGAAGATTCCAATTATAAGATGATCATGGGAGACCTCACTGATAATATATTTAAGTAAAGATCTGATGGAGGAAAGGGAACAAGGCACACAACTATCTGAGGAAGGCATTTCAGGAAATAAAAACGTTGCATGCAAAAGTCCTAAATGTGTATAAAATGTGGAAAAATAAAAAGCAAGCAGGTGAGTGTGGCTAGAACAGAATAAGTGAGCAGAGGTAGCAGGAGATGACATTTGAGAGATAATGGGTGAGACTGATTGTGCTGGACCTTCCAGGCTCTTGAAAGCTTTTTGACCTTTACTTTGAGTTGGGAGAAAAGCCATTAGAAGGTTTGGTGCAGAGAAGTAATAGGATCTGACCTACTTGGTTGCATGTTGTGAGTAGATTCAGGTTTGGCAAAGATAGAAAAAGTTATGAGACTATGGCAATAATTCACAGAAGAGAAAATGGCTGCTTGGGCAAGAAGGTTATAGTAGGGATTTTGATAACAGAGGATTCTGAATATATATTTAGTGGAAGTAAGAAGCTTTCTTAATCAATTTCCCGACAGATTTCCCTAAGCAACCAGATGCATGCACTTGCCATTAACTGAGATGGAGAAGACTGGATGGAATACGTTTAGAGCGGAAAATCATAGATTCAGTTTGGTTTAGGTTAAGTTTGAAATGTCTATTTCCTGAAGGATGTGCTGAGTATAACAGAGTTGGGGAGTTGTAAATACATAGGAATTCATGAGAAAGGACCAGTCTTGATGTATAAATGTGAGAGACATCAGCATAGAGCTGCTATTTAAAGCTAGGTTCTTTGATGAGATCACTAAATAATAAGAGTAAATACAAAAGGGTGGAGGTCTAAAGACTGAGTCCTAGATTACCTAGAAGACAAGGACATGAGGAAAAACCAGATGAGGAAATGAACAAGCAGCAACCAGAGAAGGAGAAGAAAGAAGAGAGTGTGATACCCTGAGACTCAAGTAAAGGAAATAGTTCCAAGGGGAAGGAGTAAATAATTATGTTAAGCGTTACTGTTATATTAAGTAAGATAACTAATAATTGACCAGTAGGTTTACCAACATGGAGTGCTTATGTGAATTGGATAAGAGCAATTTCAGTAAAGTGTTATAGGCAAAAACTCTATTGGAGTGGACACAAGGGAAAAGAAAGGAACCTAATTTGAAGGCAATGCATATGGTACTTTAAACGCGTTTTCTTGTAAATGGGAACAGAGAAATGATAGCTGAAATGGATTTTGGTTTAACAGGATGACAGAATGTGTGTATGTGAGCAGGGATGATGCATTAAGAAAATTATGAGTCATGGTTTCTGGTTCCACACATAAGGAGCTTGAAAGTTGCCACTCCTTTCTAACAGCAAGTAAAAAGCTGAACAGACTACAAAACTCAACAGCTCTTCTAGGCTCCATAAGTGAAATGAGAACACAGGGCAAACCACTGGCCCACACTGGTGAGACAAACAGGAAAATACAGAGAATAACACCTTACTGGAAAAGGGACTCACAAGCAGAAACCGCTGCTGGCACCAGCAGCACATTCCCTAACTTCAAACTATACCTCAAAGCTATAATAATCAAAAGGTACAGTGCTGGCACAAAAACAAACACATAGATCAATGAAACATAAAAGAGAACCCAGAAAGAAACCCACACACTTCTGGTCAATTAATCTACAACAAAGGAGGCAAGAATAAACAATGGAGAAAATACAGTCTCTTCAACAAGTGGTGTTGGGAAAACTGGACAGCTACATGTAAAAGAATAAAACTAGATCATTTTCTCAAAAACTGTACAAAAATAAAGTCAAAATGGATTAAAGACTTAAATGTAAGACTTGAAACAATAAAACTCCTAGAAAAAAGCATAGTATGCTCTTTAACATCAGTCTTAGCATCCTATATCTATAGGATCTGTTTCATCAGCAACAACAACAAAGCAAAAATAAACAAATGGGACCGCATCAAACTAAAAAGTTTTTGAACAGCAAAGGAAACCATCAACAAAACTAAAAGGCAAACCACTGATTGGGAGAGATATTTGCAAATGATATATCTGATAAGGGGTTAATATCCAAAATATATAAAGAACTCATATAATTCAATATCAAAACAAACAATTTGATTAAAAAATGGGCAGAAGACCTGAATAGGCATTTTTTCAAAGAGAGGAGAGACATAAATTATCAATATTGTATCAGCAATGAAAAATGGTATATCAGAATAGATGTACAGATATTAAATGGCATTAAGGGAATGTTATGAACAATTTTATGCCACCAAATTTGACAACTTGGACAAAATGGATAAATTCCCTTGAGATTTAAAACCTACACAAAGTGATAAAGATAAAATCTGAGAGTCATATACTCATTAAAATACTTTAGTTATTTATCAAAAATCCTCCCATGAAGAAAATTTCAGGACCATATTGCTTCAGTGATGAATTTTACCAAACATTTAAGAAGGTAATACTATTAATCCTACACAAATATCTTGAGAAAGGAGGGAAGGAAATACATACCAAGTTGTTTTATTAGGATAGCAAAATACTGATTTCAAAGCCTGACAAAGATATTCTGGCAAAAAATATGTTACACACAAATATGTCTCATGAACACAGATGCCAAACTTTAAAAATATGTATTTGCAAATAAAATCCAGCAACATATAAAATGATAATATTTTACGAGCAAGTGGGACTTACTCCAGAAAAGCAAAATTGGGAATACTATTCAGCCATAAAAAAGAATGAAATAAAGCCATTTGCAGCAACATGGATGGACCTAGAGATTGTCATACTAAGTGAAGTAAGTCAAAGACAAATATTGTAAGATGCCACTTACATGTGGAATCTAAAAAATAGTACAAATGAACTTATTTACAAAAAAAACCAGATTCATAGATATAGAAAACAAACCTATGGTTAGAAAAGGGGAAAGGGGGAGGGATAAATTGGGAGTATGGGATTAATAGATGCACACTACCATATATAAAATAGATAAACAACACGGATTTACTATAAAGCACAGGAAACTATATTCAATATCTTGTAATAACCTATAACGAAGAAGAATTTGAAAAAGAAAAAATATATATATGTATAACTGAATCACTTTGCTGTACACCTGAAACTAGCACAATATTGTAAATCAACTATACATCAAGAAATTAAAAAAAAACCAAAACAATGAATGTAATTTGACATATTAACAGAATAAAGAAAACTCACATTGCCATCTCATTAGATGCAGAGAAGTCTTTGGCACAAGCCATCACTCATTCCAGTAAAAACCTTTGGCAAACTGGAAATAGAAGAACGCTTCCTCATTCTGACAAAGGGCATCTATTAAAAGCCCACAACTAACATCATACTTAAGGATAAATCACTGAGTAAATTCCATAAGGGCAGAGGTCATGCCTGTTTTTTTTTTTTTCCATGTAGAAATCTTTACGACTTTTTATAACAGAGAACAAAAATATAAAATAAAAATGTTTTGATAATATATACATAAATTAAATACATTTAACTAGAAAAATTAGATTGCATCAAAAACTAAAATCAAATTTCACACTGAATTAAACAGCTTTCTAAACTTTAAATCAACATTTTTCAGAAATGCCAAGATAAAATCGTGGGAGGAAACAAAGCAAGTCAGAGAAAATAAAAGGAAAGTGGAAATGAGATTATGAATGGAAGAGAGGCTAAATTGGGAGGCAAAATCATTAATCATGAAGGAGAGGGGGTACTTTTAAAGAGGTCATGCCTGTTTTATTCACTTTTATATTAGCCAGTATTGGGCTCAGAAACTACACGGTGGACGCTTAGCTCATTTCTTCATTCCTTCATCCATTTATTTCTTGAATATTTAATGAGTGTTCACCATGTGTCACATGGTGTCTTAGGTACCGGGATATGGCAGTGAGCAAAACAAAAACCCAGCTTTCATAGACCTTAAACACCTGTCAAATGAAAGAATGAGTGAAAGAGAAAAACACCTCCTAATAATGATGCCAATAAACATTCATATTTTTACATATTCCATGCATATCATTTCATCAGGGTCTCATAACACTGATGCAGTGTAAGTAGAGTAAAGTAATATTCCTATTTTGTAGATAAAGGAAACTGAAGATCAGAAAGACAGTGGGTTGCTAAAAGTCCCACAATGATGAATCAAGGACAGGCATCTAGGTTTCCAGAGAGGAAATCTCACTTCTGTTCTTCTTCCTTTAAAATGAACCAGAGAAAGGATGAAAACAGACAAGCCCCACAATTTAGGATTTATGAAGGCTGCCACCTTTTTTTTCCAAACATAGGAAAAATGGGTGCTTGAAGCACTTGCTTATTGTTCCACAGCAGCAGCTGTGGCTGCTTCAGTGAGGATGCCTTGTTAAAAGGAGAAAGAAGCATGGCTGCTTTGACAGAAGTTTTCTCTTGTGGCCTACAGAGGATCAGACATTCATCACACGCTGTTATTTATTTATCATATCTTAGACACTGCCCTCAATAACACAAATGTGAAAAAGCAGATTCCTTTTCCCTGGGGAAGGCCAAGGCTGATGAGTCAATAATTAAAAACTGCCTCAACAGATGACACTTGTGCCTCTCTGAGAAGCTGCAAAAGGGCAGGGGAAACGAAGAAAAGGTTCTTCTTTTTTTTTTTCTTTTCAAAAATTTCTTGTGAATAATTTTTTATTAGGGTAGGAAAGTCTTATGGCCAAGGGACTTTCTTTGTTATTATTATTTTTTTTAACTGAAGTATAGTTGATTTACAATGTTGTGTTAATTTCTGCTATACAGCAAAGTGATTCAGTTATATATATATTCAGTCATATATATGTATATTTTTTAATATTCTTTTCCCTTATGGTTTATCATAGGATATTGAATATAGTTCCCTGTGCTATACAGTAGGACCTTGTTGTTTATCCATTCTATATATAATAGCTTGCATTTGCTAACCCCAAACTCCCACTTCATCCCTCCCCAACTCTCTCTCCCCCTTGGCAACCACAATGTGGTCTCTATGTCTGTGAGTCTCTTTCTGTTTCATAGACAAGTTCATTTGCATCATATTTTAGATTCCACATATATGAGATATCATATGGTATTTGTCTTTCTCTTTCTGACTTACGTCACTCAGCATGATAATCTCTAGGTCCATCCATGTTGCTGCGAATGGCATTATTTCGTTCTTTTTTATGGCTGAGTGGTATTCCATTGTGTATATGTACCACATCTTCTTTCTCCATTCATATGTTGATGGCCATTTAGGTTGCTTCCATGTCTTGCCTATTGTAAATAGTGCTGCAATGAACATTGGGGTGCATGTGTCTTTTTGAATTATAATTTTGTCAGGATATATGCCCAGGAATGGGATTGCTGAATCATATGGCAACTCTATTTTTATTTTTTTATTTTTTTAATTATTATTATTATTTTTTGCAGTACACAGGCCTCTCACTGTTGTGGCCTCTCCCCTTGCGGAGCACAGGCTCTGGACGCGCAGGCTCGGTGGCCATGGCTCACGGGCCTAGCCGCTCCGTGTCATGTGGGATCTTCCCAGACCAAGGCACGAACCCGTGTCCCCTGCATCGGCAGGCGGACTCTCAACCACTGCGCCACCAGGGGAGCCCTATTTTTAGTTTTTGGATGAACCTCCATACTGTTTTCCATAGAGGCTGCACCAATTTACATTCCCACCAACACCGTAGGAGAGGGTTCCCTAGAAAGGTTTCTTCTTATGAGGTCAAACCAAAAATCATCAAAACAGGAAGAGTTATGTGTAAATGAAAGGGCGAAAGACTGAGGCAGCATGGTAGACTGTTAGCCTAATGTGAACCAGAAATGCAAAGGGTCCATTAAACAGTAAGCCTGATGTGAGTGAGGGTGTATAACCACAGATGTTCTGGGAGATCACCCTGTCACAGTATTTGCTGCCGGGAGAGGACAGAAAGTTTTAAACTGTGCAGCTTGAGTTAGAGATAAAATTCTAAGGGAAGTTTCTGATGACCCACCTACAAAAATGACAAAGCAGATAAAGGAAAATACAGTATTTAATTTGAAAATCCACAATGAACAACACTGAAACCCAGAAAAGGATGATAAACTTTCATTTCCACTGTACACAAGAGAAAGAAGGGAGGCTATACTGAGCAGAGGAACGTTAAGATAGTCCAAAAAAATAGCTAAAGATTTAACTGATAGTGTGTGAAACAGCAGCAGATTACCTGGGATTGAAGTAGCATCTTTCTTCAAAAAAGGATCTGACTATTGCCAGTGAGGGCTTTATCAATTATTATTGAATTGGGGGTGGGGGGAGCAGTGGATGGTGGGGTCTTGGAAATCTCTTCTAAAGCCCTACGGTCTATCTATCTTCATTCTTTTGGCTCCCAAGGATGCTACATTTCTCTTTTAGCTGATGGTCACTGGTAAGGGTCATCCATGCTGATTTCATTCCACAGACCTCCAGATACTCCTGAGTGGTGCTGAGTTAATTTAAAAACATCCCCGTATGGCATTTTGTTCTCCTTCTCTAGTCACTACAAAAAATTCCCAGAAGAATATAGGTAAGCTTTTAAAAGCATGTTTTCTCTGGTTGTGTTTTTCTTATTGCTTTTTCTAAGGCTTCATAAATGTCTTGTCTGAAATTTTAAGTATCTTCAGCATTATTTTAGATGAAGAGAAGAAAAATTGCCAAAGTTCATAAAAGGTTTGAATAAAGTAACATAAATGAAAAAAATAATTATTTGAACTTATTACTTTCCTCATAACAGTGGCCTTAAACGTCTTTCATCTATAGTGGTTTGCAGGGGAGATGGCCATGAGGGAGAGAAAAAAGCAAACTAAATGTGAAAGTGTCATTAAACCTACCCAGGTTAGGCAAGAGGAACTTCTTGGAGAAATGCCAGCCTTAACGGCCCCAGAATTATAATGCAGAGGATGGAAGTGTAAACCAGGGGCACTCAAGAGCCAGCCTCAGAGGGAGGCATGACCAGCCCCCCCACACGTGTTCTGATTTCAGGGTACTTGAAAATCTCTTTACATTGACAAATGCTTCTCCAATCTCTTCCATTGCCTTAAATTCCACCATTAGAACTTTTGCTCTTTTGCTTGAGGGTTTTTGCCATTGTGATGAAGTTTCTGCAGAACGTGATGTTTCCTAGGGGTCATAGCATAAGGAAGGCTTTATACAAGAACATGAATTAGTTGATAAGATCCATTCATAATAGCTTATTTGGCTAAGGGGTGAAAGTGTGTAGGGCATAACATCAGACTTCAGTGAGACAAATAAAAGCAAAGTAGAACTAAGAGTCAATATTAGAAATGATTTTTAACTCCATAGTATTATATCCAGCTGGGTCTGCATGAAATGCTTATGATGCTGCGATTTTTATCTAGTTCATACTTTGAGTTTGAAACCATGGCAAAGAGAAGAGATGCCAAAAGCCTGGAGGTGATCAGGTGATGCCTCCGGTTTCAGGAAAAGAAGAGGAATTTCAGCATATAGACAACTGAACAGTGAAAATAATAAGCTCATTCAGTTTTTACAGCTTTATTGAGATATAATTCACAAACCACATAATTAACCCATTTAAACTGTACAATTTAATGACTTGATGTCTTTATAAAGTTGTGCCTCCATTGCCACAATGTATTTTATAACATTTTTCTTATCCCCAAAGGAAACTCCACACCATATCACTTAGCCTCACATCTGATCTCCTCAGCCCCAAAGCCCCAGGCAACCACTGATCTATTCTCTGTCTCTATACATTTGCCTATTCTGGACTTTAAATGAGATTTAAACTGATTCTTAATGATCAGCATTTTACTTTTTAAGAATAAATCTTGCCCAAACATACTGAATTCTTTGATTAAATTACTCTAATCTCCCTTAAAAATGTTAAGCACGGGCTTCCCTGGTGGCGCAGTGGTCGAGAGTCCGCCTGCCGATGCAGGGGATGCGGGTTCATGCCCCGGTCTGGGAAGATCCCACATGCCGCGGAGCGGCTGGGCCCGTGAGCCCTGGCCACTGAGCCTGCGCATCCGGAGCCTGTGCTCCGCAACGGGAGAGGCCATAACAGTGAGAGGCCCGTGTACAGCAAAAAAAAAAAAAAAAAAAGTTAAGCACAAGATATATGTAAATATCAACAAGGATCTCACTTTTCTGGAAGAAAGAACATTTGAAACATTCCAGTCCACCAAAAAGAAACTAGTCAAGATAAGAAACTCAAAAATGGACAAGTCATGGTATAAAATATCTCAACAATCATTTACACATAGAGTTAACAGTCATTAAAATGTTTATAAAATATAGCAAATGTCTAAACTAATTCTTTAAAGAATATATATGATGAAAAATACATTATAATTCATAAAATCTGAATCAGTTCAAAACAGCAACAAATTTGATAAAGACGGGGCAACAGAGAAGGAAGGAAAAATTACTTTCTCATCTTAACAAAAAGAAGAGTTAGGAAGAGTTAAGGCACCATAATTAGAGGGAAAAAAATAGGTTCAACATTTTTTATAAAAAAAAGTCTTCTGGAATTAAAAAGTAAGGATACAGTCTATTTAGAGAGAGGAAAAAAGTCAAAGAAAGATGTTACCTTTAGAAGTGACAGAAAAATGGAGATGATGAGAAAGTATAACTAAACGGTCCCCATCTCCTGATCCCAGGCCCACTTCACATTGCTATGCTTCATTTTAAACTTCACGTCCTTCCACAGTGATGCCTAAACTAGACCTAGAGTTTATCTCAAGATTGAGATAAATTCCCTTAAACTACACTCCTTTATCTCTCTGAACTTCAACATTATTAAAATTAATCACACATATAATTATTTAACTGCCCTCCTAGGGAGGGCAGAGAATACTTTCATCCTGCCCACAGATGTATTACACACAATAGACAGCTTATAAACATGTTGAATAAATGGATGTGTGCTTGATAATAAATACAGAATGAGCCAGCAAGATTTCAGAAGAAAACATGTATTAATTCAACCATTACATGAAATATATACGAATCTATTAAAAGTCATAGTTTTTGGTGAACGTTTGTTGGCATGGATAATGCTCATGATGAAATATTAAATGAAAATACAATCCGACAGTCCAAGTTTCCAGAAAATACACCTGGAGAGAGAAGGAATGGATGGGAGAAAGAGAAGGAGAGAGACAGGGTTGGGAGGGAGAGATTGGAAAGGATTTTAGTTAACATTGACTATTTCTGGGAAGTTAAAATAAGTGTGTTTTTTTCCACACAAATTTCTTTGCTTTTTTTTTTAAAAAATGGGTTTTATTTTGTTTTGTTTGTCCTAGAAAATGTCTTTTTATATTTTCCTTTGGTAAGCACCCTAATCCCCCTTTTTTACTTTCCCTTTTATTAGTTGGTTTGTCAGTTTTAAATGATTATCTTTTTTTCCCACTTGAACAATAAATGAACTTACTTTCCCATTTTTAATCCCTTTTTCCTCCATTTTAAAAGTTGAATTCTTTGTACTTTGTGAGATCATACTTACACACTACTCTTTCAACCTTTTCTTCATCTTTGTTTTAGTCTTATATCTATAATTAAACATACTGAATGCTCACCATCAGTCCTTTCACCAAAAATTTCACATTATCTCTTAGTTGGATGAAGACCATTCCCTGGCAGCTTCCTCCAGAAAGACTCATGAGAACAGCCTGAGTCTTTTCAGGTGTAAACTTATTATCTGTGGTCTTGACAGCTGAACAGTAGCTTAGTTGAATATACTATCCTTGGATCATACCTTCTTTTCTTGAGTTTCTTAAAACTGCTGCTGCATTCTTGCCTTGCTTTGTATGCTGACTTTGAAAGGTCTGATGCCAATATTATTTTCTTACTTTGATCTTTTAGTATCTACGTTCTGAGAATTTTTGTCTTAATCTTTAACTTGGAATAGCTTTAGAAGTGTATGTTGTAGAGTCAGAATTTCAAGTCGATTATTCCAGAGGGACCCAGTGGATCTTTTTATTAGGTAGATGCAGTTCTTCTTTTATTTCGAGTTTTCTTTGATTACAATTTTTTTTTCCTGATTCAATTTTAATAATATGTAATTAACATACATTGAGTCAACCATTTTAAATGTAGAGCTTGATGACTTTGGTTAAATGTATGCTTATATAACCCATGTAGCCACCATGACAATCAAGATATAGGACTTTTTCATAACTCAAGGAAGTTCCCTTGAGACCCCTTTTATTCAATGCCTTTCCTCCAATACACTTGCACTACCTCCAAAATCCATTTCTTGGCTCTAAGGAAGCACAGATTTGATTCCTATCACTACAGATTAGGCTTTTCTAGAATTCACACAAATGCAATCACACATTATGAAATATAATATGTCTGGCTTCGGTTTTGTCTTGCTTCTCTTTCTCAGCATCATTTTGGAATTTATCCATACTATTGCATGTGTCACTGGTTTATTCCTTTTTATTGATGAGTAGTATGCTGCTGTATGTATATATCACTATTTGTTTATGAGTTTACCCATTGACACACATTTGTGTTGATTCACTTTTGAGCTATTAAGAATAAGCCGTATATGAACATTTGTGTACAAGTCTTTGTGTGAACATACATTTTTGCTTCTCTTGTGTAAATAGGAGTGAAATTGCCACATCACGTAAGTGTACATGTACATTTAATTTTATAAGAAACTACCCTACTGTTTTGCAAAGTTTCTGAACCATTCCACATCACCACCAACAGTGTGTAGGTGTTCTGGGTGCTCTACCTGCTTGTCAATACTTTGTAGTTTCACTTTTTTGTTCTTTGTTTTTTATTTTAGCCATTCTAGTGGGCATGTAGTGGTATTTAATTGTTGCTCTAATTTGCATTTCCCTGATGACTAATGATATTGAACACCTATTTTTGTGATTACTGGATACTCATATAGCTTCTTTTGTAAAGTTTCTGTTCAAATCTTTTGCCAGGTTTTTGGAAGCTGTTTGTCTTCATGTTATTGAATTGTAAACGTTTTTAATGTTTTCTCCATACAACTCCTTTATCAGATGTATGTATTGTGAATATTTTCTCCCCGTGTGTGGCAGCCTATTAGTTTTCCCTAGAAGTATCTTTTGAAAGCCATTTTAAAATTTGATGAAGTTCACTTTATCTACTTTTTATTTTGTTTTATGCTTCTAGTTTTCTAGGTCTTGTCTAAAGAATCTGAATCCTGCCTAACCCAAGATCACAAAGATTGTCTTCCATGCTATCTTCTAGAATTTTTATAGTTTTAATCTTTATAATAGGTCTATGCATCTATTATGCATTATTTTGAATGAATATTGTGTATGATACGAGGTAAAGCTTGAGATCTACTATTTTACTGATGGATATCAAGTGGTCCAAGCACTACTGGCTGAAAAGTTAATTCTTTCCCTCTTGGAAATACCTGTGTGCCTTTGTCAAAAATCAATTGTTCTTTTAAAATTTTTTTAATTAATTAATTAATTTATTTTGGCTGCAAAAAATAAATAAAAATTTTAAAAATCAATTGCTCATAAATCTATGGGTTTACTTCTGGACCCCCTTTTCTTTTCCATTGACGTAAATATCTTTTCTTAAGTTAAAACTTCACTCTTTTATTGCTTTCGCATATCTCAAGATCAAGTGCACCAATCAACTGTTACGCTCCATCTACTGGGTTTTAACTTTGTTATTGTAACTTTCAGTTACATAATATGCATTTTGTTGAAGTTTTAGTTTCTCTATTTATATTCCTTATTTGTTCACTCACTTTTATAATTTTTCCTCTCTTTGAAAATTTTTCTTTTAATTCATTGAACATATTTATAATAGATGATTTGAAGTCTTTGTCGGCTACATCCAACAGCTGCTCCTGCATAGAATATGCTTGAAGTGACTCCCTTTTCCTGTGTATGGGGTCACACTTTCCCTTTTTCTTTCCTAGTCTTTTGTTTTCTTAGTTTGATTTTTTCGCATGTGTTGTAGCTTTTTCTTGTTAAGCACACATTATAGATAATACGTTACAGTGACTATGGATTCCGTTGTGTCTTTCTGAAGAGTGTTGGTTAACCTGCTTGGATTCAAACTGAAAAAATGACTTCCTGACATGAAAAAGTGGGTATCTCAGTGTTGCTCCTAAAACTCCCATCTGCTGCTTTTAAGCTAGGTTCCTTTGGTGATCTTGGGCGTGTCTCCTAAATTTGTGGTCAGCCAAGAAATTAGGCAAGTGTTAAAATCTCTGCCGCCTCAGCTCAGCTGAGGCCATAGCACTCTACTAGAAACATCCCAACACGTCTAATCAGAAGGTTAATCATACGGCTCACTGCATTTGCTTTTCTTCTCTCATGGACCGCAGTCCTTCACTGTGTAATCTTCAATGTTGAAAAATAGTTTACATAATTTTTCTCCAGTTTTCTAGTTGTTGAGACAGGAATATAAGCCTGGACCTTGTTTACTTCATGTGGCCAAAAGTAGAACTCTCTGGATTATAGTTTTATATACAAGGTCCATTACATTGTTTGATAATCGTCTTCAGGGGTTTTATTTATTTTTATGTTAGATCTTCTTTGCCTATATTCCATTTTAATCACTTTCTTTCTCTTTTTTTTCTTTTTCTTGTTGTTTTGTTTGTTAATCTGTCCCTATTCAATTCCCCTTGTTACATTTTCATCCATTCTCACTTAATTATCTCTTCCCTTAATCTTCCTTTATGACCTTTTCTTCAATTTCTTTCCTGATTTCAATCAACTCTTACTTCCTTTCTTGCTGTCCTATCTATTTTTGTTCTTAAATTTTGCATTTGTTATATAAATGTTATCTTCAAACACTTGTTTTAGGATATTTTATTCAGTTGATTGTTGTCTTATAGTTTTTTCCGCTTCATGGTTGGTTCTTTTAGGGGAATTTTTATCACATATGCCATTTATCATTTTCTGTCTTTATCTTACAGGAGCTTTATATGGAAATAGGCTAATTTTATTCAATCCATTTCATAAACAAAGTTTCTATTTCAAAAGTACATTTTTTGTTAGTTTAATGAAGTTACTTCTTTTAATGTATATCTTTAATGTTGGTGATGATAGTGGGAGGAAATAATTCTTATGTCTTGTTGTTTATTTTTATTTTTTCAAGAGCCCGATGTTTTCTCTTAATTGCTTCTCTGCCTCCATAACTACAAGTTAAAAGAATGTCTCTCCCTTTCTAATTATCTTCTTCTCCCCCAGAAATAATGTCTGTACAAGACCGCCACCTATATATTTTTGAATCCTTTACTCGCACCTAGTACTTACAACAATTAGGTTTCAGACCTGTGTTCAGTGTTGGATTTTTCTTTGGTGATTTTATGTTGGCTTTGTCTGTGTCTCCTTTTCTCTTTTCCCATTTTCCATGTGTTCTCCTGAGACTTAGCCCTACTGTGCACACACAACGTCTTGAAGTGACAGTGAGAAGTCTAATAGTAGATATGTTGGCCTGTAAGGTTGATTTCTCTAGGTACAGGTGATTTAAAGCTTGTAGGATTATCTGTTTTTTAATAATACTAAAGATGTGTGTTCTGTGTGTTTTCATCTTCACTTCTCTGTTTATATATATGTTTTTTTGCAAGCTATGTGCACCAATTCTGATTTTGACAGTCACCCTCACACTAGGGTCAACTGAACTCTCTAAATTTTCTGTGTGATTTTGAAATTTTCTACAATAAATAGTTATGCATTTTACAACAAAAGCTTAATCAAAATTTTTTTTCAAATTTCAGCAAGACACATTAAATTTTCTCAAGTCATTGTAACTTTGGGAATAATATAAATATATGAATCCTAGCTGACAATACAGTAAGGTAAATTTAAAGCCTTTTAAATAATCACACATAAAAAATATAGATCTTTAGAATTATGTCAATTATGAGAGGGTGCTAAAGTTAAAGATCACAGAGTTCTGTTACTGGTCCTGTTCTATCTGATGTTTTAATCAATAACTTAAATAAAGGATAAAGGCATTTGTTTCACGGTTTTTAAATGATGAATCTTGGAAAAGTTACCAATGGTTTTGATTGCAGAAAAAAGTCAAAAAGAATCCTAAGAGGATGGCAATGGATTAAAATCCACCAAACTAATTTAGCACAGTGCATATAGATTACTTTAGATAAAAGGAAAAAATCAATTGCCGGAATTTAAAATGTGATGAAACTGATTTGTCAGGAATTCGTATGAAAAAGACCTGATGCTTCCAGTTAACTGTCAATATAATATAAATCAACAATATGATGCATCTGCACAGAAAAGACCAATACAGTGTTGAGTTTTACCATTAGGTTGTTGTGTGGAAAAGCACATATGAATGCATTTTAGTATGGATTTTGCCAGAATATCCAAAGATTTTGAAGCCGTGCCATTTAAAACATAATTGTGGTAATTTGCTAAGTTTAGTTTGGGGAGGAGATCGCTTATGATATCTGAGAGAGGACAGATAAAGTCAGTGGTGGCTCCAGGGGATGGGTCTAGGACTAATGGTTAGAGATGATTAAGATAACTGATTTATGATTGTATAAGCAGACATTTCTAAATATTAAATAAACTATCATGATAAGCATTGACTGTGAATTCCATCAGCTCCCATCACTGTAGGTTACTAAGCAACGTCTGCTTACACTTGTGTATCTGCTTTGTGTGGGAGGTTGCATAGAGATGACTTCTAAGACCTTTTTGATCTTTAAAATTATTTAAGTCTATAATACTATGCTCACATAAAATGAAATAAAGTAAAATAATTTGAAGTCTATATATGACCATAGAGATGTAATTGGTAAGGAATCACTACCATCCTCCTTCCTCTACAACTGCCTAGGCAGCTGTGGTGAAGTTGATGAGAGACATTGAGAAAATCAATCATAAAATCAATGGGAGAGTATGTTTTCGTTCAGATTCAACTGGGAAGCTGCTGCATATGCAGAGGCCATTGTGGGGTAAAATGCCAACCCTTCCCTCCAGAAGACTGCATTTCAGAATTCTCAAGAGAGACAATGTAGGCCAGTGTAGACCTGGTAAAAAGAGTGATCCTGTGTGTGGAAGTGTTTTCAGTGTTGCTTTGAAGATGAAAAAACCTCCTGAAATCTTATATTACCAACAGAGATAATTAGAACTGCACAAAGTTTTCAAGGACTTGTTGCTTAGTCTGAACTTTTAGGAAGTAGAGAGAAATCGAAAACGTTATGCAATTAACTATCAAAACTGTAAAGCCTCTGGGATTTTACTTTACCTTCAAGCTAGTAAATTACCCCACCATAGATTATGGAAGAGGATGCTGACAGAAGATACACAACCTCTAGATTAGACACAAAGGACAAATAATTACTTACAGTAGCCAGAGAATCAGTCTTTTCTTACACTGGAGTCCCAAGCCCCAATTCCCCAAGGTGATGTGAAGAGGGACAGGTGATGCCTGTACATGTGATCGGCTGTATTACAGGAGAGAACCCTTGGGCTTAGAAAACCTGAATCTTTATACTGACCATTAAGCCAACCCTCCTGTTGCTCTGAAGGAAGACACCATCTCTATCTTCCAAGGCTGTTTGCATGCACACAGCCTTGAAAATATAGCTCAGAACAAAGGCAGCCAGTGCCTCTGCTTAGAAGACAGGCAGAAATATGAGAAACAAATGGAGAATTGTCTCCCAACTTTGAAATGTCATAGCTGCCGTAATGAAGCCACCATTGCACTGAAAATCAGAGATAAAGAAGAGTGACCCAGGATGACAAAGAAAGAAAAGAAAGAAGATGACCAAGCAAAGATATATTTTAGACTCATTTGGTTAGGATTATTAGTAATTTCTAGAAAGAAGGGATTAGGTCTTACAACCAGAACCATGTTAAATATCACTCTAATTATTGTCTATTTCAACATCTTCACTTCTATCTCTTTCTTATATCCATACACATATATTCTAAAGTTATTCCATCGTGGACATGAAGGCATTTTCAATTAATCCTTTTGTTTCTTTTTAACTCCCAAGTTCAAAAGGTCCACAGGTTTTAAAAAAAAAAAAAAGGTCCACACGTGTTCTTATGAACAGCTACCTCAACTAGCTGGACCCCAGCTCATAATTGCAATCAAGATTCTCATGCCAAGAATAAGCATAATTGGTATGAACACTGTGATTCTTAAATTTTGTTGACTGAAAATATCTATACCTGTATCTATATAAAAGATTCTGGGCACCATCACACAGAATTCTGTTTGAATAGTGCAGGTTCCATAAACCTGCTTTTAAAATAAGCCTCCTAGGTGATTTTCATGCAGCTCTATTTGAACAAGTATTTGAGAACTAGTGCTGCAGACATTACCTTACTGAGTCTTAGTGGGCTTTAAATTACTAAACCATATTGAAATGTAAGGCACTAGGTGAATGAAAGGGCACTGATGTATTATTATTGGAAAATACTTCTTCAACATTACCAGGCTATGTCTGTGTGCATTAGTGTGTGTGTGTATTTCACTGAGGACACCATGGAAGTGGAATAACAGAGAAGCAAAAATGGGAAGGGGTTCCAGAAGGCTTCCAATTTAGAAGAGATAATCGAGTCCTTGTTTGATAATAATAGGGAGTGTCTATGGTCAAGTTCACCATAATTAGTACAGTTATTAACATAGTTTAAGTCATTCTGACATAGGCAATGTTTTTATTTCATATCTGAAATTGCCATTGCAAAGTTAGAAGAAATTTTACTATTTATTTTCCCAAAACCTTAGTTTGCAAAATCACTGCCTGGTTGGTACAAGTTGCTATTAAACTTCTGGTAGAAGTCAGACCTTCATTTTCCTATCAGGGATAAGACCAAAGGGTTGATAGGTATCACTCCTCTTCTACCTGAAGAACTCTGAGCCCTTCACCTAGAGAATTCTACTGATGCAAAGGATGCTTTGTTATCAAAGCTTCAGTATAATGTGCCATGGCTCCTAGGTCTAGAGTTCTAACAGCAATAGCAATAGTAACAATACATTTTAGGCAGGGAGATAAAAGCTTCATGAACCTTCTTTTAAAATTCTCCCTTTCATGCCTGGTTGAAGGGAATAATCACGTGGATTTCCTCACAAGCAATGCTTTAGTTTTTATTATAGTTTGCTTCTGCTCTACATTAAGAAATGGAATTGAAAGAGGTACATGAAAAATTTATTATAGCTTTTCTCTGTAGAGATTTTCTATTTAAATGTAAATTAATTAGAAAAGTGTGTTTTCATTTTTACCAAAAAGGGGTCAATTATGCTGAATGTATTGAGAGATAACTTCTAAAAATTTTTATTTATGTTTTCTTTTTTCCCAACATTTTATTAGAAAAAGTTTCAAACATAGAAAAACATAGAAGTGTACAATGAATACCCATATATCTACCACATGGCTTACATGATTAACTTTACTATGCTTTCTTTCTCACACAACTATCTCTTTCTCATTGTTTATCCACAAATCCACTTAAGTTTCTGATGCATTTTAAAGTAGGTTGTAGACTATAAACAAATACTAAACTCTATTTCATAATATGCATGCTGAATTAAGTACCTCTAAACACTTGAGCATACATACTATTAAATAGTATTCAGCATTTGTTTATTGTAAGTTAAAATTTTTATTAAGTATATGCAAAAATTTTTAGTGTACCATTTGATAGGTCTGGCATCTGCATATATCTGTGAAAACCAAATCCCTCTTAAGATACAGAACATCTCTAATACCCTGGAAAGTTTCTTCATGCTTTTTCCTCATTGATACCTGCCCCTAGATTCACCACCATTCTGATTTTTTCCACTATAGATTAGTTTTGCCTGTTCTAGAACTTTATATAAATTGAATTACACCTTATACAGTAAGTTCCCTACATACAAACCTTCAAGTTGCAAACTTTCAAACACACGAGCGTGCATTCGCACATCCAATCATATCACGTGTCTGGCGTACACTGTCACGTGTGTGCATCCTCTACAAGTGGTTGTGCTTTTGTGTACTTCACTGTATAGAGTACAATAGTACAGTATCTTTATTTCAAGCCTAGGATGTCTGGAAGCAAGCGTAAAAGCAGCAGCAGTATATAGCCAATTGTGTTAGTTGGGTGCCTAGGCTAACTTTGTTGGATTTACGAACAAATTGGACTTCTGAATGTGCTCTCGGAATGGAACTTGTTTGTATGGAGGGGACGTACTGTATGTTGTTTTATGTAACTCTTTCTTCATTCAGATTAATGCTTTCGAGATTAATCTATGTTGGAGTGTATCAGGAAATTATTCCTTTTTATACATGAGTAGTATTTTACTTTATAAGTATATGACTATTTATCCATTCTCTTACTGATGGACTTGTCTATTCTGAATAAAACTATGAGGGCTTCCCTGGTAGCCCAGTGGTTAAGAATCGACCTGCCAACGCAGGGGACATGGGTTTGAGCCCTGGTCTGGGAAGATCCCACATGCCGTGGAGCAACTAAGCCCATTAGCCACAACTACTGAGCCCGCCTGCCGCAACTCCTGAAGCCTGCATGCCTAGAGCCCATGCTCCAAAACAAGAGAAGCCACTGCGATGAGAAGCCCGTGCACCGCAATGAAGAGTAGCCCCTGCTTGCTGCAACTAGAGAAAGCCTGCATGCAGCAATGAAGACCCAATGCAGCCAAAGTACATAAATAAATAAATTAAATAAATTTATTAATAAAAACTGCTATGAATTTTTGTACAAGACATTTTTTGGATGTGTGTTTAATTCGTCTTGGGCAAATACCTATTATGATGGTTAATTTTATGTGTCAACATGGAGGAGTATTTTAGGATGAATTTAACATTTAAATTGGTTAACTTTGAATAAGCAGATTGCCCTTCAAAATCTGGGTGGACCTCATCTAATCAGTTGAAGACCTGAATAGAACAAAAGACTGGCCTCTCCAAGCAATAAGAAATTCTCCAACAGATAGCCTTTGGATTTCACCTGCATCATCAATTCCTCTGGAGTTGCAGCCTGCTGGGCTACATTGCAGGTTTAGACTTGCCAGCTTCTATAATCATGTGAGTTGATTCCTTATAGTAATTCTCTTGCTCTCTCTCTCTCTCTACACACACACACACACACACACACACACACACACACACACACACACACACTCTTTTTTCCTGTGTCTCTGGAGAATTCAAATTCATCTGTAAGTGTAATTAATGGATTTTATTTACTTTTAATAGGCTATACATGCATATGATTTTTAAAAAATCAACAGGAACAAAGTATATTCACTGGAAAATAAGTCCTTATATAATGCTGATCCTCACTGGTGCTCTAGGGTCCCTTTTATAGACAACTACTTTTACACATAGTTTTGTGTCTTTGAGAGAAATACTCTATTCATACTTTAAAAACTTCACAAAAATTGTAAAATGCACATTGTCCTCTACTACCTTGACCTTCTCACTTATGGGGATTTAGTTTTTAAATATGTACTTTCTCATTTTTTCCACTTAGAATAGGAAATATAAAGTTTAAAAATTTTAAATGTACACTAATTCATTATAGAATATTTATAATATGTGCCCATCACTGCTTGTTGTACTCATGAAAAGTATTTACTGAGATCCTCTTGAATATCAGGTGTTTTACATGTTACTAATTTAATTCATACAATCAACTCTGAATTGACAACTCATTCAAGAAATATTTAATGACTGTTTACTATTTGCTAGATGCTTTTTGAAGCACTGGGGATAGAGCAATGAAAAAGAGAGACAAAAATTCTTGTTTTCTTCTTTAATGGGAGGAATGATAACAATAAGCATAGTAAATAAGTAAAATATGTACTATGGTAGAGGTGATAATTATATACTCTGGGAGAAAGTACTATGAAGGAAAATTAAGCAAAGTAAGAAGGACAAAGAGTGCTTACTGGAAGTGGGTGGGTTATTATTTTGAAAAGATGACATTTGAGCTAATATTTGAAGGTGAAGGAGTGAGCTCTATAGATATCTCAGAGAAGAGAGTTCCAGTGAAAAGGAAAATCCAGTGCAAAGGCCTTGAGGTGGGAATATGCCTGGCATTTTTGAAGAACAGTGAAGGGGCAAATGCAGCTGAAGTTTATTTGTTATTTTAGTAGGCTAGATTATTATTCATCTCAGGGAGTGAGGGGGAAAGCAGTAAAAGATGACGTTAAAAAAAGGGAGGTGCAGAGAAAGAGCTTGTAGTTTGTTGTAATCCTTTTGGTTTTCATTCTGACTTAAATAGGGATCATTGGAGGGTTTGGGGTAGGAAAGTGACATGATCCGACCTGTATTTTCAAAATTCACTCTTAATGCCATGATGACAATGTACTGGGGCAAAAGTGGAATGAAGATGATTGGTGAAAAAATTCTTACAGTAAGCCAGGCAACGGATGATGATAATTTAGTTGCAATAATTAAAGTGGTTAGAATCCCTTTTCTCATACAAAGTATAAATGCTTTAAGGTTCCTGGGAAGGGGCGGTGAATCCTATTTTTCTGAGGAATGAATAGAAGAAAAATTCCTCTATTTCTGAAGGAAGAACAGTAACCAGTTTTAGGTTCAAGAACCTATACTGGAGGTTTCCTACTACTGAGATAGAAGCAAGAAACTCTTTTGCATAAGATCCATCACAGACATAGGGCAAATTTGGCTGTCACATGGAGGAGAAACAGAAATCCTAAGAAAGCTCTATATCTGAGGCCCATTATTAGAAGACCTGCCTACAACAGAACAACAGAGCATCTTCCCTGTCCCTGCCTCATGTATAGGAAGAGTAGAGTGACAGTCAGAAAGCACCTGCCCCACTAAGGTGGGGGAAGAGTGTGGAGAGAGTCCCCCTGTTATCCAGTCATGAAAGGAAGGCCAAATATTTGGGCTAATTGGGAACACGGAGAAAAACTCTTCAGTACCCTAGGCCAGACTCTCAGCAGAAGTCAGTGACAGTCCTTAATTAGAGGGATTTGAGCTAATGGTACACTTAGGATAACCATAGCAACAACGAAACCCAAACAGATCAATTCCTGACTAGATTGACTCACCCTTTTCTCTAATGGCCTAATAGAGAAACAAACAATCCTATTTTCAGGCATAAATATTATTTATCCCTGTATCTACTGCTCTACATAAAATGCCTAAGATTCAATAAAAAATTATGACACACACACAAAAAAGCAAAACAAAACAAGACACAATGCACTGTCAAGATAAAAAGCAATCAACAGAACCAGACTCAGAGTTGTTTCAGATTTTGGAACTATAAGACAGCAATTTGGGCTTCCCTGGTGGCGCAGTGGTTGAGAGTCCGCCTGCCGATGCAGGGGACATGGGTTCATGCCCCGGTCCAGGAAGATCCCACATGCTGTGGAGCGGCTAGGCCCGTGAGCCATGGCCACTGAGCCTGCGCGTCCAGAGCCTGTGCTCCGCAACAGGAGAGGCCACATCAGTGAGAGGCCCGCGTACTGCAAAAAAAAAAAAAAAAAAAAAAGACAGCAATTTAAAAAAATAACTGTGACTAATATCTTAAACTATCTATCTAGTAGAAAATATGAACAATATTCATAAACAGATGAGGAATTTTAGCAGAGACATATACTATAGGAAAGAGATAAATGAAAAGTGTAGAAATTAAGAATGATATCAGAAGTAAGAATTCTTTCAAAGTGCTGATTAGTAGACTTGGCATAGCTGACAATTAGCGAAGTTAAAAATAGATCAATAGAAATCACTCAAATCGCAGAAAGAGAAAAAACATAACTGAGCACCCAAGAGATCTAACTAGTAGCAAGTTATCTAACATAATAATGCTTGGAATCTCAGAAGAGAGAGATAACAGAAAAGAATAAGTATTTGAAGAAATAAAGGATGGGAATTTTCCAAAGGTAATAAAAGACATCAACCACTGAACGAAGAGTGGAGATCCCCAAACGGAGTACAAAACAAAGAACAAAAAACCAAAATGCGGGGCTTCCCTGGTGGTGCAGTGGTTGAGAGTCCGCCTGCCGATGCAGGGGATGCGGGTTTGTGCCCTGGTCCGGGAAGATCCCACATGCCGCGGAGCGGCTAGCCCGTGAGCCATGGCCACTGAGCCTGCGCGTCCGGAGCCTGTGCTCCGCAACAGGAGAGGCCACAACAGTGAGAGGCCCGCGTACCACACACAAAAATAATAATAATAATAAAAAAATAAAAATAAATTTAAAAACAACCAAAATGCACACATATGTAATTAGATATACCCATTTTCCAATTTCTGAAAAGCAGAGCTATAGAAAAATTCATAAAGATACAAATGAACAAAGATAAACATTACAGTAGACTTCAGATCAAAATCTTTTTAAGCAAAACAGTGGAGTGATATATTTAAAAAGACTGAAAAAATGTCAGCATATAATTTTATACCAGAGATAAAGTATTTGTAAATTGATAGTAAAAGACTATTAGAAAAAAAAAGTAGGAGATATATCTGCACTATAAGAAATATTAAAGGAAGTTCTTCAGGTAGTAGATATATGATATTAGACAGGAACATGGATCTAGAAAACCTATAAATAACAAAAATAAAGGTAACTTTAAAGAGTCATTTTGTTCCTTATCTTTAATTACTTGAAAATACAACTGACAGAAACAGTAATGACATATCTTGGGGTTTACAACATATGTAAAAGCAAAATGTATGACAACAATAGCAAAAACCAAGAGAAAGAGGAATTATAATTACACTGATTTAAGACTCTTACACTCTACATGAAGTGGTATAATACTATATGAAGGTAAACTGTGATAAACTAAAGCTGTATGTTATAACTGTAAGGGTAACCAACTACAATATTTTTAGAAAGATGTATACCTAATATGCTAATAGTGGAGTTAAGATAGAATCATAAAAACAATTCAAAAGCAAATAGAAAAAGGAACAAAGGAATCAATGGAACAAATAGGAAAGCAATTGCAACCATATAATTGATTATAATCAATGAAACAATGATCAATAATGGTAAAGAGCAATAAAATTTAGAATCTTCTAAAAAAGAGTGGAGGAACATTAATTAGCAATATTAGAAATAAAAGGAGAAGCATCACTAGAGGTTCAACAGACATTAAAGGGCTAAAAAGGGAAAATTACAAATATTTTATGCCAATATATTTAACAATTTAGATGAATAAATCAGGAAAGATACAAATTGCCCAACTCACCTAAGAAGTAATATAGAAAAGAATAGTCATATATCTATTTAGATAATTGAAACAATTTAAACTCCAGATCCTGATGGTTTCATTCATAAATTCCAGTAAACTTTTAGGAAGTAAATAATATCAATTTTATATAATCTCTTCCACACAATGGAAGAAAATGGAACACATCAGAAATCATTTTATGAGGCCACCATTTCCCTAATGTCAAAACTAGACAAAAACATTAAAAGAAAACTACAACTCAATTTCCCTCAAAAACATAAACACAAAAATTCTCAACAAAATATTAGCCATGGAATCCAGCAATATATAGAAAGGATAATATATTATGACCAATTGGGGTTTACCCTAGGATGGCAAAGATGATTCAACATTTGAAAATCAATGGATATAATTCACTTTATTGACAGGCTGGACAAGAAAATTAATATGATCATGTCAGTGAATGAAAGGGGAAAAAAGCATTTAACAAAACAAAACAACATTCATTCAAGATAACAGATCTTGGGACTTCCCTGGTGGTCCAGTGGCTAAGACTCCACACCCCCAACGCAGGGGGCCCAGGTTTGATCCCTGGTCAGGAAACTGGATCTCACATACCACAACTAGGAGTTCACATGTCGCAACTAACGAGTCCACATGCCGCAACTAAAGCTCCCGCACGCTGCAACTAAAGATTCTGCATGCTGCAACTAAAGATCCTGCAAGCAGCAATGAAGATCCTGCGTGCGCAACTAAGACCCAGTGCAGCCAAATAAATAAATAAATAAACTAACAAACAAATTAAAAAGATAACAGGTCTCAGAAAACTAGGAAGTAAAGATAACTTCCTCATGAAAAATCTATAGGTAAATTCTTTTTTTTTTGTCCGCACTGTGTGGCAGGCATATGGGATCTTAGTTTCCAAACCAGGGATCGAACCTGCACCCCCTGCAGTGGAAGTGCAGAGTCTTAAACACTGGACCACTAGGGAAGTCCCTATAGGTGAATTCTTAATAGTGTAAGATTCAATGCTTTTCCCTTAACACTGGGTACAACAAGGATGCCCTCAGCAATCCTATACTACATTACATTGGAGGTCATATCCAACACAGTATTGGTAAGAAAGAGAAATAAAGGCCATACAGATGATAAATTAAAAAAAAAAACTATCCCCAAATATGCACCAAAACCTACTAGTCAGTAAATGTTTCAAAGTTGCAGGATTGTAGACTAATGTACAAAAATCACTTGCATTTTTATGCATTAAGCAATAAAAACTGGAAATTAAAAAATTATTATTACAATACCACTAAAAAACATTAAATGCTAAGAGATGAATCTAGTAAAGTATGTGCAAGGTTTGTAGTTGAAAACTACAAAGCATTGCTGAGAGGACTTAAATGAGATCTAAATAAACGGAGAGGTATACTATCCTAATGGATCAGAAGGCTCAGTATTGTTATAGTGTCAACTATCCCCAAATTCATCTATAAATTTACACAATCTCAGCACGTTTCTTTTGCAGAAAGTGACAAATTGATTCTAATATTTTCTTATACGGAAAAGCAAAGGAGTTAGAATATCAGGAAATAATTTTTTTAAAAAGAAGAAAAAAATGGAGGACTCATATACTACTTGATATCAAGGCTTTTCAGAAAGCTACAATCAGCATGGTATTGGTGAAAATATAGACGTATAGATTAATAAAACACAATTATTCAGCAGTTGATCCAAACTTATATAATCACTGAGTTTTGGCAAGGGTACTGTGGTAGGCAGAATTCTAAGAGGACCTCCAATCACCTACACCCTTGTGTAATCCCACACTTCTAGTGTAGGCAAGACCTATAAATACAATGGGATATTAGTCCCAAGAATATGTCGTGTTATATGACAACATTGGTGCTGGAATAATTGGACATCCATATGCGAAGGAATCACCCAAATCTCACAACATAAACAAAAATGAATTTTAAATGTATCATAGATCTAAATATAAAACTTAGCATGTTAAAATTTCTAGAAGGAAACACAGAAGAACATTGTTATCTTGGTTTAGGGAAAAAAATCTCAAATAAAATAGGAATATCATGAATCATAAAAGAAAAAATTAATAAATTGGACTTGATCAAAATTAAAACTTCTGCTTTTCAAAAAAAAAAAAAAAAAAACTTCTGCTTTTCAAAAGACATTAAGAAAATGAAAACACAAGTCTGGGAGAAAATATCTGCAAAATACCTATCTGCTAAAGGGCTATTGTCCCAAATATACAAAGAACTCTCACAACTCAATAATAAACCCAATAAAAATAGCCAAAAAGTTTTAATATACACTTCACCAAAGAAAATATTCAAAAGGCAAATAAATACATGAAAAGGTGTTCAACATCATTAATCAAGGAAATACATATTTAAACTACAAAGTGGTACCGCTTGTCTTGGTCAGTTCAGGTTGCTATGAGAAAAATACCACGGACTGGGTGGCCTGAAAAACAGATGTTTATTTCTCACAGTTATGGAGGCTGGAAAGTCCAAGATCAAAACACTGGCAGATTTGGTGTCTGGTGCAAGCCCACTTTCTATCTCAATGACAACTATCTTCTTGCTTTGTCTTCACATGGCACAAGGGAGAGGGAAATTTGGGGGGTCTCCTATATAAGGACACTAATCCAGTTCATGAGGGCTCTACCTTCAAGACCTAATTACCCCTCCAAAGGCCCCATCTCCTAACACTATCAAATTGGGGGTTAGGATTTCAACATGAATTTTGGAAGTACACATTCAGTGTACAGCATTCTGCCCGATTCCCCAAATTCATGTCCTTCTCACATGCACAATACACTAAAAGTCATAACTCATTCCAGTCTTAGTTCAAAGTCTCAGCTAGGTATCGAAATCAGATAAGCATGAGACCCAAGGAATGATTCATTCTGAGGCAAATAATTCTCCAACACTGAACCTGGAAACCAAACATGTTACGTGCTCCTTAAATACAATGGTGAGACAAGCATAGGAAAGACATTCCCATTTCCAAAAAGAGAAATACCAAAGAAGAAAGGAAAGGCAGGTCCCAGATAAGTCCAGAACCTAAGTGGGAGAATAATACCTTAAACCTTAAGGCTCAAGATTAATCCTCTTTGGCTCAATGCTCTGCCTTCCAGGCCTACAAAGGCGGCAACATCACCCCTATACAGAGTGGCACTGTGGTGGGTAGAGAGTGGTCCATGATGGGAGGTGGCACTGGGCAGCCTATATTCAGGTCCACAATTGCCAGCTGTCCCTCCTTTGAAATGGCTCTAGGCCTTGCACTCTGGACCTGTGATGGGCCTATTGATCTCTGAATTGCCTTCTGGGGATTCTTCTGTTGTCTTGGAGAATAGCTGCTGGCTTCCTGCAGCTAATATCCAACTTCCTCGCTCGCACAAAATAGTAGAACATGAACACAATTCAGCAAAATTATTTACTACTTTATCATAAGGATCATCTTTCCTCCAGTGTCCAATAGCGTGTTCATCATTTTTGACTGGTACCTCATCAGAAAGACCTTTATCATCCATGCTTTCACTGACATTCTGTTTAGGATTACTTAAGTATTCTCTAAGAAGATGGAGGCTTTCTCTGTAGCTCTCCTCTTTTCTTTCTGAGCTCATTCGGGTTGCTGTAACAAAAATACCAGTAGACTGGGTGGCCTAAAAAACAAACATTTATTCTCACAGTTTTATTTTTTAATTTTAAAATTAATTTATTATTTATTTTTGGTGGTGTTGGGTCTTTGTTGTTGTGCGCAGCCTTTCTCTAGTTGCAGCAAGCGGGGCCTACTCTTTGTTGCGGTGCGTGGGCTTCTCATTGCGGTGGCTTCTCTTGTTGCAGAGCATGGGCTCTAGGCGCACAGGCTTCAGTAGTTGTGGCACATGGGCTCAGTAGTTGTGGCTCACAGGCTCTAGAGCACAGGCTCAGTAGTTGTGGCTCGCGGGCTCTAGGGCACAGGCTCAGTAGTTGTGGCTCGTAGGCTTAGTTGCTCCATGGCGTGTGGGATCTTCCTGGACCAGGGCTCGAACCCGTGTCCCCTGCATTGGCAGGCGGATTCCTAACCACTGTGCCACCAGGGAAGCCCCTATTCTCATAGTTTTAGAGGCTGTAAGGTCCAAGATCAAGGTACCAGCAGATTAGATATCTGGTGAGAGTCCACTTCCTGGCTCATGGATGGTCATCTCCTTGCTGTGTCTCCCCATGGTGGAAGGACAAGGAAGCTCTCTGGGGTCTCTTTTATAAGGAAATTAATTCCATTCCTGAGAGCTCCACTTTTATGATCTTATTATTTCTCAAAGTCCCCATCTTCTGATACCATCATGGGAAGCTTGAATTTCAATATAGGAAATTGGGGCAGGGGGTGGGGGGGCACAGACATTCAGCCTATTGCACTAGTCCTTTCCTCTTAGAATGCTTTTTTAAAAAATGGACAATATCAAGTGCTGGTGAAGAAAGAGAGAAACTGGGACTCATACACTGTTGTTAGGTAAGCAAAATGGAAAAGGGATTGCAGAAAACTTCTGAAGTTAATCAAATACTTACTATACTACTCATCAACCCCATTCCTAATCCCAAGAAAAAATGAGAATTTATGTTCACACACAATCTTCTACATGAAAGATTATAGCAGCTTTATTTATAATTACCTCAAGCTAGAAATAACTCAAATATTTATCATTTTGTGTATGTAAACAATCTGTGGTACACTCATACAATAGAATATCACACTATATTAGTACTCAGCAATCCCATTTGCATTATTTTAAGTGACAAAAGTCAGATTCAAAAGGTTACCTACTGCTTGTTTCTAGTTATATTACAACCTGACAGAAGAAAAGATCAGTGATTTTCTGGGACTAAGAGTGTGTGAGGGAATTGACTGAAAATGGGCTGAAGGGAACATTTGGGATGGTGAAAATTATTTATGTTTTAAATATGATAGTCATTACTCAACTATGCATTTGCTCAAATTCACAGAATTGTGTACCTAAAACTGGGAAAATTTTTATGTTAATGAATTATACATCAATGAACCTGACTTTTATTTTTTTTTTAATTTTTTAACATCTTTATTGGGGTATAATTGCTTTACAATGGTGTGTTAGTTTCTGCTTTATAACAAAGTGAATCAGTTATACATATACATATGTTCCCATATGTCTTCCCTCTTGCGTCTCCCTCCCTCCCACCCTCCCTATCCCACCCCTGAACCTGACTTTTAAAAAGAAGAGAATGGAAACAACAATTGCATTGGCAGAATCTGTCTGATGTAACTATATTGGAACTCTACTGAAGGCTTACAACTTGCAGGGTAAGGCTTAGACAGTAAACTGCAGTTAATTTTGGTCAATTTTAGTGTTTAGCTCATTACTTGCTGCCCTGTGACAGGCAGCTGTGCACTTGTTCCTGGAGAAGCTTGCACAAAGCTTGAGAGAGCCAGGGTGGGCAATAAGGACCCTGTCCTCCAGTATTGGGGATCCATGTTCTGACTGCTTCTTCTGATCACAGAGGTGCAGACAATGAGGTGAGCAGATATTTTTGTTCTCCCAACCTTGTTGCAAGCCCCTCCTTTTCCAGCTGAAGTGACTTCCAGTGGAATTAAAGGGCTAGTGTGCGTTTTTTGTCTCTTCAACATTTACTCTTTTTCTCCTTTTGGGAACCAGATATTAAAGGCTAGTACATTCAAAAGCAACCATATATATAGGGGAAATTAGGAAGTCACCATACATGCTCAGGGGAAGGCATAGACTCAGAAGAGACCTGAGAAGGCCTTAAGTTTACACCTCAGGCTGATCCTCAGCATGGAGACAGCCTAAAATTAAAACAAAACAAAACAAAACCAAAAAACAGCAAACCCCAGAAAATGGGGAGAATATTATTTCCAGAGTTATCATATCATTATATATGAATGTCAAATTTTCAACAAAAAAATCACAAGCCATACCAAAAACAAAAACAAAATCAGGAAAGTATGGCCCATTCAAAAGAAAAAAATAAGCCAACAGAAACTGTCCCAGAGTAAGACCAGATGGCAATTTTCTTAAAGATGCTCAAAGAACTGAAGAAAGTTGTGTAGAAAGTCATGAAAACAATATATGAGCAAATGCAAATATCAATGATGAATTAGAAAACCTAGAAAGAAACCAAAAAGAAATTCTGAGGTTGAAAATTATAACTGAAATAAAAAATTTACTAAAAGGATATAAAGACAGATATGAGCAGGCAGAAGAAAGAATCAGTGAACTTGAAAATAGTACAACTTAAATTATTGAGTCTGAGGAACAGAAAAAAAAGAAGAAAAAAAAGTGAACACAGCCCAAGGACCTGTGGGATACCATCGAGGAAACTAACATATGCATTGTGGGAGTCCCCGAAGGAGAAGGGAGAAAAGGAGTAAAGAGATCTGAAGAATAGTCATAAACTTCCCAAGTTTGATGAAATACCTAAATATACATCCACAAATTGGATGCATGAATATACATTGAAGAAGCTCAATGAATTCCAAGTAGGATGAACTTAAAGAGACCATTACCAAGACACATTATAATCAAACTTTCAAGTGGAAAAGAAAGACTTTATATGTTATTAAAAGGTTTAGTACAGCAAGATGGTATAACAATTATAAATATTTGTGCACCTAATGGCAGACCACCAAAATATACGAAGCTGGTACACGGATGAACAAGGACAATGTTCTGAGTGAAATAAGCCAGTCACAATTAGAGTAGCCAACATCATAACGACAGCAAGGTAGAATGGGAGCTGCCGCGGGCCGGGGGAGTGGTAAACGGGGGAGTTATTACTTACTGGGTATAGAGTTTCAATTTTGAAAGATGAAAAGAGATCTGGAGATGGATGGTGATGATGGCTGCACAACAATATGTATGTACTTAATGCCACTGACGTGTACAAATAAAGATAATTAAGTTGATACATTTTATGTTGTATATACCACAAAAGAATTAAAAATAAAAAGACTGAGAGGAGAAAAACTGGCAACAACAAATATAGACACCTTTTAAAAGGAATGTTGCTATAACAAAGAGCAGAAACAAGGGCCTGACAGCTGGGATGGAAAGAGGATAAAGAGTTACATTTTTATATGGGAGAAATTATGTTTGAATACTGATTGGAATGATCCAGTAGAGAGGATGGTATAGGACAAAGAGGGAGGAATTCTGGGAATGAACACTTGAGTAGGTGAGAGAGTTTATTGCAAAGTGGAAAGGCTGGCCTTAGGTAGCAATAAAAATATTTACTATTTAGAGCCATATAATAGTAGTAATATCTAGAGCAATATAATAATAACTGACAGATTTAGCACTTACTGGGTGTCAGGTGTTATTCAAAGCATTTCATACATAAATACATGTTTCCCTGATAACGTAATATGAGGATATGAGATAGTTGCAATTCCTATGCCCCTTTTACAAACAAGGAAATTAAGGCACAGAGAGGTTATGTAGCTTGCTCAGTTATGCAGTTAGACAGTATGATTCCAGACTCTGTTCACTAACAAGATAGATGCACTTACAATTTTGATCAGGAAATTGAGGCTCAGATAGGTCCATGAACTTGCCCAGGGTCACAGAGCTATCAAATGTGGAGCTGGATATATCAGACCAAAGACAAAGTCCCTTCCAGGACCCCATGTTGTTTTACCTCTGCAAATAATCCTAGCACACGTCAAACCCTAACTTACCACACTTCTCTAGACTGTAGTTTTATTGGTGTAAAACTGACACCAGAGAGCCTGAATATGCACCCTATCTCTGCCGCTTCCCTGCTGTGTGTGCTTAACCTGAGTTCCTTGATCTCTACGTGTTTCCTGTTTTTTATCTGAAAAGTGAAAATAATAGTAATACTTAACTCCAATGGTTGTCGTGAGGATTAAATAATTTATAATAATGTTCTTCATACAATAAATTTATGCGTTAGCATTTAAAATTTTTATGCCATGCATTTTCAATAATCATAATTATCTCATTCATGCAATGCATTGTTAACAAAAGCTTACTGAATTCTTCATAGTTATAGTGCCGTGTGCTAGGACACGTGGGATATAAACATGGATTAAACTGTACTATATATAAACATAGAAATATAAATGTATACACACATATGTAAAGAGAGCCATATAATTTTTAATTTGGAAAACACAATTTGAATTACCAACTCCAAGCTCTTCGCTTCCCCCCATCTTAATGAACTCTCAATGCCTGACTGCACAAATGACTCAAAAGTGTCATAGTCAGGGTTGTACTTCCCACATTGCCTAGTACAAGCCCAGTCCACAGTAGGTATTTAATAAATGTTTGTTTAGTGAAGAGATCTGAAAGTAGCAGTCCTGAAAGGTAGAATGATCTGAGTGCCACAGGAAGAGCTGCCTGGGATGTGCTTCACCCCCCAGCTGAGCAGTACAGCATCCCTAAATCAGTGCTGAGCGCTAAGCCTATCTGGACATTGGGGATGCTGATGCCAATAAGGAAATGTCAGGCAGAGAGGGAGGCACTCATCATTTCCAGAAAACTGCATGGATGCAGAGTGTGAAAGATGCATCACGAGCCACTAAAGCACCTTTTGTTACTGACTATTCACAGGCTTGTCATCTGGCTTCTGACAAGAGAATATAGTTTTCCAAAGTGGAATCATTTTCCTAGGTAAATGTATTTGTGATCTATTCCACTTTGATGGAACTGACGTAGTACTTGCTGTTGGATGCCTTCCACGTGAAGATTTATCATTTAATTATAACTAAGAACACTGACTAAATCCCAGCTGCTTGGGGAAATTACTTACCCAAAATGCAGGATTCTCAGTAAAAGGCCAGGAGCTTATTTCTGATCCATAGACTCAAGATTTTGATTCTCTAAAAGTGACAAATGTTTCAGGCTCCAAGAAGGAGAGAAGCCCTAATTATGAGGTACATAACATATTCCAAATTAGAGAAGCACAAACAGGACCCACTTTGAAAGGCATTTTAGTGGTTGGAAGAGATCAGATGTATTAATTCCTCCCTCCACGTGGCTAGCACAAACCTCTATCAGCTGTGGCCTATAGCATCCTGGAAAATGTATCTCTCAGTGCCATGTGGGTAACCACACTGCTTAATTATTCTGTTCTGGTGAAAGGAAACACAGAATGTTGCTTCTGGGCTTTTCATCTTTTGCTCTCATAACTTCAAAACAGCATTAAAGGGATGGAGCTTTCAGGCAGCCTATTTCATTAAGGAAATTAATTCAACAGAGAGGTTTGGGGCTTTCACCATTCGTTGCTACGATGGATTCCTCAGATCTGGATGCAAGCACTAGAGGCAGTTTCCCACAAGGAAGCATTCGGTACTGTTTTACCACATGGAATTTTGAGCGGTGGTTCTCAAATCTGGTTATACGTTAGAATTCTTGGGGATCTTTTAAAAAATACCAAAGCGGGACTTCCCTGGTGGCAGAGTGGTTAAGAATCCGCCTGCCAATGCAGGGTACATGCGTTCGAGCCCTGGTCTGGGAAGACTCCACATGCCGTGGAGCAACTGAGCCCGTGTGCCACAACTACTGAGCCTGCGCTCTAGAGGCCATGAGCCACAACTACTGAAGCCTGCGTGCCACAGCTACTGAACCCCATGCACCTAGAGCCCGTGCTCCACAACAAGAGCAGCCACCACAATGAGAAGCCCGTGCACCGCAACGAAGGGTAGCCCCCACTCGCCGCAACAAGAGAAAAGCCCACCCGCAGCAACGAAGACCAAACGCAGCCAAAACTAAATTAATTAATTAAATAAATTGAAAAAAATAAATAAAATAAAATAAAAAATACCAAAGCTTTGCTCCCCACCGCATAGATTCTGATTTAATCAGTTTGAGGTATAGTCTGGGCACTGGTGTGTCTTAAAGGCTCCCCAGATGATTCGTATGAATAGACATTGTTGAGAATCACTGCACACTGTAAGATTTTCGAAGTCAATGTTGAGCCATGAGGAAGAAGAATATTGAATGGGGAACATCTCTGATGGAAGCTGAACTTTCTCCTTGGCTCCAGCTTCAAATGGACATGTGACCTCACCTTCTGCAGGTGATCCTAAATTTTGGACTCTAGTAACATCTTTCCCCCACACAACATTGTTCTTTTGGCCAGAAGGAATTGGTGGCCTACAGGTGCTAATCCTGGGCTCCTTCATCTGCCCCTGTTGGTGTCTCATCTCAGCTCTGGTTAAATTACCTTTATTTTAAATACTTAGAGAGATTCCTTTTTACTGGATGGCCTCTGATGGCTACATCTCCCATCTTTAGAACATTCTGCCCCAAACACTACATTCCTCTCAAGTTGCAATCACATTTCCTTATTCCCATTACAATTCATCAATATTTGTTTTTATTTCCTCTTCTCATATTTTGCCTTAATCTTTCCTGATCAATCTTTTATCTTCAATCCAACCAAGCTGTTCTCATAGAATCAATTATGAAATGTAATAGATACTCTGTCACATGTTACTTGACTTCTCAGCAGCACTGGACAAAAGTTGATTACTCTCTCTTTTTGAAAGGCTTTTATCACTTGGTTTATGGGGTTCCTCTTTTTCTATTGGTCACTCCACCTTAGTCCCTTTTTCTGGATCCTCTTGAACTTCTAAACTCTAAGTAGGTCAAAGTGCCAAAGGGATCAGTCCTTGATTCTACCAGTGATGCCACCTGAGACAGAGGGCCTGGGAGAAGCATCTTGGTTTTCATTCCTCTTGTCCTCCAATCTTCCACCCATTTTCTCTCATTGGCCAAACCCAGCAGGAAGCACAGCCCATCAGGGCCAGACCCTGCAAATCCAGGGAGGTCGAAGCAGTAGATAGCATACGGGAAATGTTACTGTACATTTCTTTACTTCCAGGAATGACCAGTAAAAAAGGACAAATGGATGATGCAGAAGAAAGAGAACAAGGAGCAAATATGGTTTATTAGCAACTAAAGGTGTCTACACCACTCCAAATCTACTCTTTTCCACCTTGGTAAAGGTACCAACATACATCTCATTGCCTGGTCCCCAAATACTTGAGTCTCTTTACCTCACACCCACATCCATCTGATCCATCAGCAAGTCCTATTAGCTTTATGTGATAATGTAGCTTAAATCCAATCACATCTCACTATCTCTTTGTTAGGCTTAACCTCGTCATCCATTGCCAGATTACTCCAATGGCTTCTTATAAGGTCTCTGCTTTCATTGTATTGCTTGCAATCCCTTGCCTACATAGAAGCCAGGGTCCTTACAAATAAAATCTAAACAGATCTTGTTATTCCCTTGTTTTAAATGCTTAGCCTCAGGCCCACAGCCCAAACTCATGCCTCTGTCATTAAGCAACGCAGAGGCTCTGCAAAGAACACAAGCAAACAAACTCATTCTCCAGAGCCCTATGAGGTTGATCCGACTGCCTCTTGCTTTCCTGTCCCCTTGATCACCACACTATAGTCACACTGGCCTTGTCTTCTTGGACATGTCCACCTTATTTAAATCTCAGAGAATCTGCAATTGTTGTTCCTTTAGCCCAGCCTTCCTTCACCCACACCTGTCACGTCTTGTCCTCATAATTTATTCAGATTTCTTTTCAGAAGTTATCTCCTCATAGAGGCCTTCCATGCCCATGTGTGTAAAAGACAGCCCTGAAGTTAGTCTCCTTTTCATTTGGTTTACTTTCCTTGTTATCATATTTATCTACCTTGACATTACATTGTATATTTAGGGCGTATCGTTTCTTTTTCCCTCTAAAATGTGAGCAAATTTTTCTTATCTTGATCTCTGTTATTGATCCCAGTAACATGAGAAATAGCTAGCACACAGTACAGGCTTAATACAGTTTTGAATAAATAAAAGAAACAATCAATGAATGTATGGTGGGAATTTGCTCTTGCCAGAGCTGAAATTGCCCCTCGTGTAAATGCCTAAGACTCTGCCAATGAAGTTATTTCCAATCACTCTATAAATCTCGCCATGTCAGAGTGTTGCTGAGTTCCATGCAGAAGGCAGAAGAGTGTCTTTCTGCCAACCCCCATCTCACACATGGGCTCCTAAACTGTATTTATTTTGATCAGTGTTCTCAAAGTTTCCGAAAACGACTCCTCCAGACACTAGCCCTAACCCCACACTCAGACTCTCAGCCTTACGTGGAAATTGTTCCATCTACTTTCTGTCCTTTTGCAAATCATAGAGATTAAACTCAGCCCGAGGGGCCAGGCAAAAAACAGTTACCATACCATCACCAGGTCTCTTGTCTCTAATTGTACCTCCTGAGCTCCCAAATCAGACACTCTTAGATTTCATCGTCAGTGGAGGAAAGCATTCTTGGCACAGAGAAGAGGGTGTGCTAAGAATGCAGCATCTAATCTCCAGCAGAGCCCCCCAACTTATTCTGTACCAGTTAAATACATCTCAAGAAATACAGGTTATACAAAGGCAAGGCACACTGGCCTATTTATGACAAAATGATATGATGTCTGAGATTTGCTTTAAAATAACACAGTGGAACTACAAGAGGCTGAGATGAAACAAGATTGGCAGATAATTGTTATTTTGCATCTCAGTGATGGGTACCTGAATGTACCCATATGCACTCTTTTCTTTACATTTATGTTTGAATCCTTCCACAATTAAAAGCCAAAAGAAAGAAAAAGGCAAAAGAAAGGAAGTATAGGTTTAGCACCAGCAGAATACCAAACACCTTGCAGCTTTGTAAGTCAGAGTTGTCTGGCATTATATTTCTGATGAAATCCCCCAGCAAACACAGACTCCAAAGACTACATCTTCTCTCCTTTTTGACAAGTGATTCTCCCTTGAGAGACACAAGTTCTCAATTCTAAATGAAATGGCACCAAAATGTACCCAAATCCATCTTTCTTGTTGTCCTCTTTGAGACAGAGTTTGTAAATGTATCTAGACTCTTTCTGAGGAGCTGTTAGTGGTGATGAAACGGGGACTCTGAGTGAGAATGGCAGGCCAGGCACGCACAAGATCGACTTGTCAAAGTCCTCACACGGAGGGTGCCTTTTCTGCAACCAAATGATTCAATTAGAGGGTCATTGGCAGCAGCAGCTGCATGCAGTGATGCGCATGGGATCTTCCATAAGCAGAATGAATAGGTCTACTCTCATCATTTGTGGTCCTAGATTTCACTGGCTGGAATTTATACGAAACTTGGAGGAAAATGGTTTCTTATTTAGAAGCAATGCATCAGCCTTCCTGGTCCCTTCTCTTTGATATTCTTTTCTAAACAGCATGCACTCACCCAACTGGCCACCTGCCCAGGCATGGCCTTATTAAGCTTTCCCTTTGGGCTGTCCAGAATGATTCTTTTCTACTTTCACCCAGGGTCTAACCTAGTGTTCCTAATCAATTTATGGGTGAAAAATTCAGGCAGCCAAGCTAAGCCATTCTGGGGCTGTCTCTTATGGGAGAGCTGGTGCTCTTGTTAGAATTTCTTCTGGTCTTAACAATTAAAAAAAAAATCCTTTCTTAAGTGCCCTTTCTTCCTGCTGATGTTTCTGACCCAAAACAGGGAAGAGCATTGCAATCAACACTGGAAACTCTTTGTTCTTTGGGCTCCAGAGTGGACACTCCTGCAGTCACTGCGTTAATCAGCAGCAAACTTCTGTGTCATGGGGATTTTTCAGTAGGTCTGCCTACTCATGGGCAGAAGGATGTTCATAAACCACAGGGAAAACTTCCGGCAGAGGAACCAAGGGCTCAGACTTCAGCAAGCTAATTACTCCACTCTGAAGCAGGCCACGTTGGCCTGAGGTGAAGTCGTGAGGTAGCTGGCATCTGTCTGCCTCGCGGCATCACTTAGATTTTTCCTTCCTTCTTGCTCCTTATTCTTGCTTTTTATTATCTATTTCCCTGCTAGGTGGCTAGAATTTCCATGACGCTCCAATTTTTTCCACACTTAAAAATTAATTTACTCTACAGTACCACAGATTTTAATACTAGTATCTGACTTCTCACAGGAGAATTTGAAAGAGAAGGGCCCAAAAGGAATGGATGGTGGAATTTTAGTACTGAGGACGCTCTGGAAAGGGTAAACTTTTCCTTTTGGAGAATTTCACCAGACTCTTCACAGCTAGACAATGTAATGAAGGGGTTATCTCAGAGACCAAACTTCTCTTCTTTACTCTGGTGATAATTAGCTGAGTGACTGAGGAGAACTGACTCACCCATCTAGACCTCTTTCTTCACTTGCATAAAATGAAAGTCTGGAGCCATAATGTCCCAGAGCCCAGCATTACACCTGCACACAGTAGGTGTGCTTTCTAAGTGTGTGCTAAATGAATGAAGGGAAACTACTTCCAGCCTTATCATTCTATGACACCAATTCACATCTTAGAGCGACGATCTACTGATGTGTCTGCCTTGGCTTCGATCAGCCACTTGACCCATGTGCTTACAAATTCCATTTGCTTGGTTGGAAACTTACAGAAGATGGGGCCACATTCTTGGGTAGTTCAAATTCTTATAGAGAAATTTCAAAGGGAGCTTGCAACTGAAAGACAGTTGGTTCAAGATTTGTGCCAGGGATAGGACAGGTTTATAGTAAACAGTATAGGTGAGTTATAGAATATAAAGTATCCATATAAAGTATAAAATAATAAGGAATACACAATATAAAGTAATAAAGAAGGGTCATATCTACAGCTTAGCATACATAGAATATGTGCTTTAAAGCTTCAGACCCTTCACCGAGGTGGTCAGTGGGTGTTTCTACAAGGCATTTCTTACGAGAGTTTGCATTTTCTGGAATATTGCAGGAAATATATCAATGATGCTAACTTTCTGTGGATTTTTAGGCCATTGAGAATCACACCTGCTAGAGCACTTTCTTTTCTTTCACACTGTATTCATATTCATTCATTCATTTACTCAATAAGTTTTCATTTGAAGACATATTAAGTGCCAACTACACTATGAGTTACGGTAGCTATAAAGATGAAGAAAATACAGCCCTTATTACTGTGAGTCTCACAGTATGGTCACAAAGATGGATAAGTAAACATAATTACTTCAATACAGTATTGCAACAGTTACATTTAAATAATGTGATTCAATACTTTGAAATGATACGGAAGAACAGGGAAAAAGTACCTAAGTCTTACTAGCTGGGGTGTTAGGAGTGACCGGCTGAAGTGCTTTGAGCACTTCTAAGTATGGAGAAGTAGGGAAGAGCATGGAAATCCATACCCCGCCCCTTTTCCCCCAAATAAACTGAATTATTTCTCCTATTTGGGATGCAAGAACATCAGGGGATAAGACTGAAGCTGTTGGCAGAATTCACTTTGTGAAGGAATTGAAGAGTTGAGATTTTATATTTTAGTCATTAGGGAGTTTGGAGTCCCTTTGGAAAAAAAGATCAGTTAGCCTTTGCCAATCCTATATATGTCACAATTGTAATTGGTTATACACTCCAGAAACTGGTACTAGTGATAGACATACTCTTGGGCCTGAAAACACATCTCGGGGCACATCACTTATGATTTTTTTTTTTTAATTAATGAAAAAAATTTAACTGCCACATACATTAAGCCTAGAATTATACTCAAAGTTGATTACCATATAAAGGAAGTTTACAAAGACATATCTGCTTACCTTGAGATCATTCAAGAAGCTAAGATATGGATACAAAGAGAATAAGGAGGAAAGTCATAACATATAAATAAGGGCTACATTGTATGACACCTACTCTCACACTAAGCCCTTAGTGAGAGAGATCACTGGAATTTAGAATAGTAGTCCCAGGATCGGTGGAAAAGGTAGGCCTCCAGCTTAACTTCGAAGAATGAATGAATTCAAATAAGCAAGGGAGGAGGCTATAGCATTCACCTTGGGAGATTACATGAATAAAGACTTAAAAGTGGAATTTACGGGCTTCCCTGGTGGCGCAGTGGTTGAGAGTCCGCCTGCCGATGCAGGGGACACGGGTTCGTGCCCCGGTCCAGGAAGATCCCACATGCCGCGGAGCGGCTGGGCCCGTGAGCCATGGCCGCTGAGCCTGCGCGTCCAGAGCCTGTGCTCCGCAACGGGAGAGGCCACAACAGTGAGAGGCCCGCGTACCGCAAAAAAAAAAAAAAAAAAAGTGGAATTTACTATAACATTTGTTGATAAGATTAATCATTTGCTTGTTTTGCATTAATTAACCAAAGTCCATACATTATTCAAATTTCTTTAGTCTTATCTGAATGTCCTCTTTCGTTCCAGGATTCCAACCAGTATACCACATTCTATTTGGTCATCATGTCTTCCTGTCTTGTGAGAGTTTCTCAGACTTCCTTGTTTTTGACAATCTTGATAGCTTGGAGAAGGATTGATCAGGTATTTTGTAGAATGTACCTCGGCTGAGATTTGTCTGGAATTTGTCTCATTAGACTTGGGTATAGGTTCTTGAGAGGAAGACCACAGAACTAAAGTGCCATTTTCATCACATCACATCAAGGGTACACAAGCAACATGACATCACTGTTGATGTGAACCTTGATCACCTGGCTGAGGTAGTGTTCGTCAGCTTTCTTCACTGTAAAGTTAATGTCCTACTCCCACCCCCACTTTCCATATGGTGTTCTTTAAAACGATGTCACCATATGCAACCTAAATTTAAGGAGAATTATACTCCACTTCCTTGAGGGCAGAGTATCTACATAAATTATTTGGAATTCTTTTGCCTCATTTACTTATTTGTTCAATTTATCATTTAGCTAAATCTGTATGCACCCATGGGTCTTTATTTTATACTTTTGGTTATAATCCAATGCTTCTCAATTATTTTGTTACTCAAATTGTTCCAGCTTTGGCCATTGGGAGCTCTATCAGTTGGCCACTACTTCCCTTTCCCATATCCCTTCATTGTGTTTTTGGTTTTTAGTTAGTTTGTTTGTTTTTAACAGTTCCTTATTTTTGGTCACTTCATGATACTCTGGGCTCATCTTGTTTATTTCCTAGCCTAGTTCTAGATTCAGTCATTTCTCAAAGTTGCCCTCATTCCTTAAATGGAGAATGGTATTAGAAACCAAGGTCAAGGTATTAGGAGCGCTCGCTGCTGCTGGTGTCTCCTTGCTTCCAGGTCCTCTTAACTGATAGAGCAAGGGAGTATATGTGTGTATGCTAACCCATGTCTAGACACGTATCTAAAAATATTTCTATATGTAACAATCTGTATCTATATTAAGCTAAACATGAGTGCATACTGATATCTCCAATTCAAATCCATTTTCACATGAATCATTCCAGTCTCCTCCCCTTCCTTACCTGTCATCACTTCTCAAGCAATGAGAAACCTGGCTTCCATTATTCATTGCCCATTTACTTATTTGTTCAATTCTAGTATACAAGAAGAAGTATCAGAATTATTAGTCCATATCCCTGTGGGACAATTTTATCAACTACAACACAATTCTTATGTAGAGTTTCTTTTGCCTTTAGCTTAACAGATTCCACTCATTTCCAAAGTTAGTTAAATCAGCAATTTTCCCCCATCCCCTATAATGAAGTTATTTTATACATTTGTAATAGTGTTAGATTGTTTTGTCACTTTCTGCATTCCATCCTGGGATTCTCCTGACCTCCTAAATGTTGTTTATGTAAGTTGCATCCATTAAATCCTGTAAAGTTCTACGGGTTGTGACAGATGTATATTGCCATGTATTCACCATTACAGTATCACACAGGATAGTTTCTCCACCCTAAAAATTCCCATGTCTCACTTATTGAACTTTCTCTCCCCTGTTCCCAAATCTTTGGAACCACTGATCTTTTTATTGTTTTTGCATCCTTTTTTGGTTTGCCTTTTCCAGAATGTCAAATAATTGGAGTTATACAACATGTAGCTTTTCACACTAGCTTCTTTCACTTAATAGTATGTACTTAAGATTCATTCATGTCTTTTTGTGGCTTGATAGTTCATTTTTTATTATTGCTGAATAATATTCAATTGTATAGATATATACCACAGTTTGCTTATCTATACACATATGGAAGCACATTTTGGTTGCTTCCAGTTGTTGGTAATTACAAATAAAGCTGCTATAAACATTCAAGCACAGCTTTTAGTGTGGACATAAGTTCTGATCAGTTCGGTAAATATCTAGGAGCCTGATTGTGGGACTGTATAGTAAGATTATGTTTAGCTTTGTAAGAAATTATCAAACTATCGTCGAAAGTGATTGTACCATTTTGCATTTCCACGAGTAGTGACTGAGAATTACCGTTGCTCCACATCCTTGCCAACATTTGGTACTGTCCTTTAAAAAATTTTTTTTTGAAGAATTTTAGCCATTCTAGTAGGTGTTAGTGGTATTTCATTTGCTGTTTTAATTTGCAATTCCCTAATGAAAATGATGATGAACATCTTTTCATATGTTTATTTGCCAACTGTATATCTTCTTTGGTGATATCTCTGCTCAGGACTTTTGCCCATTTTTTAATTCGGTTGTTTGTTTTCTTACTGTTGAGTTTTATGAGGTCTTTGTATATTTTGGATAACAGTCCTTTGTTACATACGTGTCTTGCAAATATTTTCTGCCAGTCAGTGGCTCATCTTTTTATTCTCTTAACAGTGTCTTTCACACAGCAAAAGTTTTCTTTTTATTTTAATAAAGTCTCACTTACTTTTTCTTCAATCTCACTTTTTGTGTTGTACCTAAAAACTCATTGCCAATTCTAAGGTCACTTAAATTTTCTCCTGTGTTTTCTTTTAGAGATTATATAATATTGCATTTTATATTTAAGCCTATGATCCATTTTGATAATTTTTGTGAAAGGTGTAAGATATTTCTTTAGGCTATTTTTTTTTCTTTTATATTTGGGCATCCAGTTTTTCCAGCATAATTTGTTGAAAAAACTCTCCTTTCTCCATTGACTGTCCCATGCTCCTTTGTCAAACATTAGTTTGACTATATTCAACTGGATCTCTATCCTGTTCCATTGCTCTGTATGTCTGTTCTTTCACTAATATTATACTCTGTTGATTACTCTACTTTTATGGTTAATTCTTAAAGATAGTGTGAGTTCTCCAACTATGTCTTCTTCAATATTGTGTTGGCTATTCTAGGTCATCTGCTTTTCCACATAAATGTAAAATCAGTTTATGTTAATATTTGTAAAATATAGGGACTTTGTTTGGGATTGCATTAAATCTCTGGATCAAGTTGGGAAAAATCAAGATCCTAATAATACTGAGTCTTCCAATATGAACACAAAATATCTCGCCATTTATTATCAGATAGTCTTTGATTTTTTTCCCATCACAGTTTTGTAGTTTTCTACATACAGATCCTCTACATATTTTGTTAGATTTGTACTTAACAATTTAATTTTTTGGGTGCTTTATAAATGGTATTTTTCTTTTATTTAAAAATCTAATCATTAGGCTTTCCTGGTGGTGCAGTGGTTAAGACTCTGCCTGCCAATGCAGGCGACACGGGTTCGAGCCCTGGTCCGGGAAGATCCCACATGCGGCAGAGCAACTAAGTCCGTGCACCACAACTACTGAGCCTGCGATCTAGAGCCCGCGCTCTAGAGCCCGCGAGCCACAACTACTGAAGCCCATGCACCTAGAGCCCATGCTCCGTAACAAGAGAAGCCATCACAATGAGAAGCCCGCGCAATGCAACGAAGAGTAGCTCCTGCTCGCCGCAAGAAGAGAAAGCTGGTGTGCAGCAACGAAGACCCAGTGCAGCCAAAAAAAAAAAAAAAAAAAAAAAAAAAAATCGAATTGTTTATTGGTGGTATATAGTAAAGCAATTGACTTAAGTATTAATCAACACTGCACCCTGCAACCTTGTTCTACTTGCTTATTAAGCGCCAGGAGTATTCTTGTTAACTCTTTGGAATTTTCTACATCGACAATCCTGTCATCTGGGAACAAAGATAGTTTTATTTCTTCCTTGTCAATCTGTGAATCCTTGATTTCTTTTTCTTATCTCACCATTAAGGATGAGGTTAGATGTAGGTTTTTTGTGGATGTTCTTTATCAACTTGAGGAAGTTTCCTTCTATTGCTAGTTTGCTGAGAGTTTTTATCATGATGGAGTGTGGTGGTAAGTAGCAAAGAGAAAGCATTTTACAATTTTATAATTTAATCTCAGTCTTTCAAGGACCTGGGTCTCTGGGCTGTGACCTCCTTAAGTATTTCTTCATTTTTGTAGCTTTGTTCCCCTTAGATGAGACAGGAAAGCTAGAGGTCCTGGAGTGGCAACAGTCCCTTCCCTCATTTTGGATAAGGCTTTGCTGAAGTCTTTTTCACTGGAGAGTAGGCTTTGTTAGAGAACATTCTTAGGTATGTTTCACAATGACTACTCTGCCCCTGGCATGGCAAGAGTATCTTTCTTGCATCTTCACCTTGAGAAGCTAGTAGGCTCCTGGAGGTAAAACCCACAGAAGTCTGGGGTGGGGGTGGGGTCCCTTAAGAGTGCAGCACCCAGGAGGTTCTGGCTTTAAATGTTTCGACAAGGTTTTGACTCCAGTGACCTCTGCTCTAGGTAAGCAGAGACCCTCTTGCCTTCCCCATCTCTCCAGATTTCACCCTGGAAATCTGTCCTGCAAACTCAGTTCTCTGATGGGTCCAAGAAAATTCACTGATTTTTAGTTTGTTCAGTTTTTCTTGTAAAGAGGGGAGTGACAACTTCCAAGCTCTTTACATGTTGGAGTTGAAACCTGAGTCAATGTATCGCTTTTCATCTTTTAATTTGGGAGCCCAAAAGCTTTAGATTCTGGTTTGTATTCCATGTATCATCATGTATTCTATTTATCCTGTAAGCTTCTGTTGGTCATGAAAATAAAGAAGCATTTACCTCTGGAGAAAATGGGGTAATTTGAATTTAATTGAGAAAATGCGGGAATACGCTGAATGAAAGCAGGACAGAGAATGTAAATGAATTGTCAATCTTCTGCTATGCAAAACCCTTTTATGAAAAAAAAAGTTCAAAGGTAACATTTTTCTGGATGGAAATGTTGAGAGCATGGATCATTTATTCCAGGTACTGATTAAATACCTATCATATGCCAAGCTCTATGACAGGTGCTGGGGGTTAGAGGAGGGTAGGATGGATGTATTCATTGTACATACTGAGCTTAAAGTTTGGGGATGGATACACAATTACAGTACATTTAATAGTATGATTGGAGGATAATCTTCCAGGCAAGAGAAAAAGCCTAAGTAAACCCTGGAGGTAAGAGAGAAGAAGAACTGAAAAGAAACAAAGAATTCCAGAATGGAGGGAGCATGGAATTTGTTCAAGTCCGAGTCACAGCAGAAAATAAATGGCACATTTAGAAGGTATAATTGAAGATAATTTAAGGAAGGAACTGTTTGCAAAGATGTTGACAAGGTTACTGGAAACTATCAGATGATAAAGTAGTTATCACCCCACCTAAAGGGTTATGGGAAGGGAATGGTTACTGAAGCCACCAGAAAGATATAACTGTAGGAGAAGCTTGCTAAAGAGATATGACCCTCAGCTGAGGAATGGAGCTTCTACCAATCCTGGCTTGACAGGCAAAGGTCCAAGGGCATAAATCTTCTGCCTTATGATGTCCCATAGTTGCCTATCCTTGGTTGAACGCAAGCAGAGGCAAAAGGGTTCAGGCAGTCCATAGAGTCTAGCCTTCTTGAGCAAAAAAACAGGGTAGAGAAGATGAAGGGTGAAACTGGTGGGGATGAATGTGGTAGAAATTGAGAGTATGTGGGGTAGTCCATTCACTTTTTTCCCCTCAGAATCTATTCTTGTTTCTTTATATAGATAACAATGTGTGTCCCCCACAGAGGGGACAGAGTCCCATCGGTGATCCTATATCACAGAGTGGTGTAATTTCAGTCATATTTCCACATGAAGCCCCAAATATTAGCCCTCACTAATACGTTCTGTATTATGTAAAAAATGGGGAAAAGAGGAGTTATTGAAAAAGCAATTAATTAAAATACTATATAGCTGCAACAATCTCTGCTCCATAGCTGTTCATAATGCCTAAATTGAAAATCAAAGTTTTCTTTTTCTATCATCCATTTCATAATCCTCTTGCTCTCTGTTAACACTTCCTTTGGAGGAGGTTCTTTACTGGGTGGAATGAACCAAAGCATAATTTGCACAGTAACTGAGTCCTTGGTGATCCTGATTTTATTAGTGCCTCACTGTCTACTGATTGACCTCCTTGATTAAGAGGAATCTAAATTAATTTGCTACATTTCAGTGAAGTCCCTGATTTATCAATTTCTCTTTTAGTAATCTGGATGAATCATCACAGACTTTTATACCTTTTGGTTGAATGATTATCTTTTCCGCCTATTGGTTAAGCAGCATGAGAATCCCCAAATGGCCAGGGGCCGGCCTCAGCTTCAGTTTAACAGAAAGATAACTGTATTCCCCAGTGGAACACTTCTTTCTTGAGTACTAGACTCTCCAAAGCCACTGTCCACAAGCTAATGGGTAAGGGAAATAGAAATCTTTTCAGTGTGAGGTGTTATCGTGAGAGTGACCTCTTCCATCCACAGCCCTCAATTCCAGGACTAATTCACTTTGCCAGTGGGTAGACATATATATATATATTGCCCACATATGTAAGGCATATGCGGTGCCTTGTAAAACAACTCTCTAACCCTGGATCCTATTAGGAATAAATAACTGCCTATTCCATGATGGGAAAAGATCGAATGTAATCAATCTGCCACCAGGTAGATGTCTGCTTTTCCTAGGTAATAATGCTCTACTGAGGCTTAGTGTTGGATTCTACTGTTAGCAGTTTGGGCACTCAAACTGGGGCACTCACTAAATGGCCATAATGTGATCAACGCTAGTAAAACAAAGTCTGTGTTGTTGAGCTCAAGATTAGTCTCCATCTCTGTCGTCATTACCACTTTAAAAACAGATGCCTTGAGCAAAAAGGGGTCGTTAGGGAAAGAGGCTGACTGACATTTAGCAAATGGGCCATTCTGTCCACCTCCTCTGAAATAGATGCCTTCTGGTGGGCATTTACTAACATCTTTACATACTCTTCCCATTCTAAGAAACCCAACTACATACGTCTCCTCAAGTCTCCCATATCATCCATCTTTCAGTCTTGTTCCAAGTCCCTGACCACTAAATTAGCCACTGTCCATCAATCAATGTTTATCTATACCTCAGATCAAATCTTCTTCAATGAAAGTGGACAACCAGATCGTTCTGCTTGAAGTTCTTTATACTGGGAGGATTTCCTTTCAGCATTGTTTTTTCAGAGCCAATGTTCAGTAAGGCTGTAATTCACCAACTATCCACTTCTACTGGTACCAGCATACTATTCGTACCTGTTCATAAACCAGGACCATGTTTTTTTCCTCCTCTGTTAACTGATCATATGTGTGGGCTGAGGGAGAGGTGGTAACAGAGAATACTTAGGAAATCTGATCACCTGATAATGCAACTTTATCAGGTGGGACCTTTGGGAGCTTCTTAGATTTGTAACTTCGGGGGCTTCTTAGATTTTCCATTTGAAAACAGCTTCACCATCCGATTTTATGATTCAGTGTATCAAATAATGCCCAGTTTGGGTTGCAAAGTTCCTAGTTGTCCTCGTGGTCAGGTGTTTAGTCTCTACCAAGGCTCAATAGTTACCTAAGATTTGCTTAACAAAAGAAGATATATCTGTAGGATCGAGCATTGTTTTACTCCAAAACCCCAGGAAGCTCTGCCAGAAGCTCTGTAAGTCACTGCTGTTCCACAGATAACTTCCAGCACCATTGGGTCTCCTGGATCATGAGAAGTGGCAGGGCAAACTGCACTGCAGCCTGCTCTTGCTACAGAGCCTCCGCTTCCTCCAGACTCCATTCAAACTAGGTAGACTTTTAAGTCACTCACAAAATGGACAGCACAACACATCCAAATGTGGCATATGTTACCTCCCAGAATCCAAAGAGACGCCCCCAAATTTTGTGCCTCTTTGTATTGTGTATTGGATGGGTAGTACATGGGTAGAGACTTGTCTCCCACTTTAAAAGGGGCCAACTGACCTGCCCCCTCTTAGTGGGCCATTGGAAACTTCGACAATGTGGCAGGTCCTGCACTTTTGGGGTTTAGTTTTTGCCTTCTGATGTGAATGTGTGTTACTTAAGCATTTACAACAATGGCTAGAAATAACTAGGACAATTTAGGAAAATTACCCTTAATGTAATGAACCAGTACAGCCTCCTATGGGATATCAAGATTTTCAAGGTCCTCCAGACAATTGACTGAAGAGTTCATTATCTCTGAGCATAGCTATGAAGCTGGACTGCAGTCTTTGCCTTCTGAAGGCAAGCTGCTTTTGATTATCTTTGTTGATGTGGACTGAAAAGAAAGCATTTGTTGAGTCAATACCTGCATTATCCAGTACCAGGAGCTGGGTTGATTTGAGCTAGTAGATCCCACCTCTGAAACTATAGCCCCCACAGATCACCACCTGATTAAATTCGTAACAATCTATAGTCACTCTTTATGGTGCATCTGAGATTTGTACCTGGCAAACAGGTGAGTTAAATGAGGCAGAAACCACCTACTTCTAAACCTCTGAAGCCCTTGATGGTGGCACTAAGAGTCATTGCAATCTTCCCAGTGAAGGGATCATGCTCCGGAGTTACGATCCTGGAGGATGTGAATGCAGCAGTTCCTAGCTTTCCAGGCATCTGAGTTCTGGCTTTATTCATCCAAAAGTAGTGGATGCCCAGGACTGCATGTAATATGATTCACCAAGCTTGTTAGAGTCTATCTTAGTGTTAAGCTTGAACAGCATTCTCCAGTGATATTAGCCTACTTTGAAGTGAAAAGTTAAAAAAAAAAAAAGATTAAGGGAAAAGAAAAGATTTCTCTAAGGTCAAGGTCCAAAAGAATGATATATAACCACTGAAGTGTTGTTAGACAAATAGGTCAGATTGCTTGGAGAAACTCTTAAAGTTTCAGTTGAGAGGGAAAAAAATGAAGCATGAAACATAAATATAATCCATTTACCAGCCATGGAGGTTTCCAAGGGTGACTTTTTGCTTGTTTGGATTTTCAGTATAGCCAGAAATATTGTTTTTTTCCCAGATACTGCCTCTTTCTCAAAATTAGTAATGGAATAGATATGGTATTTTTCTTTGTACACAATAAAACGGCTCATCTCAAAGTCAGTAGGAAGAGTGAGAGTCTTGTCTTAAGACAAGAAAGTCTTGTCTTAATGGGTCTTGTCTTAATGGGTATGTAAGCTTATTTCATAAACTATTAAAGAGGCAAATATGCATCTGGAGGATAATTTGGAGGGGCACATTTCTTTGTCTGATGATGCTATGCTAGTGGCCTAAGACAAATCTGGGCAATTCTTCGAATATAGTTTCATCAGAACTTATTTATAGGTGGTGCTCTTCTTATAGGAAGTTTATAATAAATTCAATCTAGAGTACTAATTTTATCTCTTTGTTTTAAAACTTTACTTGCTTTTATGAACATAAAGTGTTTTTTTCCCAAATAACATTGGGTTAAGTTATCTAGGGATATTAACATCCTTTATTTGTCTTATGATTTTGTCACTCTATCTTGTATGATCTGGGCTCTTGATAAACCAGTAAGTTATAGTGATTTCTAGTGAAATAAGGATGGGTTAAATAATAATTAAATAAAATAAAGAGTGTTAACATTCTCTCCAATTCCAATAATCTGTCTTGAAGATGATGAACTGTCACTAGTTCACTCTTGGTCCCCAACACAGAAAATAGGCATACTGACAAAACACAGATTGTGAACTTTGCCTGTTGACATGAAGAATATGTATCTATTCAAAAATATTTACTAAATGCCTAACATGCACGAATATGATGGCAAATATAAGAGTAGCGGTCTCTTCCCACAGAACTTTTAAATGTAAAAAGGGAAAGAGGTAAAACATCTCAGAAAAATGAACTAAATACAATTGTGATGAGTTTTACCGGAGAAGCCCTTCTGAGAATGTGTAACACAGGACTTGACCTACACAGGGTGTCAGAGAAGTCTTTTTCTAATAAAGTGAGCTTTAAACTGAAACCTGCCGCATGAGTAAGATTAGTAAAGTGAAAGATGTGTGTGTCATGCATGCACATGCCAGTGAGTGTGTATCAGGAGGAAAGTATTTCAGGGAGAGTGACATAATGTAAAAAAAAAAAAAAAAAAAAAAGATGTGAAATGGAAAGTAACTTGATATATATTAGAGAAATCAAAAAAAAGGCTGGAGTAGTGAAAGCATAGAGAGCAAGGGGGAAAGTGTTTTAAATGAGAAGAGAAATTTCATACAGGACCATGAAAGGCAATGCAAGGATTCTGGATTGGATTGGATTGGACTGGATTCTAAAAGCAAGGGGAAGACATTTAAGCATGTTAAGCATGGAACTGGACGTAATCAGATTTGTTATTTGGAAAGATCATACTGGCCTCTGTGTGAGAACGCATGGTATTTTCTATGGAAATAGTAGATCATTAATAGAGAAGCCAAAATGAGCCAACGGGAGGTTGTGGTCCACTCCAGAATGGAAGGGTTCCAGTGAATGCTTGTGGTTCCAATGTGAGTGAGGGGAGCGGGAAAGAGTGGGATAAAAACTAGATGGGTAGGAGAGGGGGTAGGAGTACAACTAGAAAAGTCTATAGAGATGGTGGAACAGGGCAAGAGAAACCCAAAAGGTCAAGTATCTTGGTATTTTACCTAGTTTTAAAACTGGATAAATATGAACCACTCTCTTCATTCTTTTAATTGGTAGTTATTGAGCATGTTTCATGTTCAAATACTGTTGGGGCCCGTGAGGAGACATGTATTTTAAGCATCATTAAGCCTCAATTTCTTCTCGTATCGGTTTGGATATGGTTAGGGAAATTGAGCTATTTCAAATATTCCTGGAATAAAAGGGTTCACTATAGGAGTTAGGGTTTACACATCTCGAACAATGACATTCTGGAAGGCTGCAGTTAGAAGATTGGGAAAAGAGTCATTGAAAACTAGAAACTAGAAACACGAGAGTGGGTGTTTTTCAAAAGCACTGTGATAAACCACTGCAAGTTTTTAGTCTTTGGGAAAGATATTTTTCCAGCTTACTGTAGTAAAGAGATAGCTCACAGAGAAATCAGAGAAACCACTACATTTGCTCACAGTGAGTCCCAAAGGATAATGATGACTCCTCCATTCTGCCTTCTGAATGTCATGCAAGTGACTTTTATAGGTAAACTCTATCCCAAAGCCACACAGGAAAGGAGTATCTTGGAATGTAGCTCCTGGCTTCCACTCCGCATTATAGAGGCAGTCTTAGAGTAGGGGTGTGTTAGTACAGGTCCTCCATGCAGTTGACTCCAAGAAGGAGTTAAATGTGCAGTTTTTATTAGGGGAAATGCCTGTAAGAGAAAAATGGATTGGGAGCTAGGGAAAGCCGGGAGAGATGTCAGACCATGATGCTATTATGATTAGTATATAAAGAGGGAAGGAAAGTTGAGTGGAAATGACATAGGCCACTGTGCAGTCTAATGAAGGTTCGCCAAGGTGTCAGAGAGTCTCCAAGCCAAAGGAGGTCACTAGAGGAATCCCAGGTCTCCCAGAAAGACGTCTACCTTATATCCCTGCCACACTCAGTCACTGACTGACTGGAAGTAGCTCATGGCAAGTGCGGTCTCAATGAAAACGTGGCGATGAATCTCAGAGCACACAGCAGGGGCCCTTCCTCAAGAAGCTCTCTGCAGCTGGACGTTTGTGAAACCTGTTCTCACGGACATTGCATGGAGGGGCTAGTGAAAGGCTGGCATCTAACAGTCTAGCACAGTCCACTCTTTTGTCAACTTCGCATCCATAATACCCCTGTAACCCATGTTTAACTTCTGAAGAAAGACCAGAACAACATCTGGCTGACATGATGTAACTCTTCTGACTACAACCAAACAAATCCTCATCTTCTCACAAAAATGGAGACATCGCGTTGTGGTTGCTACTTTATTTACCCTGGGTGATATTTATCACTCTTCTAATAAGTCACAATCCTTTTGATATCCTTTAACTTAAACACTGAGTTACAGAGTTAACCAGTATTAACACATCTTAGATAGACAGTGAATTGGAGAAGGAAAAAATAAATGGTGTTATATATACACAAAACAATGAAAAATATGCATAAGTAATCCAGTTTTCATTTTTGAAACTGGCCATAGGCTATAACTTCAACGTGTAACTTTCTTCCTCCACTGCTCATTTCATTTTTCCTTTGCACTCAGCCAGTACCCCAGATGTATGGTTCTTATCCTCACGGATCTGTGCTTTCAGTAGTTTTGCTTGTATTTTGTTATGCAGTTTCTCAGTAATGTTTACTATGGAATATGGGGATACCAAGAGGTTCCCCAGAGAAGCCCTTGGGTCCCAGGCATGCGCTCCTTTATGCCCCACTGAGTAATACTAGCTCTGTTTCCCCTTGAAAATCAGGATGTCACCCAGCCAACATATAAACTCCTTTGTTTGTTTGAGGCACCCAAAGTGACCAGCTGTCAGTCTCAATTTTTAGGTCAATGAAACCCTTACTGTGTCACCTGGAAGCTTAACAGTTTTGGAAACTAAGACCTCTAGGAACCCAGTTTGGCAGATGAGAAGCAAAAAACTTTTACTGGGTCACTATACGTCATAGTGAGACAATCCATTCTCATTTCCACCCTTGGGTTCCCAGACTCATGCATCCTAGCTACATGTTGGCTCAAATCACACACCATACCCGAAGGACATTATCTAGTCCTGTGAAAGTACTGTAACCCAGGTGGTGCCACAACTGAGCACTTCACTCTTCTACCAGACCACCTCTGCAAGTGACCTCCTGTACTCATCCTCTCAGTTCATGGTGACCAAGGATGCCCCACGTTTAAGACTATTGGTTAGAGGCTGCAGAAACTATACATCTGAAGCACCACAGAGATGTGTAAGATGTGGTTCCCTTCTCTTAAGAAGTTTCCAGGGATAAAACAGTCACATCAATCATCATTTCATAATTAAGAAATTAAAGATGCTTTAATAGAGGCACAAAGAATATACTCTACTGGTCAAGAAGGAGGAAAAAAAAGTCACTTCCATTTTGGAGGTTAGATAAGCCTGCATGGAGAAGAAACGTGGACGTGAGGAGTTGTTCCAGGCAGTGGAAACAAGAGCAAAGGCAAAACAGGCAGCAATTTCAGGAACTCAGGAAGAGCAGGCTGACTTGGATGGAGATAAAACAAGTGTAAGAAACAGGTGGGAAAGGAAGTTTGAAAGGCAAATAGGTATGAGGTTGTTGTAGGAACAGGCATGTCTGTCTAATGACTTCTTCCTGTCATGAGAGGCAGTAGGAGCGTTTTCTGTTTGTTTGTTTTCTTCCAGAAAAAAAAAATTGTTGCAGCATATTACAGCAGAAGAAAGGTCAGAGCTGAAACCCTGTTTCTACTGCTCAGCTGTATGGTATGTGCTCAGCTGCACAGCGCTAGTACACAGCACAAGTACGTAGCTCTCTGAGCTGCAGCTTCATTGTTGGTAAATGTGGATGACAATACATCCTTCACAAGGTTAAGAGGATGAAATGCCTTCTGTAGTATCTAGTCTTTTCTTAGAGAAATATGCCTGGAGCTGTGCACTGAACCAGGTAGTGGATCGTGATGATGATGAAGCCTGAGGACCATGCATGGGAGGCGTCAGGTACGGCTACAACCTGTGACTCACCTGCGCCAGGTCCCACACGTTATTTTGCGACAGAGTTTGAGGTCAGGGCTCCCAGCACAGTGAGAGCAGTGGGCACGAGCAGGTAAGTGAGGGGACTCTTCTTTTCAAACCACAGTTTACTGGATCGTGACCTACGTCTTTTACTTCCTTTTCATCCCCTCATCCTCTAGGGTGAAAAATTACTTTAGGATAGTTTGTTGCAGTCACAGGTAAAAAACAATATACAAGTATGTAATTTCATAACTTCAAATATCAGGTAAAAGTGCCCATTGTTTAAACCATTTTGGAATTTTATACCAGAATCCCCCCTCTCAACTTCCCCCTCCCCAGCACATCTTCTGCCTCATGGAAAGACAACTTAATCACAATGCATCATTACAATAGTATCAATCCTCAAGATCAGTCAATCAGTATAATCAATCATTTTAGTGATAGCTTGCTCTTGTGAGGTACAGGCACTGTTCTAAGTACTGCACATATATGATATTATTTAAATGCACAAAACAACCGTATGAGGTATGTTATTTTTATCCCAACTTTACAGATGAAAAAAACTATGATGGAAGAGAATCAAGTAATTTGCCAAAGCCTTACAGGCCATACACTTTCCTGGCTCCCTTGAGCCCACCCTGCAGGGCATCCTGGCGTCCCCTGTGGTCCTCCACACACAGTTCCACTAGTATTCCCCACCACATGCTTTACGTTTCCATTAAAATGAGATCATCTGACTAGCACTCTCCTTAGTTCAGGTCTGTTGCCCTTGTTTTGCCTTTGGTAAGTTAAAATACTGTTTCTCTATCTGACCTACGCCCTGCTTCAAATGATATTTCTATATCTCCACTTTTGAAATTTTAAAAACTTGGCGTAAAACCTAGATTTCTTAGCAGTGTAATCCCTCTGCTTCAGTCTCCTGCTCTTTCCCTCTCACTGCATCCAGCACAGGACGGGGCCTGCATGATTTGTGTATGGGTCCTCGGAGAGGCCCCTTGGCGTGGAGTGTAAGTTTGCTTAACTGCAGCACTTTTTTTTTACCTCCTCAGTAGAGTGCAAATTTGGAGTTAGGTTGACTTGTTGGAGCCATTAGAGCGGTCTTCAAAGTCTGCATGGGGAAAAAGAAGAAACATGCAGCAGTAGAGGAATTTAAGGAAAGATCAGAGATATTTTATTAAATTTTGATATATATGAAAACCTTTCTCTTTGCCTGCCCATGAAAGCTTTATCTACCTATCTGTCTGTCTGTCTATCTATTTATCCATTTATCCATCCTCTCCCTCTCCCCCCAAACCACACTAATATATTGGAGTTGGAAATTTTCAGGGGGGGCATGCAAAGTTTGGGTTCAAGTTGGGCTAAGTCAAGAGCCAAGGCTACCCAGGTCACCAGCCACATCTGGGTTACGCTGTCAACATCTTAGTATGAGCTAACATTTATCTAGCATTGATTATGAGTCAGCCACTATCTAAATATTTTAGATATATTAACTTACTTAACCTTCACAATAACTCTGTAAGCCAGATTATTACCAGCTTCCTTTTACGGATGGAGAAACTGAGGCACAGAGAAGTTACGTGCTTGCTCCAGGTCACAGTTAGGGTGCAGCAGAGCAAGAATTTGAACCTCACTTGTTTTGGAGACCATGCTGTTTACCACTATGCTGTACTCCCATGATTTCTGAAGTCCTATTACTGCTGTATTACACTTGTTTTTTCTCCATCTCAGAAACATAATCCCAGACACCTACTGGCATGACTGCTTAGGCTTTATTCATTGAGAACTGCCCATCCTCCCCGCAAGATATGTGCCCCTCACAGCATCTTCCTACCATGGGATTCTGACCGCTTGGACACATTTGCTTTCACCGGGGACTGGAACCTGACCTAAGAAAGGCCAACAAGATTCTCAGAGCTGGGAACTGACAGCGAACAGTGGGAACAGCACAAATTCAGGGAAGGTTCGTGAACTCCTGCTGTTAAGATTCCCAGGCTGCTCTGGTTCCCATCTTCCTGAGTCCTGATTATTAATAATGTCCTTGGATTTTGTGTGGCCCCTGAGACTCTTTCTAATAGATTTCCTTTATGAATAAGCCAGTTTGGGGGCTTCCCTGGCAGTCCAGTGGTTAAGACTCCGTGCTTCCAAGGCAGGGGGCATGGGTTTGATCCCTGGCTGGGGAACTAAGATCCCATGTGCAACGCGGCACAGCCAAAAAAAAAATAATCCAGTTTGAGGTGGGCTCTGTGACTTGTAAGCAAGGATCTTATGTAGGACACCATGCCTCCCACTGGCATTGTGCACACAGCCTACCTGTCAAAGACTTCTCCAGGGATAAATATTATTTTGCTAAGCCACTCACATGCTATTATTCTTCCCTCAGTAAAGGGAAGGCATGCTCCAATACACACCACAAAAGGAGCTTTAGCCATATTTCACTTTTTTTCTATCAATTGTTTTCTTATTTTATAGCTAGACATTTCCTTTAGGTATTTCAACACATATTAACTTTTATGAAATATAAATATACTATGGAATCTAAATCTTATAACTAAATCCAGAAGGCATCATTGCTCAATCAAACTGAAATAACACTTATTGCCTTGAGATATTACTGAGGCAAACCCTTCTAAACCATGGTGCACCCATTCCATAGCGAAGGGCACAGACAATGACAGTTGTGAGTAGAGGCACTTAGCAAGAGTAGCAGTAGTACTAAAGCAAAGCTGAGCAGGGAAGATCATAATTCCACTCTTATGCCATTTTGTACTTTAACAGAAGAAAAACACATTTATCTCATAAAGTGAAATTTTGAAATGCATGTTTCATTTGATTTAAAATTCAAACCAATCAGCTTATCAATTAATACCTATGTTTAAGAAATTAATTAGGTGCCGGGTGCAATACTAGGCTATTTTAGTATTTCTATTCTTTTTTGGCTCTTTTAACTTTCCAATTTATCTTTGCCCGTTGCTCACAGTGAAATCAGCAAAGATCAGTACTGTGAGTGCCTTTACTTTTCTTTTTAATTGAAGTATAGCTGATTTACAATGTTGTGTTAATTTCTGCTGTACAGCAAACTGACTCAGTTATACACATATATACATTCTTTTTTAATATTCTTTTCCATTATGGTTTATCCCAGGAATGTGAATACAGTTCCCTGTGCTATACAGTAGGACCTTGTTTATCCATTCTATATGTAATAGTTTGCATCTGCTAACCCCAAACTCCCAATCCATCCTTCCCCCACCCCCTCCTTGGCAACCACAAGTCTGTTCTCTATGTCTATGAGTCTGTTTCTGTTTCATAGATAGGTTCATTTGTGTCATATTTTAGATTCCACATATAAGTGATATCATACGGTATTTGTCTTTCTCTTTCTGACTTATTTGTCTTAGTATGAGAATCTCTAGTTGCGCCTTTACTTTTGATTATACCAAGGTTGCTCAAGAGGGGGAAGTTCATGATGAGGAGGGACTGACGATCACTAGTGCCCATACATCTCTCTCCGTCTCATTGTTCATTCTTTACATGCCACATTTGGGGCTCTATCTACAGTTTTCTTTTGTATCTAAACTTTCAAGTTCAAAATGTTGCTGCCACCTTTTCTTTTGCCTCTCTGAACCTCCTAACTAGCGTGACCAAGGAGGGACAAGAAAACCTTAGCTTCCCTTTAGTGAAGTGGTTTTCAACCAAGGCCACTTTGTCCTTCAGAAAACATTCAGCTATGTCTGGAGAAATTTTGGTTGTGTCACATGGGTGGAGGGCGAGTGCTACTGGTAACCAGTGGGTAGAGGCCAAGGATTCTGCTATACATCCTGCAATGCACAGGACAGCACCTCCACCCACAAAGGTCAACAGTGAGGGGGTTGTGAGACTCTCTGTAGTGTTACAGTGAAGGCAGTGCAGTGAGATGGTTAAGAGCGTGAATTTTAGGGCCAGACAGAGTCTGGCTCTTCCATTTACTGGCTCTGATGTTATTGGCAAGATAGTTTTCCTATCTGTGTCTCAATTTTCCTATCTATGTCTCAGTTTTCTTATCTATTAAATAGAGTAATAATTAGCATTACTGTGATTTTCCCAAAGAAACTTTTCTAGGAAATGCAGGCAAAAATAAAACAAACAAAAACTGAACGCAAAAGCACACAAGTAGACACACATACTGAGTCACAATTCCTTATCCTAAGACCATGAAGCCCAATCAAAAGGCCTGCTAGACCCAGCTTACTGTTTCCCTTGTCTCAGTTTGTGTAGAGCACAGGTGTGGCAAATTCAAGTGATTACAGGGGCCAGACAGGTAAAATATACGGCACAGGTGGCCTATTGTTGGCATTTTAACATATAGGACTGTCTTCACTTCTACAAAGAGAGAAACTCTCTCCCATTTTTCTTGAATCATGTGGCTCTTTTGTTTCCCTGGTGTTGACAGAGACATGGATACAGAGAAATATTTCTCTCCCATAATCCATCCAACATTACAATAAAAATCATAAATGGCAAGTAACACTTGGCTGCAATGCTGGGGAGATAGTTGTAGGGTATGTGTGCCAACTGAAGGAGGCGGCCTTGAAAGGGCAGCCGCTATTCAAGTTTGGACAACTGTCGAAATACGGGAATACAGGTCCAGTGGATGCCAAATCGTTTCACTTTTTGGCAAGGGCCACAATTCTGGATTCTTATGTGAACTCTCTTGATATTTAAATATTGGCTTATATTGTTGAAAAATTGTCTGTGGATAAAACAAAACATGGCTGAGGACTAAATGCTACTGTCTCTAATAAAACAAGGACTTTTTTCTACCTTTCAATCTCATTATCATTACTCAAAATTCTCAGCACTGTCGATTGCATTTATTCATTCAACAATTATTACTGAATGTCTGCTGAGGATCCAGTGCTATTTTATGTGCTAGGGATACAGCAACGAAGAACGTAAAATGCCTGCATTATGAAGCTTGCATTCTTGTGCAAAGAGACAATATATAGAGTGCCTTCTGTGGGAGGCCTCAAAAGAGAAAGCCATTTGAACAGAGACATAAAGAAGAGACGAAAGGAAACTTACTGATGTTTCAGGTACTAGAATTCCAGGTGATTGGTACAGAAGGTGCAAAGGCCCTGAGGCAGATGGATCACTTAGCAGAACTGAAGAACAGCTAGGAGGCCAGAGCACAGTGAGTGGGGACCAGTGTGGAAGGGCCTGCGGGCTATGGCAAAGGTTTGGATTTTGTTTCCAGCAGCAGATGGGAAGTCAATGGAAGAGTTTGCGCGGAAAAGTCACATGTTTCCATTTATACGTCATTAGGATTACTCTGGCTTTATTGAGAATAGATGGTAGAGAAACAACCTATTTATTGATAGATTGCTCTGAGAATAGTTGAGGCTGAATCTTGGTAGCAGTCAATTGTGAAAACAGCTGAAACTGGCTCTTCAACTTAATGCCACTTTTCCCTAATCCTCCCCATTAAAGTAAGTGTTCCCTGTGGAAGAGGCCGTTTCTCTCACTTAAAGGCACATTTTAAGGATTCCCAGGCATTGTATTCTTTTTCCTCTCTAGAATCTTCCAGATCTCATAGCTTTGCACCTGCCCTTCTACCCCTTTGAAAGGCTCTTTATGGATGTGACTCTCGGATAGAATGGACTCTTCTCTCCCTAAGCTCATTTTTACCCCAGGAAACTATCTTGTTTTACTCTCCATTCCTTTTCTTATCCTTGGATTTTGGAATCATGTCTTAGCACCTGCGCTCCGCAGCCCCAGGCTCCACTTGGTCTGGAAGAGACCTGAGGGAGACTCTTGCGTGCTGAATGATATTTATTCCTGGCCGTCTCTTCTTCAGTCATCAAAAGGTGGGTAACTGTGCGTCTCTTACTCTCTTGATCACTACACCACCTCCGGATAGCGTTCCTGTTTTCCTTTTAACATGTGTTTTCATTTCCTCATTTCATTAAGAACACAGGCTCTGAAGACTATCAAGGTTCAAATGCTGGCTTTTTCCTGTTCGTGGGTCCCTAGGCAAGAAACTCAACCTCTCTGAGTTTCCTTCTGTATTAAATGGGGATACCAGGACTCATCTCATAGGACTGTTGTGAATATTAATTGAGTTAATACATGTAAAGTACTTAGAACAGTATCTGACACAGAGTTTTCTTTTAATAAATGTTAGTTATTGTTATTCTTATTGTTCCTTTTCCCTTTCATTATTTAGATGCTTTGAAAAGTATTGCATCTTTCAATGCATATTTAATGTGTGTACCTACTGCTCAATAAATCAGTATTTAAAACTAAAAAGAATAGTGTCATAGCTTACAGAGGTTTAAATATTCACTGAATGATATGATCACTATTAGCAAAATGTCACTTGAATTGAGTGACTTTTTTTTTTAACAGGAGGAAAAGAGAAGGATTTTAATTTAAATGAATCGAAGCTATTCAATTTCATAAGACCCTGCCAGGATACGTATGTAGCTTCAGAATTTTAAGTGGAAAGAGGCCACCTCCCATGAATCTATCTTTAGTATATTTATATCTGGCCCATGTTGGACAATTAGGTCCCTCATGGGGTATGGACAAAAAGGAGGTGGGGGATGGAATGGGAAGGAGGATGGATGCAGCTTTTTCTTTTGTCTTCAGAAAAAATAATGGCCCCAAGAGATCAGACTTAGTCTCCTTTTAAGGAGAAAGGTGTGGAGAGACAGAGCAGAGGGATGAAAGAAAGCTAGAAGGAAAAGGAATAGCCTGAATCACTTAACAACTTCATAATGAGTTTTATAATTGGTATTTATTTATGATTTCCATTCTCTAGGGAATTCAATGGGTAGAAATCTGGCATACAAAACAAATACAAGGCAATCTTTGCTTTTTATAGGATTCAACACAGGGCTGCCTTTTAGGCAAAAGTTCCTTAGGTGTATTTAAAAGAGAACTCAAATTGCAGGAAAATCAGTTTGCAAACAGCTTTCCAGATCTCTCCTTTATTTATTAATTTATTTCATTGTCATCTTATCAAATGATAACTAAATCCTCTGGAAACCCTGTTACATCCTGAATCCTTATCTTCAAATTTCTGAATGAGCAATGATGAAGAGATTCAGGGAAACAGGTGATACCAGCATTTGAAAAGATTTTGAAAACGAGCAGGAAACTCACCAAGAGCTTGTTCATCCCTGATGGAGGGTTCATCCTGTATGATTTACAGTGTAGACCCAACTAGACAATCATTTCAGGGGTTTTTACTTGTGGTGAAGTGAGACACAGCCCTTCTAAAGATCACTTTTCTCTGAGCCCTATTACCTGGACTTATAAATTTTCTCCCTTAATGTTATGTATATTTAAATAAAATGTTTATACATGTTTAAATGAAAATATACAGTTAAACGAAAACACATGATGAAATGGAAATACATGTGAAAATAACTGAGGCTGACAGATGGATTAACACCATCCAGACTCAATGCTTTTTAGGAGGTGGTTCAATTTTTCTATCGGTTCGTTTATAAATCTGCTGCTTCCAGTTGCAAAATGTAGTAATTTGGTTTAACCACTGGCCTGGTGTGCTACATCTTCCTCTGAGTTGAGCACTTTCCATCTCTGCATGTCTTCCTATTATATATTTATTATCAAACAATGTTGGAAATCAGATGAGATTTTGCATCCAACTAAGACACAAATGTCCCATGCAGAGCTCCTCCCCTAATTAAACCTCCAGATACTGTCCTTGTAATGAACACTTGACTGAAGAACATGAAAGAACTACGAAAGTTTCCTGATTAGGCCAGAATGTATTTCCAATGCCATTACATTTTTTTTTTTTCTAAGTTGGTGAGAAACACTATTATGAACCTTTTTCTTTCCTCCTTTAATTCTTAGGTGATACATCAGTTGCCTTTGCTTCAATACAGGGTATAATGGTGATATACTTATTAGAACAAACTTATTTTCTTTATTAATTCTGACTTTTATTTTTGGAGTGCTGAGATTAGGAGTAGAAGACAAAAGTATATTTCACATATGAGAGAATTTGATCAAACAGTCTTTTATTTGAGTTATAAAGGAAAAAAATTATTCCCTCTAACATTGGCTTTCCTGCCATGTGTTCACAGTGTGAGCCCAGATTCTCACCAAGAAGACATGATTAGAATGCCTTTTGAAGGGTAAGGTTAAGTTCATTCTAAAGTAGACATAACTCATTGGTCTGTTTTCTTCTCTGGCATTCTGGTAACAGCTCAACTGGCACCAAATCTACATTTGTAACTCTCCTTCCTCAAAAGAATCCCAGTTAGGGCCAGGAAGGTCAATGTACGGAGACCAGGGTCTTTGAAACACAATGACCCTCATGTACAAAACATTGTAACTTTCTCTATATTTTACATGATCGCATCTTACTCTTGAGAAAAATAATCTTGTTAAGTCATAGTAACTAAGGCTCCCATTAGGCAACTCAGCATGTAAATTCTCTACCAACTCCACATCCCTTCCCATTACGGACACCAAGTGCAGGGGAAACTGTGGGGAGAATGGCCTTTGGTCTTCTCTCGCACACGTGGTCCTCCCTACATCTCTGGAGGCATCCGTCACCTTGCTGGGTCTCTGCATCCCTCAGTGTTCTTTGCTGACGTCTTCTGAGATGTGGTGGTTCCACAGGTTTCCTTTGGGTTTCTTATTAGCACTTGCTGCTTATTCCAGGCTCAAACAGCCACGACACATTTTCTGCTGTCAAAATATCTCACAATGTAATGACTTCTAATCTTCATTCCAAGCCTTTATAATGGGGTCCAATAGCAGGATGGGTTTCATTAAAGACACTGAAGAAGATTTTAAGAAATTATTTTTGTTTACCGATCTTAGCTGTATGTAAATCTTGAGCTGCTTCACATGGTTACCCCTTTCTATGCATTGTCTTCTGCTTTAAATGAAGGCGTCATTAATATTTTGACATTAGATACAGAACAGATGCCAGGCATAACTTTTCTGCCAATAGAGCCGATATTTGGGTGAATAAGAAATTGGCACAAAGTGATAAACAAGAAGTATCAGCCACTTTTCCTTCCTGCAAATGAAAAACATGAGTCCAGGGAAGGGGGATGGTACTTGAAGCAACTTTGCAGCCAACTGATTGCCCTGGAAATTAATGTCTTAGTGAAGCAAGTTTGGGTCAGCATTTCTTTAAGAAGGTCCAGGCTATTTTTCTATAATACTTGTATATATTTTTGCACATAGCAGATATTCAGTTTAAGCCTTTGTTGTAATTAGCACTCTCAGTGCCTAGTACAGTGTCTGGCACATAAAAGGAACTCAATAATATTTGTCAAACAAGAGACAAACGAATGAATGGATAGTCATCATGCTGTTTCTACCTGGAGGTGAAGATGCTAGAATGAAGCCTTTGAGTTCAGCTTTTTCAGAAGTCAGGAAAATGGATGGACCTAGACATTATCATACTAAGTGAAGTTAAGTCAGACAGAGAAAGACAAATATCATATGATATCACTTATATGTGGAATCTAAAAATAGCACAAATGAACTTATTTACAAGACAGAAACAGACTGACAGACATAGGAAACAAACTTATAGTTACCAAAGGGCAAGGAGGTGAAGGGAAAATTGGGAGTATAGGATTAACAGATACATACTACTATATATAAAATAGATAAAAAATGATGATTTACTGTATAGCACAGGGAACTGTGTTCAATATCTTGTAATAAACTATAATGGAAAAAAATAAAATATATATATTATTTTAAACTAAATCACTTTGCTGTACACCTGAAACTAACACAATATTGTAAATCAACTATACTTCAATAAAAGATAAAAATAAATAAAAATAAAAAGTCAAGAAAATTTTAGAAAATGAAGGAAGAGAGGGAAAAGGGCATGAAAATCAGAGCAGAGAAGAAACATGACTTCATAACACAGGAGCTAAAGGAGAAATTTTTCAGATTTTTCTATGACATTCACGGTTTACTTATTATTCTTAGAAAGCTTTGGCTCTCTCTATAAAAATGTCTTATGACTCTTCCTCTATTACCTATGTCTTGCTCTCTTTATTTTGTTGCCCTTGTTAAATTTTCCCTTTCATGCCTAGTTGCTTTTATCTTTCAACAGCTCAAGAGCAAGGAAAATCAAGGAAGCATACTAAGGACATTCAGAATTGCAGGAAGAAGAGAGCAGAGAGGAAAGGGTTGTCCTTGCCCACTCCTTTCAGAGATGTTCCAACGTCAAATATCCTGCTTTATCAACACACAAGGATGCTTCTTTTAAACTCAAAGAGGCATCCACATTCATGTTAATCCTTGATTATAAAGTGCTCTCCTTCAAGGGTCAGCAGAAAGCAAAAATCCAAAACAAAAACACCACTCTTTTTTAATACTGAGATGGAAAAGCACTCCCCCCCACTCCCCACCCCCCACCCAAAGGTGGAAATTCTCTAATGATGACAGGAAACAATAGTTCCCCTTCTGCTGGTCTTGGTATTTACAGACTCCTACGGCCCCGAGGCTGGGGGCAGCCCCTTGTAGGCAGAAAGGTGACTTTTGAGGCTCACAGTTCTCTGCAACACTTCCTCACCAGTTCACTGCTCAGACAGCACCTGCACTAAATATTTTTATGCCAAGGCCATGAAAATCCAGGGAGTGCAGCCGTCCTCAAAATTTCTCATTTCTTTCCTGCCATGGCAAGGTCACTAGGTGGCCACGCAAATGGCTGTGGGATAGACTGCATATGGCAGGACAGGCAGAAAACAGGAAAGGGATTACATCGAAATGGCATCGAGGCCCTTATAGAGACTTCCTTCTTACTACGGCAATTCACAGAGGTCCTTCAGCACAGGTCAAGCAAATGGGCTTCTTTGCAAAATTCTGAAAGCTTTTCCCTTACCCACCCTTGGTTCTGCCTACTGTTTTAGGAGTGTGTAAACATGTGGTTTTACCTCTTGGTTTCAGAAGAACAGTGCTCTTTCCTCAGAGTGTAATGCTCTCTACTCCACGCTTGTCAGCTCTGTGAATCTCCAATCTCTAGGAACCTGTTTCTTCCTGAAGGTGCAGATGATCTCTGCTCACCTCATGAAGTTGGTATAAATGTCAAAAGGAAATAATAAATGGGGGGGGGATGCTTTCCAAATCTACACAAAGGGCAAATGTATGTGATGAGTATTGATTCTATGTGTCACATTTTTTTTTCCCCTAGAATTTTTCAAAGGCCAAACTGGATGCTGCTGGTATCAACCTGGGGCTCGATCCTAATTTACACAAATGAGACCCAGGCCCTACCATGAAAGCTACTTGACTGAAAAGTTCTCTCTATGTAGAGTTCCTGAGCAGAACTACTACTTCAAAGGACAAATTTCACTGGACGAAGAGGAAAGCTACAATACCCCTAAGAAATAAGTTACAGCAAATTCTTGCTCCTGGTCAACTGATGGAGGATTTTCTCAAGCTTTTAAAATTGCCTGTTTCTCTAATATTCAAGCCCTCTTTTCCATTTTCCTTTAAAAACATTTTCCTCCTAATGCTTCTTTTTCAGTTTCACATTTTTCAACTTTACATTTTAAGTTCCTCATTCTATTCTCCATCCTTAATCCATTTTTCTTTTACATATTTAACTTTTTATCTCTTGGACTTTAGCCTCTTATCTTAATTTTTTTATTTTCTTGACTTTCATGTGTTTCTTTTATCTCATTGGCTTCTTGCTCTTTATCTTTTATTTTACATCTCATCTATTTTATCTTATTATTTTTAACTTTTAACCTTTTAATTTTATTGGAATTTGAATTTTTTTATTTTTAACTTTGACTTGATTCTTTTTATACTCTCAGTATTTCAGTTTTAATTTCCACTGGACCATTTACCATACAGTCATTATTCTTAAAGAGTAAAAAAGTAAGTCATTCTCCTTTAAGATTTATTCTTATTTTTAAATTTGTTTTTATAATGACTGGCCAGGAGGATGGCTGAAGGTGAGGTGGCATAAATGAGAATCTGAACCTGTGATTTCCTCTGAACTGTTTCTCAAGGCTCCCTTAGAGGTGTTTCACTGGTTAGGCTGAGTTAGTCACACAGCTTACACAGAAAATCAAGAGAGCTGGAGGCTGAGCCTTCTCTTTTCACATCAGTACATATGATTTACCCAAGGGATGTTGCTTCTCACCACTGATCCCTCCAGTGCCTACATGAGTTTTGGTGTGCTCATAATCCCTAAGAATAAAACTTTTTTTGGCTGACTTACCTGGAAGACCCAAACCCAGACCACAACCCTATAATCTTCCCCATTTCCAGTATTAAACCCACTTTGGGTCAGATGAACAGAGATAGAGATGGAGCAATGTACTCTCCTGGGAATAGCTGGTTTCAAAGACCTAAGATGCAGAGCAAGCCCAAGAGCTCTATTTTCTAAAATTTAGGAGACTCCCTAGAGCATTTATTATCTCTCTCAGATGATGACTGGTTGAGAGATGAAAGATAAAGATCTATAGGTGTCATTTTCTCAATAAATCTGATATTATTTGTGTCCAAGAGGTGAGATTTTAGAACAGTTAATATTCTGCTCTCCTGACTTTAGAATTTATTATCTCATTGGCTATCAAGGAAAAAAAAACTATGACATCTCTGTCATCCTTAAGGATCCTACCATTGAATGGCCCATGTCATATGACCTGAATCTGTTCATCCCTTCCTTAACTGGTTTCCTACAAATGAAGAGGTGATTTTTTCATAACAGTTATATTATTCTTTTAAGGATCTTAGCGCTGGTGAAACATATGATTTTTGATAATCTTTTACTACTTAGCCAACATAATCCATGGTAGAGTTAATAACTTCTGCTTTGGAAGCCACTGGGGATTGATGAGGAGAAGTGGTAAATTTCCTAAAAGCCATTATTTGAAAGTTACAGATATGCTTTCAATATAAAATCTCTCATCAAAGTCAGTCATGAACTTCAGTATCATAAGTCATTAGGGAAATACAAATTAAACCACGATGAGATATCACCCATCAGAAAAGCTAAAATTAAGAAATGATAACACCAAATGCCGGCAAGGATGCAGAGAAACTGGATCATTCATACATTGCTGGTGGGAATGTAAAATGGTGCAGCCACTCAGAAGTAAGGCAGACAGAGAAAGACAAATATCGTACAATATTGCTTATGTGTGGAATCTAAAAAAAAAAAAAAAAGATGCCGATGAACTTGTATACAGAACAGAGATAGACCCTCAGACATAGAGGACAAATTTATGGTTATGTTGTGGGGAGGAGAGGGAGATAAATTAGGAGTTTGGGATTGACATAAAGACACTACTATGTATAAAATAGATAGCCAACAAGGACCTACTGTATAGCACAGGGAACTATACTCAATGTTTTATAAGAGTCTATAACAGAAAAGAATCTAAAAAACGTGTGTGTGTGTGTGTTTATGGCTGAATCACTTTGCTGTACACCTCAAACTAACACAACTTTGTAAATCAACTATACTTCAGTAAAAAAAAAAATTAAAAAAATGGTGCAGCCACTCAGGAAAGCAGTTTGGAAGTTTCTTCAAAAAACTAAATATGGAATTCCCATACCACTCAGCAATTGCACTCCTATGCATTTATCCCAGAGAAATGAAAAGTTATGTTCACACCAAATCCTGTACACAAATGTTTACAGCAGCTTTGTTCATAACAGCTGTAAACTGGAAACAACCCACATGTCCTTCAGTAGGCAACTGGTCAAACAAACTGTGGTACAGCCAGACCATGGAAGACTACTCAGCAATGAAAAAGAATGCACTACTGAGGGCAGTGTGAGGGCTCCCTGTGATGATGGAAATGTTCTGTACATTGACTGGATCAATGCCAATATCCTAACTGTGATACTATAATTTAGTTTTGCCAAATATTTCAACTGGGAAGAACTGGGTAAAGGGTACATAGAAACTCTCTGTACTATTTCTCATAACTGTATGTGAATCTATGATGATCTCAAAATAAAATTAATTAAAAAAGTAAATATGTACTCAGTGATGAATACAATTTAGTGGTATTAGATGTACATAAGTTAAGTATTCAAAAATATTTCTATGCTGGAGTTTGGTGAATCAGCTTTGTCTTCACGGATTGGGCTCAGGTCTAATTGACGTTTCCCATTCTGGAGCCTGGGCCCACGGTAATGGCTGAGGCATACAAACACCAGTGGAAAAATTTAAGGCCACTTGCAACCTAAGCTTGGAACTGGCACTGTCACTTTTTCTTCATTCAATCAGCCAAAGCAAGTCACAATGTCAAACCCAGAGTCAAAAGGTGAGGAAATACATTTCACTTCTTAGTGACAGGAACCATCAAATAAGATGTCTAGAGGGAGGGATGAAGAATTCATTAATGCAATCGTCCATGTATAGTAACAAGAGTGAAGGCAGAGTAGGCAGGCACAGATTAAGGTAAGTGAAATGAAGTAGATGTTATTTTCTCATTGTTTCTATTTCCTCAGAAAAATAAAAATCAAAGTCATGAGCAAAGATTGAGAATGTTTTAAATGCTTGTAGAAAGAGAAGATACCAATGGTCCCAGGAAAGGGGAGAATCCATGGACCAGAAATATAATACAACTACTGAGCTGAACACATGGACAAGTTCAAAGTGAGACAGCTCGGCATGGACGTGTTTCCTCCGAGGCTCATCAGCTGGGCGGATGCTGCAAATGATTAGCCTGATGGCTGCACTTAGCCAGGTTTGGGATTTTGCCGGGGAGTAGAAACAAGTGAGTAGAAACAAGAAGGGAGTTAAGGACACATGCATGGAACATGGAATTTAAGCTGGGTAAGGAAGGAACCAATGACATTAAAGGAATGGGTTGCTGTGAAAATTTAATACGTTCAATGGACTGAAGATCCCAGTAGGGTCAAAGAATTATAAGAGTCAGGGTGCTTAGATGAAGTGAGCTCAAAAGACAGAATGTGGAAATCAGAAGGTGGGATGCTTGAAACTGAGGAGATGGAGGGAGTGTGGTGATTGGTAAAGTCAAGATATAAGGTATAACTATCTGAGAAAGTGGCTGAGGTTGGGTGAAGTGCAAGGTCACTAGAAGAGAGGAAGGTCAGGGTCTGAGACAATAAAGATTTTGAAGGGTCAGAATTGAGGCTATTAAAAATCACCCAAAATCGTCCTGTGACTAGTGGTTGACAGCATGAGCCATGAGCTGAAAGAGTCAGGGAATGAGAGTGAGAAAACTGGGGTGTAGAGGTGACCTCAACTAGGAGGCATGGAGACCAGCAGAGTTCGCATTAGCTTCAAAGCTAAAAGCCTTTACAGCATCTGGAGGACTATGGCCCGAGAAGATCTTGAAGGGCAAGGAGGACACAAGTACACATCCTAGCCCAGGGTGAGAAAATGGGTGGGAGACAGACCAGCTGCCAGCAGAGAGAGCTGCCGGAGACAAACAGCACTCTCCTCCCTGAGCCAAAAAGAACAATATGGAACCGAGGCATTCAGAGAAGGGTCTGAAAATAAAGGAGATGTAGCTGATGAGGGATCCTGAGTTTCAGAGGGCACCGTGGAAAGGTGGCAGGCATTGAGAGAGGGTGGAAGATGCGTTCAGATTTGGGGATGTTGCAGGACCAGAGTCCAGAGCGTGAGCGAAAAGCTATGAGTGCTGAGTTTCTTGGTAGCAGTGGGTGATGGTAGCAGACAGGGTCAGAGGGACTGAAGGGGTTCCTCTTCTGGTGGCGGCGGGGGCGGGGAGTGTCCCAGGGGACTGAACGGAGCCCTGCACAGAGCCAGGTGGCCCTGACTTCCCTCCTGCCTATGGCAACTTGAGGTCAAGGGAAGGGTACTGACAGTGGGAGGAGATCCCCGCCCCCCTCCCAGGTCTTCTTTCACCCTGAGAACAAATAGTCTGGATTAGAGACCACCCGTTAAGTTGTAACGTTGGTATGGCTGCCTGGAATCCATCAGCGCTCATTAGTTAAGACTTGAGAGGTTAGAGGAAGGAGAAGATTCAGATGTCCTGGGGGAATTTCAAACTCTTTCCCTGTTCTGTGGTTAACCGAGGACCTTTAACTCTGCCTTGAAAAAGGATATGAATAGACAATCCACTAAAGAAAGACGACCAAGAGCCCATAAACATAGAAAAAAAAAAGTTTAACCTCTCTATACTCAAACACATGCAAATTAAGAATACAAGGAGATAATGGTTTTCAGCTGTCAAATTAGCAGTGATAAAAATAATTATAACACTTAAAACTGGTGGAGTAAGGTCACAAGAGCAATATTATAGCTACCAGTATAAATTATTGTAACTTTTTTGGAAAATAGCAACATTCTTTTAAGCCTTAGGGCTTCCGTGGTGGCACAGTGGTTAAGAATCCGCCTGCCAATGCAGGGGACACGGGTTTCAGCCCTGGTCCGGAAAGATCCCACATGCCGCAGAGCAACTAAGCCCGTGCGCCACAACTACTGAGCCAGTGCTCTAGAGCCCGTGAGCCACAACTACTGAGCCCACATGCCTAGAGACCGTGATCCGCGACAAGAGAAGCCACTGCAATGAGAAACCCGCACACCACAACGAAGAGTAGCCTCTGCTCGCTGCAACTAGAGAAAGCCCACACACCGCAATGAAGACCCAAAGCAGCCAAAAATAAATAAAATAAATTTTAAACACTTAAAGAATGCACATCTTTTGGTCTACTAATATTACTTCTAAAAATCTATCTGAAGAAATTTATCAGAAGGTTTGAAATGTTTATAATATAGAAATGTTTCCTTCTACATAATTTGTAAGAGTTAAATTAGAATAAATATATAAATTAAAAATTAAAAAAAATTTTAAACTTTATGGCCCATTTCTTTTGGCTGCGGCCACCTGGCATGCGGGATCTTAGTGACCTAACCAGGGATTGAACCCATGCCCCCTTCAGTGGAAGCATGGAGTTCTAACCACTGGACCGCCAGGGAATTCCCTACGGTCCATTTCTATGATGGGAAACCATGAGACCATCGAAAATCATACTTTCAAAGAGGTATTAATGAAATAAATACACACTCATAAAATATTTTGTTAACAATGTAACAACTTTGTTAACAATGATATAACAAAAACAAGACAGCATGTGTAATTCATAATTGGTTCTCAAAATTGGTATAGATCAGGATCACCTGGAGAATTTATTAAAATCACAGACGTCCCGGTCCCATCCCATACCTACTGAATCAGAATCTGAAGTTAACTGTGAAGTAGGAATATGGACAATTACAGTAAAAAAACCACATGTTTTTAAGAGGAACACAGTGCTTTTATAATCAGGAAAAATGCAGTAAATCTCATTTGGTATTCTGGCCCTTGAAAACAAGGTCTCCCTTCCAACTCATTATCAACAGATTGCTGATGCTCTAACATCAGTCCTGTCCTCAGAACACATCAGTCAACAGGAGACTTTTGTTCTAGACAGAGTTAAGTTTAAGAACTAGCAGGTAATAAAATAAAACAATATATATTGGGCTTCCCTGGTGGCGCAGTGGTTGAGAGTTCGCCTGCCGATGCAGGGGACGCGGGTTCATGCCCCGGTCAGGGAGGATCCCACATGTCGCGGAGCGGCTAGGCCCGTGAGCCATGGCCGCTGAGCCTGTGCGTCCGGAGCCTGTGCTCCGCAACGGGAGAGGCCACAACAGTGAGAGGCCCGCATACCAGAAAAAAAAAGAAAAAAAAAATATATATTAACACTGCAAAATACTAAGAACGCCTCTAGGATTTTTATTCTACTTAAATTTTATTGTAAATCTCAAAAACATAAAACCTCAGGTGTAATCACAATATGCAGTAAAATCCAAGACTTTGGTTGGACAACAGATCTGGGATGGGAGTGATGTAAAAGTACAGATCCTAGTGACACAGAGGAGATGGTTTTCCCAAGCTTCACAAAGCAGGCCGACTGCCCCGAACTTCATAAAGCTAAAGCCACCTTCTGACTAGGTGCTGACAGTATTTGTTTATTTACATGATTGGAAGAAAACTCAACAAACTTAAAAAAAATATGGAGTTGATTTCCTGCTCTTACACCTGTCTAAATACCACTCTTCACGGTTGATGGACACACATCCTCGCCAATTTATTTACCTTAAAAAACTCCACAAACATCATCTGGTTTGCTAGAATCCATTGTAGAACTTATCAATTTTGTTTTTAAATAAGAATTTATCAATTTTGTAATAAGCCAACCTTATTCCTCCTAATTGGCTGCCATAGCTCGTTAAGTATTCCATATAAAACATTTGCCAATTCTCTTACTGATCCTTGCGTTGTTCATTCTAAGGCTGATATTCTGCACAAGAGGGAAACAAGCTTGATGTACAGTTATATTGCTGTTGACCCCCAAGTAATGGCACTATTTATCACCCTACGTAGAAATCCGCTGGAAGAAACTAGGCTATAGCTGTTACTGACATTTCCACTTTCTTCGTCTCTGTTGACATCAATTGTTGCCAGGTAAACTGCTGCAGCTCAATATAAACTCTTGTTACGAATTATCATTGTTCATACAAAACCTTTATCATAATATTAGACGAGCTATATCAGATAACCATTCAATATTTAGCAATTAAAAAATGGAGATGTGTTTTGCACCTCCATTCTTTAATCTGTTCCTCAATAACTAGAAATCGCTCTTGAATAAAATGGATGTATGTCGACACAGACGTAGAGAACGGGCTTGAGGGCACGGCGTGGGGAAGGGGAAGCTGAGACGAAGTGAGAGAGTGGCATGACATATATACACTACCAGATGTAAAATAGATAGCTAGTGGGAAGCAGCTGCATAGCACAGGGAGATCAGCTCAGTGCTTTGTGACCACCTAGAGGGGTGGGATGGGGAGGGTGGGAGGGAGGCTCAAGCCAGGGTGGGGATATAGGAATATATGTATGCATGTAGCTGATTCACTTTGTTATACAGCAGAAACTAACACACCATTGTAAAGCAATTATACACCAATAAAGATGTAAAAAAAAAAAAACTCAAAGGAAAAAAAACATGGGTGTACGTCACTTACCACAGAGAAGAAAAAGATGTTACCTTCTCTTCTATGCAGATTATACAGATTTTTGTCAGGAGGGATTGGCCTTAACAGACAACTGGCTTTTTTTTGTCAACTGCTGACACAAATGGCTGCAAAATAAATATTACAAACCAATTTAATGATGGGTATATGATCCCTGATATTCAAGTGACTGGAAATCAATATAGGTTTCCTTCTCTTTTCGAAAGTTCACTTTTCACCACTTTGCTTTCACCAAAGACCAGCATCAGTACCTGTTTTCTCTAACTGAAAGAAACCAGAAGAGGATTTGCGCTTTTATGAAAAAAGGTGAAAATTGAAAATAGCGTTCAGTATTTGTTTTGCGGCAAACTGTTATACAGAGGCAGCGGGCACCCCAGGTAGGGAGGGTGGCCTCACCAAGCTCCTTCCCAGGGAACTACACTCAGCATCCCAGCATCCAGCCGCCGTAGCTTTGAAAGGTGTCTGTGGGCATCTGTGCTTTATCTTGATTTATTTTGTGTGTCATTAGCAAGACGTGTCCTAAGGTAATTGCTTCTTTACTTTGCACCATTTCAGCTTAGGAGAGGTTTCATAGGAACACTCTGCCTTCCAATAGCAGGGAAAAACTGTAATTGTATTTAGTGAGTGAATTCATTTCGTTAGCTAGGCTTATATTTTCAACCAATATAGCTTAGAGAGTACATCAGGAAGTTATATGGCCCAAGGTAAAGAAATCATGGAGGGGCAGCTTATAATATTTGGGGAGGCCCTCTTTATAAAATAGTATAAAAAATTAGGTGTAAGTGTGAACGTTTACTTAGACAAGAAAAAAAAGTCGCAACAAATTACAATTCAGAATAAAAGAGGCCAGCAAATTCCACAGGCTTTACACGTTTTCAGGCTCTTTCTAGAGCCTTAAAGGATCCTGCAAATCAGAAGCAGTGAGACTTAATACTCATTAGCTTCTTGGTATAGCCACCTGCATCCCTGGGAGCTTTATCGAAAAAAATAAGAATGATGCAGCACGTGGGTTTGTCTGCTTTAAATAGTTTCAGACCTAAATGATCATAGTCATAGGATTTAGAGGCAAATATGCAGTTTATCTGGTGTTTGACTGTGGCCACAGGAAGCTACTTTTCAGAGAGAATGGTGGTCTTTGTGCCGAGTGTGTTTAGGAGGTCTCTGTGAAGCAAGAGAGAGAGCGCTTAAGAGTATGGATGTGTCTTTTCCAGATTCTCACCTTTTATAAGAGGATGTCAGCCCAAAGCTTACCTTAGCAGTTAAGAGCTAAGGCTCCACTTCACTGTTCTCCAGACTCTTGTCAGGAAGTTCACTGCCCTTAAGGCTTATCCACAGCTTGCTTAGTGGGGGCAATGTTTATTCTTCACTCTCTGGAGCAGGTACATCCAATCCATTCCTCTTGTAACACTGATCACCTTTTCAGAGCAAGGAATGGAGACGCTAACTGAATTGGTGTCACCTGGGGTCATTATTTATTAGCACTTAGGGTCAAGCTCCTGGGCTGCACCCTCAGCTACTCTTTTCAAATCTGTGCTTTCAGACAGAAATATTTTTTCCAGATATTCTTATTTCTATCACACTCTACGTACTCCCCCCAGAGCCTAAAGACTTTTATTAAATTCTACCTTCTGCAACCTGGGGCCAGATTATCTTCATAATCTGTAAAACAATCATACCATATTTTTTAAGAAAAATTCAAATGCCCCCTTTGTATGCAGAATCAACTATAAATTTCCTAATTTTGGAATTAGTATCCTTTCATCCTTATGTACTCTTTCATCCAGCTGAGTCATGAACTCCCAGACTTTGCCCTACACTTTCGCTCAGCGTTCATCTTCACCTGTTTCAGCCATAATGTTCCTCTTCCCGTGTGTGGCTAACCTTCAAGGTATAACTAAATTTAAACCTTTCTCATGAGTGTTCTTAATCATCCAAAGCAGAGTTAATTTCCTTCCTGTTCGTCCGCTGACTTTTTTTTTCTTGTGCGTGTGTGTGTGTCTACTGTATACATATTACAATTTCCTTGGGCTGTGTCTGTTTCTTTCTCTTCCATGACTATGTGCTGGTACGGTGAGCCCATAATACTCAGCACACTTTCCTACACTAGGTCAGCACACACTAGGTATTAGGAGGAAAGCTCTTGCCAAATGACTTGAGATGAAAACAGCTCCCCGCTCAAGCTTGACCTCTGAGAGGCTTGGTGAAGTTAGGGGGAAATTTAGAATCAATTAACCACTGACCAAATCCCGACTCTGCCATTATTCACAAACTGGGTGACCCTGAGAAGGTAAAGTAACCTCTCAAAGCCTCAGGTTAGTCACGTGCACAATGGGTGGAATATTTACTTGCAAAGATTATTGTGTGGGTTAAAGATAACGCTAGTAAACCAAACAATACGTGTCTGATTAACGTGGCTGTTTTGCCACTGTTTCACTCCCTCACTTCGCGTCCCTGTCATGAGGATTGTGACTCTCCAGAGTGGACATCATGTCTGCACCTACTTCAGTCCTGAGCCCCGGGAAGATGTGTGGGATTTACTCGCCTTCATTCTCTCTATGTCTGAGTCAAGACCATTTTCTTTAATACTGATTCCCTCAAAAGAGCTTTACCATTTCTCATGATAACTTAAAAACAATGTTATGCTGACAGGCTATGAATTGAATCTCAGGAGGCAAAAAAATGGCAGGAAATTCAGCAAAGACAAGGCTCTGAAGCTGTAAGAGCATTTAATTCTGCCACCATGAACAGCTGTGTGTGAAATCCCTTAACTTTGCCAATACGCACCTGGTGTCTTTAGTTACTGTCATTCCCTTACCTGACTTCTTAAAATTTCCTTTCCTTATGGCTGGTGTTTTACCAATGCCTTGCGGGCTGAAGACTAGCTGAAGGGTGAGTGATTAGGAACTAAGATTCACACTGTTTCCTTATACCATGTAAAGGTAAGCGACTATATTCTCTTATACATAGATAAATTTCATCCACGTACATAGAAATAAACCAGTGAGCCAACCCTCTTGGGGATGACTTGGCTGCTGAAAAGAAGTACAGCAAAACAACAGTATACATGTGTGTGTACTTTTTTTTTTAACAGATTAAAGACATCTCAAAGTATCTCATAATAATGAATTTCTTATTCCCAGCCCAGCCCACTCCATGTGAATGAGGCAAACTACCTATACATGGCACTACATTTCCTGAGTCGGAGAGATCAAACGTTTTAAATTTAAAAAAATTTTTATATTTTATCTTTATGAGGCTGAGAGACTGTGTAAGACCCTAAAATATATCATATGATTTTTCTCTCTTTTTTTTTTTTTTAAGTTCTAGTAATCTACTCTTAGCCCACCTAGGGAATAGGCTTCTGTGAAATGATTTGTCAGGAAATGGTGTGCTCCAGGTGCGTCTAGCAGCAAGTGGCATTCCTGTGAAGCAGCTGTAGTTCTCTGAGGAGCATTTCTCATCCAATTGTAGATATCCTGTGGTCTAGAAATGTGGCCGTGTATACCCTTTAATATCCAACCATACCATTCCTCCTTCTCTCCCTCTCTTACCCTCACGCACACTCGCTCACACAAACACCTACTGACACAGGCACGGCGGTTCTCTTTCTCCACACTGGGGGGGCCTTACAATTTCTCCAATTACATATAATAAGGAAAAACATTAACATAACAATGGAAAACAAGTTATGACATGGCCAGGCATTTTCTTAAACTGAAGGAATGTCTTCTCCTTCAGAACAAATACTCATCTGTGTGATGTGTTTCGGCCTAGGGTGTTGTGTTAATTGATACTAAGAAATTTAATACTTGGAACTTCTGTTTAACTGAACAAGATGGCGAAGCTGAATCTAGCCTCTGTACCCTGACACCGAATTAAATCTCTGAGGCAGAGTCTGGGTGAAGTAGAAAAGAACAGCTTTGTTGCTTTGCCAGGCAAAGGGGGCCACAGCAGCCTAATGCCCTCAAAACTGTGTCCTGACCTGGAGAGGGTAGTGAGGAGTTTTATAGTAATGGTTCAAAGAGGGCGTGATCAGCTCCTACGTTCTTCTGATTGGCTGGTGGTGAGGTAAGTGGGAGTCGGCATCCTCAACCTTCTGGTTCCAACCCATCTGGGGTCTCTGTGCTTGTGGGCAGCACACAGTTAACTTCTCCCACCTGGTGGGGGATTCAGTATCTGCAAAACAGCTCAAAGATGTTCTTGTCTGTATCCCTTGAGGGGGAACCAGGACCTGCCCCAAGGCTGCACTATTGTTTCTTGACTGCTCCTCCCTTGTCTCTGCATCATCCCCTCCCTTCCCTAACTAGCAACTGTTTGAACCTGCCCATTGGAGCTCAGGGAAGGGCATGGAGGCTGAATGAAGCCTATTTCCTGCAATCAAGAAAAGGGGAACAGAGGAGGAGCTTCAAGATGGTGGAAGAGTAAGACTCGGAGATCACCTTCCTCCCCACAGATACACCAGAAATACATCTACACGTGGAACAACTCCTACAGAACTTCTACTGAACGCTGGCAGAAGACCTCAGACCTCCCAAAAGGCAAGAAACTCCCCCATGTACCTGGGCAGGGCAAAAGAAAAAACAGAGACAAAAGAATAGGGATGGGACCTGCACCAGTGTGAGGGAGCTGTGAAGGAGGAAAGGTTTCCACACACTAGAAGCCCCTTCACGGGCAGAGACTGCGGGTGGTGGATGCGGGAAGTTTCGGAGCCACGGAGGAGAGCACAGCAACAGGGGTGCGGAGGGCAAAGTGGAGAGATTCCCACACAGAGGATCGGTGCCGACTGGCACTCACCAGCCCGAGAGGCTTGTCTGCTCACCTGCCGGGGCGGGTGGGGCTGGGAGCTGAGGCTCAGGCTTCGGAGGTCGGATCCCCGGGAGAGGACTGGGGTTGGCTGCATGAACACAGCCTGAAGGGAGCTAGTGCACCACAGCTAGCCAAGACAGAGTCCGGGAAAAAGTCTGGAGCTGGCAAAGAGGCAAGAGACTTTTTCTTGCCTCTTTGTTTCACAGTGTGTAAGGAGAGGGGATTAAGAGCGCCGCTTAAAGGAGCTCTAGAGACGGGCGCAAGCTGTGGCTATCAGCACGGACCCCAGAAACGGGCATGAGATGCTAAGGCTGCTGCTGCCGCCACCAAGAAGCCTGTGTGCGAGCACAGGTCACTCTCCACACCTCCCCTCTCGGGAGCCTGTGCAGCCCACCACTGCCAGGGTCCTGTGATCCAAGGACAACTTCCCCGGGAGAACACACAGCGCGGCCCAGGGTGGTGCAACGTCACGCCGGCCTCTGCCGCTACAGGCTCGCCCCGCATTCTGTACCCTTCCCTCCCCCCGGCCTGAGTGAGCCAGAGCCCCCGAATCAGCTGATCCTTTAACCCCGTCCTGAGTGAAGAACAGACGCCCTCAGGCAACCTACACGCAGAGGCGGGTCCAAAATCCAAAGCTGAACCCCGGGAGCTGTGCGAACAAAGAAGAGAAAGGGAAATCTCCCCCAGCAGCCTCGGGAGCAGAGGATTAAATCTCCACAATCAACTTGATGTACCCTGCATCTCTGGAATACCTGAAGAGACGATGAATCATGCCAAATTGACAAGATGGACTTTGGGAGCAACGATATATACATATTTTTTCCCTTTTTCTGTTTTTGTGAGTGTGTATGTGTATGCATCTGTGTGTGATTTTGTCTGTATAGCTTTGCTTTTACCATTTCTCCTAGGGTTCTGTCTGTCCGTTTTTTTTGTTTTTTTTTTTTAGTATAGTTTTTAGCACTTGTTATCACTGGATTTGTGTTTTGGTTTGATTGCTCTCTTCTTTTTTTCTTTCATTACTTAAAATTTTTTTTAATAAATATTTTTTATTTTAATAACTTTATTTTATTTCATTTTATTTTATCTTCTTCTTTCTTTCTTTCTTTTCTTCCTTTTATTCTGAGCCGTGTGGATGACAGGCTCTTGGTGCTCCAGCCAGGTATCAGAGCTGTGCCTCTAAGGTGGGAGAGCCAAGTTCAGGACACTGGTCAACAAGAAACCTCCCAGCGCCACGTAATATCAAACAATGAAAATCTCCCAGAGATCTGCATCTCAATGCCAAGACCCAGCTCCACTCAATGACCAGCAAGCTACAGTGCTGGACAGCCTATGCCAAACAACTATCAAGACAGGAACACAACCCTATCCATTAGCAGACAGGCTGCCTAAAATCATAATAAGGCCACAGACACCCCCCAAAACACACCAGCAAACATGGACCTGCCCACCAGAAAGACAAGATCCAGCCTCATCCACCAGAACACAGGCACTAGTCCCCTCCACCAGGAAGCCTACACAACCCACTGAACCAACCTTAGCCACTGGGGACAGACAGTAAAAACAACGGGAACTACGAATCAGCAGCCTGCGAAAAGGAGACCCCCAAACACAGTAAGTCAAGCAAAACTGAGAAGACAGAGAAACACACCACAGATGAAGGAGCAAGATAAAAACCAACCAGACCTAACAAATGAAGAAGAAATAAGCAGTCTACCTGAAAAACAATTCAGAATAATGATAGTAAAGATGATCCAAAATCTTGGAAATAGAATGGAGAAAATACAAGAAACGTTTGACAAGCACCTAGAAGAACTAAAGGGCAAACAAACAGTGATGAACACCACAATAAATGAAATTAAAAATTCTCTAGAAAGGATCAATAGCAGAATAACTGAGGCAGAAGAACGGATAACTGACCTGGAAGATAAAATAGTGGAAATAACTACCGCAGAGCAGAATAAAGAAAAAAGACTGAAATGAATTGAGGACAGTCTCAGAGACCTCTGGGACAACATTAAATGCACCAACATTCGAACTATAGGGGTCCCAGAAGAAGAAGAGAAAAAGAAATGGACTGAGAAAATATTTGAAGAGAGTACAGCTGAAAACTTCCCTAATATGGGAAAGGAAATAGTCAATTAAGTCCACGAAGCACAGAGAGTCCCATACAGGATAAATCCAAGGAGAAACATGCCAAGACACATATTAATCAAACTATCAAATATTAACTACAAAGAAAACATATTAAGAGCAGCAAGGGAAAAACAACAGATAACACACAAGGGAATCCCCATAACGTTAACAGCTGATCTTTCAGCAGAAACTCTGCAAGCCAGAAGGGAGCGGCAGGACATATTTAAAGTGATGAAGGAGAAAAACTTACAACCAATATTACCCAGCAAGGATCTCATTCAGATTTGATGGAGAAATTAAAACCTTTACAGACAAGCAAAAGCTAAGAGAATTCAACATCACCAAACCAGCTTTACAACAAATGCTAAAGGAACTTCTCTAGGCAGGAAGCACAAGAGAAGAAAAAGACTTACAATAACAAACCCAAAACAATTAAGAAAATGGTAATAGGAACCTACCTATCGATAATTACCTTAAATGTAAATGGAATAAATGCTCCAACCAAAAGACATAAACTGGGTGAATGGATACAAAAACAAGACCCATATATATGCTGTCTACAAGAGACCCACTTCAGACTTAGGGATACATACAGACTGAAGGTGAGGGAATGGAAAAAGATATTCCATGCAAATGGAAATCAAAAGAAAGCTGGAGTAGCAATTCTCATATCAGACAAAATAGACTTTAAAACAAAGACTATTACAAAAGACAAAGAAGGACACTACATAATGATCAAGGGATCAATCCAAGACAAAGATATAACAATTGTAAATATTTATGCACCCAACATAGGAGCACCTCAATACATAAGGCAAATACTAACAGCCATAAAAGGGGAAATCGACAGTAATACGATAAAAGTAGGGTACTTTAACACCCTGCTTTCACCAATGGACAGATCATCCAAAATGGTCAAAAATAAGGAAACACAAGCTTTAAATGACACATTAAGCAAGATGGACTTTATTGATATTTATAGGACATTCCATCCAAAAACAACAGAATACACATTCTTCTCAAGTGCTCATGGAACATTCTCCAGGATAGATCATATCTTGGGTCACAAATCAAGCCTTGGTAAATTTAAGAAAATTGAAATTGTATCAAGTATCTTTTCCGACCATAACGCTATGAGACTAGATATCAATTAAAGGAAAAATCTGTAAAAAATACAAACAAATGGAAGCTAAACAATACACTACTTAATAACTAAGAGATCACTGAAGAAGTGAAAGAGGAAATCAAAAAATACCTAGAAACAAATGACAACGAAAACAAGACGACCCAAAACCTATGGGGTGCAGCAAAAGCAGTTCTAAGAGGGAAGTTTATATCAATACAATCCTACCTTAACAAATAAGAAACATCTCAAATAAACAACCTAACCTTACAACTAAAACAATTAGAGAAAGAAGAACAAAAAAAAAACCCCAAAGTTAGCAGAAGGAAAGAAATTATAAAGATCAGATCAGAAATAAATTAAAAAGAAATTAAAAAGAAATGAAGGAAACGATAGCAAAGGTCAAAAACACTAAAAGCTGGTTCTTTGAGAAGATAAACAAAATTGATAAAGCATTAGCCAGTCTCATCAAGAAAAAAAGGGAGAAGACTCAAATCAATAGAATTAGAAATGAAAAAGGAGAAGTAACAACTGACACTGCAGAAACACAAAGGATCATGAGAGATTACTACAAGCAACTCCATGCCAATAAAATGGACAACCTGGGAGAAACGGACAAATTCTTAGAAATGCACAACCTCCCTAGATCCATGAAGGATCTAGGGGCAAGAAAGGAATAAAGACGCAGACGTAGACAATGCACTTGAGGACACGGGGAGGGGGAAGGGTAAGATGGGAGAAAGTGAGAGTGTAGCATGTACATATATACACTACCAAACGTAAAATAGATAGCTAGTGGGAAATAGCCGCATAGCACAGGGAGATCAGCTCGGTTCTTTGTGACCACCTACAGGGGTGGGATAGGGAGGGTGGGAGGGAGGGAGACGCAGGAAGGAAGAGATATGGGGACATATGTTTATGTAAATCTGATTCACTTTGTTATAAAGCAGAAACTAACACACCATTGTAAAGCAATTATACTCCAGTACAGAGAAAGGAAGGAAGGAAGGAAGGAAGGAAGGAAGGGAGAAAGAAAGAAAGAAAAAGAAAGAAAGAAATTGGGGACACAGAAAGGCTTTTGTGCCCAGGAGCCGCACAGGGTCCTGCTCAGTTTTGTCAGGTAGTTAGTCAGGCACTAGCAGCAAGGAGGTGACAGTGGTGAGAAAAACAAGAAATCAAGTCACACACCCAACCATCTGGGGACCCTCCCAGACTTGAGCAGCAAGGAGGTGAGAGTGGCGAGAAAGACTAGAAGAAATAAAGTCACACACCCAGAGCCTCCTGGGGACTCTCCCTTGACCCCGCCCAGAACGGGTGAAAGTATGGTCATGTGGTGGGTGGTAAAGAGGGGCACAGTAACACGAGGGGACTTCCCAGGACTGCGCATGCCCTTATCAGAGAGGCGTATAACCTACAGTAAACCCAAACTCATATAATAAAATCCATAGGTGGTTTTGCCCCCCACACCCCCAGTGGGCGTTTCTTAGCAATTCAAGGGTGACAGCATGCGCAGCAGTAAACTTGTTACAGAGCTCAGGGACTGCTGATCAAATAATGATCACCTCTCACTCCTCCCCCCACCCCACCTCCCCGCAAAATGCTCCTTAAAAGCGCCCTGAAGCCTGTACAGGAATGCTGCTTTCAATTCGCAGAAACAGCCCACTTTGTCTCTGAGAGTGTACCTTTGCTTTGATAAACTTTGCTTTGGGCCTGCTTCACTTCACTGAAACAGCCCGCTCTCAGAAACAGCCTGCTCTCCCTCTCCCTCTCTGAGAGTGTACCTATGCTTAAATAAGCTTTGCTTTGTTTTTAAGCTTAATGTGCTTAAGCTTAACGTGGTAGCTTGCAATTCTTTGCTTACTATCATGGAACCAAGATTGCTGGTCCGGGCCTTCAGTTGAAGCTATTTTGTTACAACGCACGTCCACCCGGTGACATTGCCAATGGCTCTTCTGAATATATCCTTTCATTATCCTGATGCTTAACTCAGGCTACCACAAAACAGAGTCTATTAACTCATAAAATGCATCAGAAATGCTCCTATAAATGTGTAGTTGATCCAATAAGAAATGAACAGTTTCAAAGCCTACATAAAAATTCTCCAGACTCCATCATCTTCTCCCTTCTTAAACCTAAATGTCAAACCTACACCTTTTCCTACAAAAGTATGGTGCCCTTCCCCTTCAAACTGCTGACACAGTTCCAGAGGGAAGTGACAGGGTCACACATTCATATCAAGTTTGTGTCGAGAATCAGGTAAACCCTAAGAAAGGACCAAGCCTTCTCTTTATTTCCAGTCCTAGATTTAAAGTAACTTCTCTATGTAGCTTAGCTCATCCCCTCACTGCCTCAACAAAAAGATATGTTTTTGTCACTTTCATGCACAGATAAGATTTGTATCAAGGTCATTGGGGAAGGCACTGAGATTTTTCAATTTAAACAACAGTTCACATCAGTGAAGTCTTGGTTAAACAAATTCCCAGCGAAACACAAGATAAGGCAAACCTATTAGTATATTAAATGGAAAAATTGTTGCTGTATTATGTGTACCAGTGGGGGACAAAAGGAAGGAGAGAGCATCTGGGCATGGTTTGATAATTATCCATTAACCAGTGCAATTAATAAATTCTCCAGACAATTACCTTGACCCAAATATTTGCTCAAGCCCACAATGATCATTTTGATGGTAGATGGCAAGAGATCTCAGACATAATCTTGTCCTGCTTTGCCTCTGCCTGCCTGTGCTGGGCAGCAGTCAGATGGCCCTGCTCATATCCATGTGTTTGACTTGCTGGTGTTTTGTTGCAGAGATTGGAATCAGGGAATAAGACAAAGAAGTGAAAGCAATCTATGGAGGGTGAAGTGATATTTTTCCTCTTCTCCAGCTAGTGATTAAATTAAAACAATATTTGTCTTATTCAGTAGTTCAGGCTACTATAGAAAAAATACCATAGACTGGGTGGCTTAAACAACAAACATTGATTCCCCAAAGTCTGGAGTCTGAGACGTCTAAGATCAAAGAGCCAATAGATTCAGTGTCTGGTGAGAGCCCACTTCCTGGCTTGTAGACAGCAGCCTTCTTGCTCACATGAGGCTCATATGATAGAGAGAGAGTTTTGATTCCTTCATCTCCTTATCAGGGCACTGATCCCATCATGGGGGGGGGCTCCACCTTGAGGACTTTGTGTAAACCCAATTAACTGTGAAAGACCTTACCTACAAACACCATCACATAGGAGATTAAGGCTTCCAGGTATTAATTTTGGGATGGCACATACATCCAGTCCATAGCAGTATTCTCTGGTCACATTTGAGGTATCAGATGTAGTGGTTTCATAAAACAACAAAAACAAACAAAAAATGAAAACAAACACAGACTGGCTTAAGAACCAGTGAAACTGAACTTGAATCTTAATGTTGACAAAGTATGTTTGGTACCCTTGCTCAAGTCATGAAAAATGAGAGTTAAGAAGGGGGAAGAATTGTGTGGTTTCTAAAATGGCTCATGGCTTACACACTGCATATCTAAATAGTGGATCTGTCTTTATCTTTGTCTCCGGGCATCTGAAGGTGTTTAATAAAGTAAGTGAACCTCTTTGTGAGGTCTCTTCACTTGCAACCCTATCATGAGATGCCAAGGACACCATTCTCAGGACAGAAATATTGAGAAGACAAGTCCTGGAATTCAAAGGCAGCAACATGGTTGCATAGTTGAAGGATATAGATATATTCATACTGTTTAGGTCCAAAAAAAGAACTCACTCATTTCCAAAGCAACTCTTTGATATCAATCTGAAAAAAAATCAGATTAAAATAATCCCAGGCTCTTGTGACCATCTAGAGTGGTGGGATAGGGAGGGTGGGAGGGAGACACAAGAGGGAGGGGATATGGGGATATATGTGTACGTATAGCTGATTCACTTTATTATACAGCAGAAACTAACACAACATTGTGAAGTAATTATACTCCAATAAAGATGTTAAAAAAAGAAAAAAAGAAGAATCCCAGGCTCACTGCTGCATGCAAAGCAGAGTGATGATGTCACGAGGCAGATGCAAATCGGACCCTTTGCAGGAAGCTTCTGTGTTCACAATGTCCTTTACCCTGAATCTCAGGGGACTTCAGCCCTGTCATCTGCCTTCCCTGGAATCTCTCTCTAGTTTCATTCTCTTTCTTGACGTAGTTTAACCAGAAGTACACATACTAGCCCAAGTGTGACCTAACCAGTACTTCGTAAATTTTTTTCTTGTTTTATGACCCATATTCTCGTCTGGTGTAAAAACTGTATTGATCTTTTGGCCACAGAAATATATTTGACAAGAGCCATCCGAAAACAGTCCAAAATGATGGCTAGGTTTATTTTCTTTATTGAAAAGATAATCAGTTCCAGTTATAAAACGGATTGTTATATCCAGGAATAATTTTGCTAATGTGGCATAAGGCAGTGCTTCTCAGGCTAAGAAGTGGGACTCATTAGTTGGTCATGCCATGTTAAAAAGAAAGGACTGAAAGAAAGAAAAGAGAGAAAAGGGGAAGAAAGAAAAGAAAATGGATAGGACATTAAAAATGTCTCACGATATGGTTCAGTATTGTTTTATAAAACATTTGTTTCACTGATACGTACTTAAATGCAAAAAAATCTACTGTATTTACAGGATTGCGATGTAAAATGTATTTCCTACTCTAGGTTATGTTTCAAAAGTTTGAATGCTACTGTAAGAGGTAAGAAATTTTACTAAAGAAAGAGAAAATGTTAACCTTAGAAGTTAACAGGACACACTCTTTAGAGGTCAGCCATGTACATACAGGTAGAAAAACATAGGGCAAGGCAATAACTATATCCAGCCTCAAAAAATGCCATCACCTCATCACAGTGGGAGCACCCCAGGCTGGACCACACCAGTGTCTGGTCTTCTCTGTTCTGAAAACGATCACTGTGCAGGCAGCAGGGTGAGACTGCTGATAGCCCTCTGAGGATGGAAGAGTGAATGCATTCAATTTCACCCTTGTAAAATCAAACACAGCGCTTCCCTGGTGGCGCAGTGGTTAAGAGTCCGCCTGCCAATGCAGGGGACGTGGGTTCGAGCCCTGGTCCGGGGGGATCCCACATGCCGCAGAGCGGCTGGGCCGATGAGCCACAGCTACTGAGCCTGCGCTCTAGAGCCCGTGAGCCACAACTGTTGAAGCCCGCGTGTCTGGAGCCCATGCTCCGCAGCGGGAGAGACCCCAACAATGGGAGGCCCCCGCACACCGCAGCAAAGAGTGGCCCCAGCTCGCCGCAGCTACAGAGAGCCAGCATGCAGCAACGGAGACCCAACGCAGCCAAAAGTAAATAAGTTAATTAAAAGAAAATCAAACACAGAAAAGGGCCCGCCTAGAGCTGTTATCTACGATCAGAAACTATAGTTAAATGTTTCCTTTGGGTTTTTTCCTCCTTTTGTATTTCCCCTCCAATCATTTAAATAAAATAACTGAATAAAACGTAAAAGCACCCCCGAAATGATAACAATACCTTGACTCAGGCATTTGTATGACTTCTGGGCATGCACTGGCTGTCAGGGACAGAAAGTTCACTGAGCATGTCCCGTGGAGCAGGACATAGCTAGTCCCAAGGATATCTTTGGCTGGCTCCTTTTTGTCAATAATGACAGACAGGTTGCTTCACCTACCATGATGAAGAAAGCATCTTCCGTTTAGCATCTCTGCAAAGGTAACTGGGATTTATAGGCACCATATATTTTAAATTACTCATCCTAAGGGGATTTTGATTTTGCTGGAGATGCAGGGAAGAGGGAGTTCTTGAAAGATAGTCCCTGAGAGAAAAAAATCGAATCTTTAACCCTCACTGAACTAGAGAGATGGATACTGTTTGAACTTTGGAAAGAGAATCTCAGAGGAACAAAGGAAGACTTTTGCTCTTTTGCCATGGGACCTTATACAAACAATTTAATCCCAATTAACGTTTTCTTTAACACCTGGTAGAAGAGGGGTCCTGATCAAATAATTTCAATTTAATACACATGAACTTAGAGTTACTTACATGAAAGACACTGAACATAGTACTAGGGGCATAAAGAAGAAGAAGTACCAGGACTCATCACCTTGTGAACTCAACAGGGAAACAATGAACCTTAGTATAAGGCATTATAGGGTGTGTTGCCCACATCACAGACAATGGGAGCCCCAAAACCTGTTGAACAGGGCTGTGAGGGTGCATACAAACCAGGAGACCATCCTTGACCCCTAAGGGAGGGTCTACCACATGCTAACCAAGCCCATCTCTCATTGTTGCCTCTCACTGTCCCCCAAAACCATCCAGGCTATCGCCATATGGGCACATGTTAAGTTCAAATATGAATGCTTTCTCTTGCTACTGTGACAGGAGGGTTTTTCAGTTTTTAGGAATGCACAGTTCAGAGCAGGGATTCCTGATACAAGTCCCCCTCCTACTTCTTAGTGTCTCAGTAAGCAGGGAGGTTCGTTGAGAGTTTTATTTTCAGAGACAGTGGTATCATGCCAGAATTCCTCAAAGCAGGATCTGGTATCTGCAGTATTTGGATTAGCTCAGATATAACTAAAATGGATTTCTGCCTCCCATTTGAAATATTGTTAGTATAAACCTTTCTCAGAAAGTGAGTTGAGATCAGATGGCACAGGGATGTAAAGTGTGACTGGATTATTGAATTCGGAGCTTGGGCAGTGGTTTATCAACAGGACGTGAGGGGGATTTGGGAGGAGCAGTCCACCCCTCGGGGAGAGGTACTGATATTTTATCACGAGATTGCCACTGCATGGTGTTCATAAAAAGCAGACTGACTTTTAATTAGTTTTATAATTGTTTATACTTTCTCTTTAGACCACACACTATTTCCTCGTTGCCTGCCCCTGGGGCAGGAGGCAGACCACCCCAACTGCCCCACCTCCTACATCATTGGCTTGGGTTTCCATTTTTTGCGATGTTCTAATCTTAGGCATGTCAATACCTGAGTCTGTTTCCCCATTCATAACATTTAGAAACTTGCAAGTTTAATACTCTTTGGTTTATAATGCCAAGTACATATAAGTTAAGCTGGAAGCCTTGACATCACCTAAATTTCTGTAACGGGGGCAGCTGTATTCTCTAAGCCCTGTCATCATTCTCTTTTACCTCTGAAGTCTATACATGATGGCATTTTAGTATTAAACATTTACTGAAAATATTAGCTAGGAAGAAACACTGTTTTCCTTCTTTTTTTAATATAAATTTATTTATTTTTATTTATTGTTTTTGGCTGTGTTGGGTCTTTGTTGTGTTGCGCAGGCTTCTCATTGCAGTGGCTTCTCTCGTTGCGGAGCACAGGCTCTAGAGCGCCCAGGCTTCAGAAGATGCAGTGCGTGGGGTCAGTGGTTGTGGCTTGCTGGCTCTAGGGTGCAGGCTCAGTAGTTGTGGCGCACGGGCTTAGTTGCTCCATGGCATGTGGGATCTTCCTGGACCAGGGCTTGAACCAGTGTCCCCTGCATTGGCAGGTGGATTCTTAACCACTGTGCCACCAAGGAAGCCCTGTTTTTCTTCTAATCATCGACCAATTCTTCAAATTTCCAAGCTTTTGCAATAGGGTCAACAGGGGACTACTTTCAAATCACATAACTCTGCTAACCAAGAAAATTCTATCTTGGCTCTCAGTAATCCATGAACTCCTGAAGCTTCCAAGAGTCCTTGCATGCTTAGAGCTGAAAAATATCTTTCCTAAATTGGATTAAATAATGTGTAGATAAATATGTATATAGTATTTTAATAAGGGAAGCAGATGCTATTTTCTTTCATTACATCTTCCATTCATGTTGCTCTGAATTTAGAGCTCAGAGGAAGTCATTACATTTAATAATAGAGCAGGGTGTTGAATGTATATTAATTAAATATCAGCAGATGGTAAAGGGAGTCCTCGCTGAGTATGAATAAGGAGAGAGAGAGTTCTAACTGCCATGTAATTAAGCTGAACCTGCAGAAACAATGGAGGTGTGATTACTTTTTTATTAACACATTATACTTACATGTGATGTGGAAGAATTTAATTACTCTGTAACTCCTATTAGGGTAAGCCAAGTTGCTCTCACATTGAGTTGGTCTCTGTTCCCAGCAAACACGATGGAACAGCCCACGTCACGTTATTTCCAAGCATTTTGATTGTCATGTGGTGCAGGTTGGGGGATGGTCCCCATGCGTCTCCATATTTGGATGTGTCTCAGTACCACCAAGCAGCCAGCCTATCACCTCTGTTTCCTGCTAAGTGTTAGTGGATAAGCCCAAAACTTCAGAGCAGTGTAGAAACAGAGGGGTGAACTTATCTTTCTTGCTGAGGCATGTCGTGGACATATCACAGTTGACAATCAGGTTTTACTCAATTTAGAGAAAAAGTTAGGAAAGAAGAAAACGAATCAGTTTCTGCCTTGAGGCTGGTGAGCAAGTGAGTTGCCTTGAGTTGCAGAAAGCCCACTCTCCGACGGTGTATTTGTCTTTCATGATCATTTATTTGTTTGAACGCCAGTGTATCTATCAAACGGCAATTGCTACTTGCTGGTCATTGATATACACATATACATTTTGAATTTCATACCTTTTCTTTTCTGGTGGTGGTGGTCTAGCTTCCACCAATGTTTCCATGGGATTCTCAGCAAGTTGAAGATCTTAGAGGAACAAATGATAGATAGAGCTTCATGTTATTACTATGAGGAGGGCCCTAGATTAACACTCTGTGATTGACCTAGACCTTCCTTAATCTGATTATGGGCATATGAACATTCATTCTGGGGTGGAAAGGTATAAGTAGCTAACTGTTTGGTACTTCTCAGTATGATGAATGCTTATGAGAAAGGATTTGTGAGACAAGGCCAATCTTCGGTGATTATTTGCTTCCAGTGGGGAAAATAGGCAGTTATTTACCTGCTCCAGTTTTCTAGCTAGGAAGGTAAAAGTATTAGCAAACAGACAAGCAAACTATAAAAAGAAGCATGGTTAAACACCACTCCAGAGCCAACCTCAGTGCATTTCCCTCTTTGTTATGGGGGGACTTGATATCTAATTGGTTCTCTGTCCTCTTCTCAATGTTGGAGCCATAATGTTAATACCCAGGTATCTCTGACTATGAGCTCTTGATTCAAATGTGTCCAAAGCTAGGGATGGCGTTAGGGAGCCCTAGTGAAAAACTGAAGTGACTCAGTTCAGTGTCGAGCCAACCTTAGTCTAATATCCTCTTTCCTTTTTCAGTAACATTTAAGCACCAGGCCTTCCAATATGGATTTTAGACCAAATCCTCACCTTACACTCTGACTCCTATAACTAGATCTCCATTTCTCTTGGCTCCTGAATTGCTAACTTGACCTGTATTCAAGTATTTTTAGAATTTCCATAGTGTAAGTCACTCACCCAAGAGTCCATACTCATCAGCGATGGAGCTGAATTCATCCAGAGCTGTTTGACTTCAGGGCCTGAACTATTACTTACAAAGCTCTGATAACCTTGAGATTTTTTTTCTATTGTTGGCCATCTCTCTAATGCTCAGAAATTCATGACTCTCATTTACTCCCCTCTTTGAAATTCTATTTAGAAATACATATTCTGAAATCGTAGCCATCAAATTCCAGGAACAACAACAATAACAAAAAACAAGCAAACAAAAAAAAACTAAGCATACTTCTGTTTTTTTTTTTGGATGCAGTAGTAAAAAAATCAAGCACTTTATAGACCTGGCTGAATCACTGTCTATGTAACTGTGTTCACGTTACTTAACCTCTCTGTTCCTCTATTTCTTCATATGAAAAGGAGAATGATAAGTACTGCTAAATTAGGATGCTGTAAGGATTGAGGAAACTAACACATATGCTGTTTGCCTAGTCAAGTGCAGAGACTACAGTGCTAGGTTGCTGGTTTCAAAAATCAGTTTGTGTGACCTTGGAAAAGTTATTTGATGCCTCAGTTTTCTCATCTGTAAGTGGTGATAATAATACCTCCCTTACAGTGAGGATTAAACTATTATATATAAAGCACTTTTTACACTTGACGTAGACAGTGCCACGTCTATGTTTGCTATTATTATTACAGTTCCTGGCACACAACACATCCAGGAATGATTATACAAAAGAACCAGAACAACGTTTGCTATGTGGTTAGGTGTTAAAGAACTGTTAGTCAGCTACCCCTTTAACTTTCCTAACATCAACAGACGAACCCCAGTTATAACTAGGGCTTGGGGGGAGTTCTCAAATGATTATGGAATCATTTCAAACCCCACAAAGCCGCAGCATTAAAATTATAAAAGAAATCTCTTAGTATCGAAAGGGTTCCCATAAATCTAGGATTTATGCTCCTAGATGATACAATTTGAAGTAAGCATGTTTTCATTCTTTCTTTTCTTCCCAGAAGGAGATTCACACAGATTATTCTAACTGCCCACTTTCATCCTATTCCAAGAAATCTTGGCTTCAGAGCTTGTTTTAAATTATTAGGGCCTAGAGTTAAAAGGCATTTGCTCCTGAGTCAAATATAAATCAGACACAGGTAATGCACCCTCCTGGTGTGAGTTCGGGGGACGAGATCCCTAGCAGCTGCTCATGTCCCAGTTCAGATGTGGTGGAAAGCTGGAGGGCTGACATTGGTCCTCAACACATTACACAACCTTCCCTACATCACACTGAAGGGGAAAGTGGCCACAGATGTGTGCATGATCACTGGGCCATGAATAATCTTTTTTTTTTTTCATTACTAACACAGTCATTTAAATGTTGATGGCCTCCTGAAGGACAAAAACATTACAAAGATGTTTTCCATCTCATATTTGGAAATTGTTTTAAAATGTACCTACTCCAATGCCCCCGCTCTTTTTTTCAGCCTCAGGAAACTGAAGCTCAGAAAATTGGTGGTGCCCTGACACTTGTCATACCATTTAATTTATGTTTCCTCACTCTTAACTCCAGGACTCTTTCCAATGCTCTCGCCTGAAACATCACTGGATTCAACTGCCCTGAATTAACTGAATCACTCCTGGAAACAGGAGGAGCGCATATGGTCTCTTGTGAATCCAGCCCCAAATCCTTGTGGGAGCACTGCTTACCTGCAGCTTTTAATGAACAAATAAAGCCCATGTGTAAATAAGCACAATCATTTCCATTAGACCCTAAGAAGCTCATCAGGTTTACACCAGTAGGGTTCATTGCCAAAATGGCCAGGAATAACGTTTAGGGTTGCTCTCTGCTTTCCAAAACATAGCTCAGGTGTCACATTAGATGGATAAACCTATTCTCCTTTGAATCTATTGCTTCTTCCTTTGGTTCTGCTGTAAGATTTGCAACTAGAGCTGCCTTCTCCAAAAGCAGGGTTTGAAATAGAGATTAGTATAGTTCTAAATGAAATCTCTTTCTAAAATAAAGGAATTAGCCCTCAACAATTAAATTATAAGACCCAATTAATTCATTTTTATTAATACAGATAATTCCTCTGGGTCATTTAAAATGCATATGGCAGTGCAGTAGGGGCCAAGCCAACATAAATTCATTTTCTCAAGTCAGTCCTATTATTTTTCTAAGATAAACATAGGCAACCTGACACTGTGGAGGGAAAAGAAAAATACAATATCTGAGGCTCAAATAAAAAACCAAAACAAAACAGTTCCTAACAATAAATAAATCCACCATGGCCTTCAAAAATCGAAAGAATACAGGAAACTTTCACAGCCAGAAGTAAGATAGAACATTATATGCCTGGTATTTCTCCACCCTTGGCGAAGAAACATCTGATTTTTCTAGAATGTGACAAGCTATCTGGGTATAAAAAGCGCCTTTCTTCTCTATAATTAGAAGGAAAAAAAGTGCTATAATCTCATGGACATTAGACCCCAGCTCATTTGGGGGTAAATGCCTGACAATTGCAGGCATGGTAATTCTTAAGCTGCAAATAAATCCCAAGATATGCAGCCCAATAAAGTAAAAATTTTAAAGTGGTTACAGGGTAGAGCATATTTCTGGCCCTGAAGAGGACACGGTCTGTGGATCAGCTTACAGAGTGAGGATGTGGACACACCGACTCAGGTTTGAACTGGACTTCATGGCACTGAACTAGCCTCAGCTTTTTCCCCATTCCTGAGCATCAAAAAATGTCCCTGCAGCTCTGGATGCCTCTATGCAAGTGAATGAGACCGCGCGATTTCTCAGTCCTCCTACGCAAGGTGATACACAAAGCACTTCAGGGGATGGGCCTCCGTCCATTTGAAACATTGTGCATTTCCCTGTGGTTTAATTTAAGCTCATCTTTTTTTTTTTCTCTCACGAAATGGAATACAGCTTCTCCACAAGGAATGAGAGAATGGCTTCCACATAGGGCCCTTAATGGATAATTAATGATTCAGACTTGATTTTTATGGAAGCTAAGGTCCAAACTTTGGATTCGTCCTTAATGAATATAAGTTCAAAATACTTTAAGAACACCACCACCTCAACACTCCACTGCACCCACATTCATCTGAGACTCTACTTCTCAACTGGATTTCAGTTGCTGGATCTCTTCTCCAACAGATTTCCCCACTTTCACCCATGTGCCCTGACAGCCTACTCTCAGCACAAGGACCAACGGGATCCTTCTAAACTGTGTTGACCTGAAGCAAACAGACTGCCAGATATTTCTCCAGCAAAGATGGATTTCTTAGAGATCAGCAGAGAATTGCAATTCAGGGTCTGCAACATGGCGAGCCATGGTAAGTCTCCATACAGCAAGGGAAGGAGAACATTTTTAAAGAGAGGAAGAAGAAGTTGGGAGGGTTATAGTAAACGAAGAGTCCATGGCTTTTCATTAGCTGAGTTTCTGCCAGGAAAGAAGCAGAGTCTTTCCTCTTCCTGTTGGGCTCTGCTATTGAGAGCTCCCCCTTCTGGTCTCCCAACTCTATTTATCAATAATTAAGGTTTCTGTTGATTAATTTTTTACAATTGTAAGGCAGATCATGCCATTTATCTGCTCAAATTCCTCCGATAGCTTCTCCTATAGGAAATTGGCCTTCACTACCGTACTGTCGTTATTTCTCTCACTCTCATTTCCTTTCTCTCTCCCTACTGATTTTCTGCTCATTATGAAATGTCTGGCACACTTCCAACTCTGGACCTCTGAATTTGCTTCAGGGAACTCTCTTCCTCCAGATTACCACATAGCATACACTCCCCATTTCTTAAATCTTTGGTCAGATATTCTGTTATTAGCGAGGCCTTTCCTAACCAATTTGAACAAAATGTCAAGCTCATCCATTTTCCATATGCTTCATCTACTTTGTCCCTAGTATTTATGATCACTTGACTGATCTGCATTGATAGATGGCCAAGCTGCCTTCTTCGTCTAGCTCCCTGAGAATGAGGACTTCACTGCAGTAGATCCTGCGTCTAGAACAGTGCCTTCCATCTAAATAGTCACTCAATACATATTCATAGAATGAAGGAGGATTGAAAAGATTATTCTAATGCATTGTAACGGGCTAAATTCATTCTGAATGGCCCCAACTCATTCTGAACGGTCCAAACAGATTCTGGCTGCGTCAAAAAAGATCTAAGATGTGAAGCCCAATTTTCACACACTTTCCCACCAACTCAAATAACTTCTTCTGGGAACTGACTAGACTGTGAGGTCTTTGAAGGAAGGACTACCTCTTTTTTGTTGTTTTACCTCCAGCACCTAATGTAGGCATGACCCATACCAGGGACTTAATAAATGTTAATAAATTAAAAATCTGTCAACACAGGGTGCGATTCTTTCAAACCAGTACTGCTCAGTTTGCAAAAGATCCACAGACGTTAAATTCATATTTAAATATGATAACGTATCAAAATTACTGCAACAGCATACCTACAACAGATTAACTACTTTCACCATTACCTTTTCCAGTACAAAAATTATATTAATCATAAAGATCTTGTCTTTTACAAATTCCATTGTCACAAATAGCATAGGAAGTTGGTGCAGAGAGGCGTTATGACTCTTATAGTACAAACTTAAAGAGATTAAGATTAGTACAAACAGGATATTTGAACTTTTAAAAAATACTGCAATTTTAGCAGGGCAGAGTTGAGGATTTTCTTCCAAATTAATAGTATTATCAACTCTTTTATATAATTCTCTAGGGAAAAATCTGTGTGCAAAGTTACTGATGGTCATCATTTAAAGAAAGAAATTATGACAGAAAAAAATTTCTAGCCATAAGCAATTAGCTAATTACAAATTCATACCTACTGTACTAATACACTAATATTACTATACTTCTAACATTTCTTGAGTACTTCACCCAATGTCAAGCACTATGTTGAGAGCTTTAGATGTAATGCTTATTTAATCCTTAAGCAGACTTGTAATGTGGATACTAATATCATCTCTATTTTATAGACAAAGGAATTAATATCTAGATATGTTAGCTTTCTAAGACCACAATTAGTACTTGATTGAACTTGGGTTCAAAACTAGGTCCTTCGGGCCTCAAAGTCCAGGGTATTAGTGTCCTGTTTTATAAGCTCTAGTCATTTACACGACTGGGGGAATGTACCCTGTTTTCTCATCAAAATATATGTGACTTAATTATAAAAGATAATCTAAAGTATACTATTCTTTATGTAAGAAAGAGATTTAAGAAACCATGAGTGTATCTGCTAACTTATGCAAAAAAAAAAAAAAAAAAAAAGGAAAATGAATAAACCAGAAACTAATGAGACAAGTTACCTAACAAGAGTGGGTGAGAAAAAATGGGAGGATGGTAATAGGGTGGAAGGGATGAGGAGAGAGTGAAACTTGTTTAAATATACTTTTTGGTATATTTCTGGTAAAGTTTAACACACTCCATGTGATTTATAATAAGATATACATATATATAAAATTTGGTCTTCGTGTAGTTTCTGACAGAGCTCTGAAAACCCTTGGAACTTCCTAAGTGATAAGAGCAATAAAAGTGCCTTTTGTTGTGTTAATGAGGTGACTTTTGGAAAGTGCCTAAGGATGGGGGCTGGTTGCCAGGAGAACCAACCTTGTGATTAGAAGGTTGCAACTTTCAGTCCTTGCCTCCAACCCCACCTCTGGGGAGGAAAAAGGGGCTAGAGGTTGAACTGATCGCCAGTGGCCAATGATTTAGTCAATCATGCCTACATAATGAAGCCTCCACAAAAGGACGGGGTTTGAAAAGCTTCTGGGCTGATGAACACTCAGATTTGGGAAGAGTGCTGCTCTCAGAGAGGGCAATGAAGCTCTGTATTCTTTTCCTATACCTTGCCCTATGTATCTCTTCATCTGGTTCTTGATTTGTATCCTTTAAAATCCTTTGTAATAAATTGATAACATAATGAGTAAACAGGTTTCCTGAGCTCTGTGAGCCAGTCCAGCAAATTAATTGAACCTAAGAAGGGGGTCCTGGGAATCTCTAATTTATAGCCAGTTGGTCAGAAGTATAGGTAACAGCCTAGACTTGAGATTGGTGTCTGAACTGTGTGGGCGGCAGTCTTGTAGGACTGAGTCCTTAAACTGGGGTATCTGAGGCTACCTCGAGGTAGACAGTGTCAGAGCTGAGTTACACTGTAGGACATCCAGCTGCTGTCCAAGAATTGCTTGCTAGATCTGAGGGGAGGGTTCCTCTGCCTTACTACCACCACATCAGAATTTGGTGATGGGATCCCCTTCCTCCAAAATAAATAAATAACTGAAACCAACCAGGATGCCGGGGAGACCCCAAATGGAATTCAAACTGTAACAAATGACTTTCACTGTGTTATGCCTGAATAACTTGAATAAGGTAATTACATTGAAAGGCAAGGGAAAGAGAAGAATTGACCTACATAACTTTGGAAAAGAAGACTGTGATTATATGCTATAAAGATTACAACAAAAAGAACTGTACACTGACATGGCATTCTTGTTAGTAAATCTGATTTTCAGGGGGATATAGCTCTAAAACTAATTTATGTATATATTAGGATTGAGAAGATAAGTAAATATATAGTAGGTAATGAAAGCCACGTTTCTCAATGTAGGAAAAAGAAGTTACAGATGAGAAAATGGACAAGGCTGTATCTCTGTGTATGTGAATAAACAGGCAGGCCCCGTGTTATTGCACTTTACTTTACTGTGTTTTGCAGATGTTGCATTCTTTACAAATTGAGGGTTTGTGGCAACTCTGCATCCGGCAAGTCTATGGCACCATTTTTTTTTCCCAGCAGCATGTGCTCACTTTGTGTTTCTATGTCACATTTTGATAATTGTCACAATATTTCAAACTTTTTTTTTATTATTGCATTTGTTATGGTGATCTGTGATCTTTGATGTTACTACTGTAGTTGTTTTGAGGTGCCAGGAATCATGCCCATACAAGATTATGAACTTAAATGATAAATGTTATGTGTGTTCTGATTGCTCCACCAGCTGGCCTTTCCCCTATCTCTCTCCATGTCCTTCAGCCTCTGTATTGCCTAAGACACAATATTGAAATTAGGTCAATTAATAATCCTACAATGGCCTCTAAGTGTTCAAGTGAAAGGAAGAATTGTACATCTCTCACTTTAAATCAAAATTTAGAAATGATTAAGTTTAGTGAAGAAGACATGTCCAAAGCTGAGATAGGCCAAAAGCTAGGTCTCTTGCTAACCAAGCTATAAAAGCAACGGAAAAGTTCTTGAAGGAAATTAAAAGTGCTCCTCCTGTGAACACACAAACGATAAAAAAAAAAAAAGCAAAACAGCCTTACCGATGATATGGAGAAAATTTGAGTGGTCTGGATAGAAGATCAAATCAGCTACAACATTTCTTAAAGCCAAAACCTAATCCAGAGCAAGGTCCTAACTTTCTTCAGTTCTATGAAGGCTGAGGGAGGTGAGGAAGCTCCAGAAGAAAAGTTTGAAGCTAGCAGAAGTTGGTTCATGAGGTTTAAGGAAAGAAGCCATCTCCATAATATAAAGTGCAAAATGAAGCAGCAAGCACTGATGTAGAAGCTGCAGCAAGTTATCCAGAAGATCTAGCTGAGATAATGAAGGTGGCTACAATGAACATCAGATTTTCAGTGTAAATGAAACAGCCTTCTGTTGGAAGAAGATGCCATCTAGGACTTTCATAGCTAGAGAGGAGAAGTTAATGTCTGACTTCAAAGCTTCAAAAAACTGGCTGAGGGGCTTCCCTGGTGGCACAGTGGTTGAGAGTCTGCCTGCCGATGCAGGGGACATGGGTTCGTGCCCGGGTCTGGGAAGATCCCACATGCCGCAGAGCACTAGGCCCATGGGCCATGGCCGCTGAGCTTGTGCGTCCGGAGCCTGTGCTCCGCAACGGGAAAGGCCACAACAGTAGAGGCCTGAGTACAGCAAAAAACAAAAAGAAAAACAAACAAACAAACAAAAAAACTGGCTGACTCTCTTGTTAGGAGCTAATGCAGCTGGCAACTTTAAGTTGAAGCCAGTGCTCATTTACCATTCTGAAAATCCTAGCGCCCTTAGGAATGATGCTAAATCTACTCTATTTGTGCTCTATAAGTGGAACAACAAAGCCTAGATGACAGCACATCTGTTTACAACATGGTTTACTGTTAAGCCAATTGTGGAAACCTACTGCTCAGAAAAGATCACTTCCAAAATATTTCTGCTTACTGACAATACACATGGTCACCCAAGAGCTCTGATGGAGATGTTCAACGACATTAATGTTTTCATGCCTGCTAGCACAACATTCATTCTGCAGCCCATTGATCAAGGACTAATTTCAACTTTCAAGTCTTATCATTTAAGAAATATATTTCCTAAGGCCATAGCTAGTGATTCCTCTGATGAATCTGGGCAAAGTGAATTGAAAATATTCTGAAAAGGAATCACCATTCCAGATGCCACGAAGGACATTCGTGATTCATGGGAAGAGGACAAACATTAAGAGGAGTTTGGAAGAAGCTGATTCCGAACTTCATGGATTTTGAAGGGTTCAAGTCTTTAGTGGAAGAAAAAACTGCAGATGTGGTGGAAATAGCAAGAGAACTAGAGTTAGAAGTGGAGTCTGAAGATGTGGCCAACTTCACTGCTATCTTATTTGAAGAAACTGCCATGGCCACCCTAACCTTCAGTACCCACCACCCTGATCAGTCATCATTAACCGCCATTAACACTGACGCAAGACTCCACCAGCAAAAAGATTACAACTCACTGAAAGCTCACAAGAAGGTTAGCACTTTTTAGCAATAAAGTATTTTTAAATTAAGGAGGCACCTGAAGGATCCTTCAATGGCCAAATGTGTGACAACTTGAACAATGACAAAATATGACACTAACTGATTATAACACAAAGAATAAAGGAAATATTCATGAGACCATACTGATATAAATAAATAATTGAATGAATAAGTAATTTAGAGAGAAGGGAAAGCCCCTTCTCTAGAAAAATTGCAATTATACAATGTGGAAGAATAATGGAAATGAAAAATTATCACTAGGAAAACAGTCATAACAGTTGCAGACAAGAATCACTGATGGATTAGTGGACAAAAATATGAGAAAAAAGGACATTTTCATAATCTCAGAGTATCTCCCCACAAGACACGTAGCAGTTTTAAAGGAAAAACGGTAACTGTGAAGTGGAGATACGTGACAGATACTACCTTAACAAGGTGGTCAAAATCAACATCACCAATAACAAGACATATCAACATCATGTGCCCCCTGTTATAAAGTGAGAAGCCCACAGCATCATTTCTGTGCTATTTTTGCCAAAAATGCAGAACCTCAATCAAATCCTGAGACAATAGGGAAATCTAAATTTTAAAATATTGTAGAAGACAACTGACCAGTATTCTTCAAATGTGTCAAGTACCTGGAACTGTCACAAATTGGAGGAAAAGGGTACATAATAATGAAATATAATATGGAATCCTGAATTAGAACCAGAGCTATGAAATAAACATTAGTTGAAAAACTGGTGAAACCAGAACAGGGTCTATAGATTATTTACTAATAACCCATATATCCCAATGTTAATTTTCTGGATTCAATAATTATACTACGGTTATATATGACGTAAACCTTAGGAGATGCTGGGTGAAGAGTTATACAGAAATTCTGTGTCCTATTTTTGCAATTTCTGTAAGACTAGTAGCCTGAAAATTGAGTTTAAAAATATAAAAACATTTGAAAATAATTCTAAGAGGACTCTCTATGAGAGAGTCCGTTTACATGAAATATATTCATCTCCAAGAAGAGAGAAGATAATTTAGAACACCAATTCTATTGAGCACTATATTCATCTGCTTAAATTGCCATACGGAATGTCACAGATTGGGTGGCTTAAACAATAGAAATATATTTCTCACAGCTCTGGAGCCTTGAAGTCCAAGATCAAGGTGCCAGCAGGGTTGATCTCTAGTGGGCCTATCTTCCTGGCGCGTAGAAAGCTGCCTTCTTGCTGTGTCCTCACATGGCCATTCTTCTGTGCATGCTGAGAGTGAGAAATCTCTGCCATCTCTTCCTATTCTTACAAGGACACTAGTCTTATTGAATTAGGGCCCCACCCTATGACCTCATTTAACCTTAATTAATTCCTTAAAGGTCCTATCTCCAAAGTCACAATGGGGCTTGGGCTTCAACATATGCTCTTTGGGGTAACAAGATTCACTCCACAGCAAGGACCAACTAGATTCATTATCTTCATATGTTAAAAAAAAGACAGTGACTATACTGATGGACATTTTCTATAGGTAAAGGGAGATAACAAGGAGGAAGAGGAGAAGACAGAGAAAGACTACTTCAGTGTAAGATGATACGGTGGATAAAAGCATGTCTTCTGGATGAATACTTATAGAGCAGTACCCACAATTTGATTCTCACATAAATCATACAGTTAGTGACACAAGAGTACATGGAGTTTGTGATTCTGTGTATGTGTGTGTGTGTGTGTGTGTGTGTGTATAAGGCATAAAAACACTTTGATTTCACATCAGACTGCCCAGATTTTCATATAACCTCCTAAAACAAGAGGGAAAAAGGTACTTAGTAGCAGAAGTAGCTCCATTTATTCATACTAGCTGAATCTCAGTTATATTCAATCTGACATAAAACTCTATGAAACAGACAAGAATGACATTTAAATGCAAAGAATTGACAGACCTACCTTTCCCTCTCCACTCTAAATAATAAGGTACAGCCACATTCTCTAGCCAATTCCACTTCCTAAGTACCTTGTTTGACATTTTCCTGCAATGAATGGAACCCCTACCAGCATCATTAGCTTTGCAGGATTTTCTCCCGGGAATGGGCAAAGCAGCTGCCAATTCTAACCAGCCAGGATAGAAGGAAAAATACAGAAACAAAGGACAGAAAAAATACAGTAAATCCCTGCAGTAAATTTGAGAGGTTTTGTTTGCAAAAGTAAAAGATGAAACAAACGTTACAGCTTTTGGATACATCGGTGAAAGTAAACCAGACACTTATGTATAGATGATTGCAGTCCAAATCCGCCAAATCAGAGACCACAGTAAATCAAGGGGTAAAACGAGGAGCAAAATAGCACCAACTTCCGTGACATATGCATCTGAATATGTAGAGTTTTATATGTATGTTTGGTTAAGCTCATCATCATTTAGGGAAGAATTATTGACTATAAATTTTCCAGGGATTTTGCTCATTTTATATATATATATATATATATATATATATATTTTCTTTCTGCGGTACGCGGGCCTCTCACTGTTGTGGCCTCTCCCGCTGCGGAGCACAGGCTCTGGACGCGCAGGCTCAGCGGCCATGGCTCACGGGCCCAGCCGCTCCGCGGCACGTGGGATCCTCCCGGACCGGGGCACGCACCCGCGTCCCCTGCCTCGGCAGGCGGACTGTCAACCACCGCGCCCCCAGGGAAGCCCTAGAGTTGTTTCTGTAGCTTCCTTTCAAGCTCTGGTTATACCCGCCCATACTCCCACCAGAAGGCGAGGCAGAGGGGCTCTTCCGAAGGAAGTGTGAGATGATTAAAAGCGCATCTGCATCTCCTCTGTTCTGGCACGGCACTCTTAAAACCCTTGTAATTTCCTAAGTGATTAAAGAACTAGGAACATCTTTTGTTCTAATATTTGGTCTTTGATCCCAGTTCCTGACACCAAACTGACACCCTTGGAATTTCCTGGGTGATAGGAATGCCTCTTGTTCTAATAAGGTGACTCTGGAGGGGTTCCTGAGTGGGGGTTGGTCACCAGAAACACCCAGCCGTGATCAGAAGCTTGGAATTTTAGGTCCCACCTCCCATCCTCCAGAGAGGGGAGAGGGAGGACAAATGGAGTTAATAATCAGTCATGCCTATGTGATGAAGCCCCTATAAAAATCCCAAAGAATGGAGCTGCAAGAGTTTCCGTGTCACTGAACACATGGGGATGGGGACGCCCAGAGAGAGCATGGAAGCTCTGTGTCCCTTCCCACATGCCTGTTCTACACATCTCTTACATCTACATATTCATCTGTATCCTTTATCATATATTTTTATAAAACTGGCAAACAGTAAGTCAACTGTTTTCCTGAGTTCTGTGAGACCCTCTAGCAAATCAACTGAACCTAGAAGAGGGGGTAGTGGGAACCCCCGGTTTATAGCCCATCAGTCTGAAGCACAAGTAACAACCTAAACTTATGACTGGCATCTGAAGTGGGAGGGGGCAGGCTTGTGGCACTGAGCCGTTCACCTGTGGGATCTGACACTATATCCAGGTAGACAGTGTCAGAATTTAGTTAAATCATAGTATACCAGCTGGCATTGCAGAACTGTTTTGTGCAGGGGGGGAAAATCCACACATCTTGTGTCAAAAGTGCTGTGAGTGTAATAGCAGTGTGAGAGTAAAAGAGAAACTCTGGAGTGGGGCAAGTGTTTGCTACTCAGGTGGGAAACATCTGTGTGGGAGGAGCTTGGAGTGAGTTCTTGGTTAAGAAGCAGTTGAGGCATGATGTGGACATTGGAGTTATTCACGTTGTCCATGGCCCTGTGGCCAAGCAAAATCAATAGCTGTCTATAATACTTTGGATTGAGACAAATACCTAAAGTCATGCACAGTTGAAGCCATGGAGCTCTGAGGACTGTGCAAGTCCACGGCTTTTTTCTGAATCATCAACAATTGATCTTTTGGCACTCCTGCGGTCAGTGGCACCAAAGTGGTAGGAAAGAATCGGACAAAAACAAGAAAACTGGGTCTCTTTGTAAAATCACCTATGAGTTATAATGGTGAAGGGTTAGCAGATAAATGGTTATAATAAACTGAACAAACTCACTGAGCTTGATGAGAGACCCTTCAGATAGTTGATAGGTATTCATAAGGGGAGTGGAGAAGGAAGTCTAAAATTTTAGCAAGTCCTTATTGTCATGTATTAGGATTTGGTCTCAAGGAGTGTCAGGTGGTGTTCTGTCAGCCTGTACTTCAAAAATTTAAACAAGACCAATAAACGGGCTTTAGACTCAGAATTGTCATTGTTTTTCTTGTCAAAAGTCTCATAAATCTTAGTCTCCAGAAACCATCAAGTGGTAAAGAGAAAACACAGAAGTATAAATGACAAGGAGTGAAAAAGCAGAGGAGCCTCAAGCTAAGAAACAAAGTGAAGCTGGGGAGAGAACTGCATCACAGTGATTGCAGCGTCTTGGATAGTTCTCCAGCCCAAGAAACTGTACCAACACTGACCACAGAGTGAAGTTCACAGCAAGCACCCAAAATTGAAGACTGGTCTCCCTTCATTCTTTAACAAAACACATTGCACGTTAATATTTTCTGCCTACTTCATTTCCATCTTTGTCTTGTGTTCCTAACCTCCCATCTATTCAGCTCGTTCCTGTATGATCATCTGCATGAACGCTCCTTCTCTGCTCTTGTTTCTTTTTCTTTCTTTTTTTTTTCTGCTCTTGTTTCTGATTTACTGCATGATTCCTCCCTTCTGAAATGGCATGTGCTTTCAGTAACACACCCACTGGTTCAGATCTTTTTTTTTTTTTGTCTTTCACCTTCTTTCACAGGAAGTCTGGATTCAGGAATCTTGATATCTGGGCTCTATCTTAACCCTAGCCCAGACCCTAAAGCCTAAGTCCAAAAGTTTGCAACAGTGTAAAGACAGCCTTCAAGACATTTTGACTCTATGAATATCCACTGGGCCTTAGGTAAGCCAAACTTCAAAATTTCAATTTTTTCCATCTATAAAACAGATCACCAATGCTTCCCACATGACAGGAATACTCATCTGATCAATGAGGGAGAGTATCATAAGCTGTAAAGTGTGGAAATCCAATGTACTGGAGGAATGTGGTTAAATTCTCAAGGCCACCAGCCACTTCCTCCCCTTCCTCCATGGGAGAACTTACTTGTAGGATTTGATCCAGTACCCCAGGCCCCAAAAATCACTCCATGGCCCCACTTGGACTACAGACATTTCAATGCTCCATGGGAAGGTGGGATATGGAGGGACCACAGTCAATCTCACAGGGTTAGAAGCCTGAGTGCCAGGGTAGAGGTGTGGTTTCATGAAGCTTGAGCAGATGTATCCGTCTCATCTCCTCCCTCCAAGATAGCAGGTGACAACATAAGACAAAGAGGGAACGAGGTATGTATAAGTCAAAGTGCCCAGGAGGAATTCAAGGGTTGGGCACTGGATAGACCAACCCGAGACGTCAAATTTAAGGTGCAGGGAATGCAGAAGAGCAATGCAGAGTGTTTCAGAGCTCCAGATTTCTTCATCAGTGGGAGGAATCTTTGAAGTGGGCTTTCCAAGACAACTGCTGTGATTCCAAGTAACTTTTCAATTTGCCTTCACGGGCTGTGGTATGTGGTGTTATGCAGTGTAGACTGGCTTAAGGATCACATTTAGGACAGACAGCAAGTAGGGAAAACAGAAACACAAAGTAAGGGAGGCCTAGCTTGGGGTGTGGGGGGGAAGAACCCCCAAAACTTATCAAATGATGGCAAATGTCACAGAACCTTTGATTAACACAAAAATGAAAATGTAGCCTGAGCTGACATAATTCCATACACCTTCCCATAATGTATGCAACAATGTACTAACAGCATTTCTTGGTGTAGTGAAATCTTGTTAAACTGATATAGTTTTATTCAAAACAGCATGAATTTGAAGTAGCTATTTCTCCCTAGATGACTTAAACGTCTTACTGCTTTTAAATAAAATATCTGATAATATATACTTAAAGTTCTTTTTTTCATAGCTCCCTTAATATAGAATTAACAAGGTGTTACTCAATTATTTAGAGTTTTCTGGTAAAGGGCCCATGAAGCTTTCACAAAAATGGGAAGCGGGTCCATAGTTCTCATTTGACGTGATACAACTCAAATCTGTAAGTTGCAGGAACGTCTTCAGCCAGCAGGGCCAGTCTTTCACAGCATGGACCTAACTACTGTTACAGTAGTTAGGATGAGGCTGAGATCTGGAGTGAGTCTTGGTCAGTGTGTGAGCCAGAGCTGGAGTATGGGGAATGGTGGAACGACCTCCAAGCTGCCAGAATCGGACATTCAGAGCACGTGGTGTCAAGGAAAACTGATCTGGACAAATGAATGCCTCAGAGAGGAACGGCAAGACGTGTCCCAAAGGAGACAAGGAAATGCAGCCGCAGAGAACACAGGCATGAGCTGCAGGCAGGGAGACAGTGCAGTAGAATACTGCAATCCTGCTTTTGGAATGAGGTGTGCATTAGTTTTTGGTGTCTGCCACTTCCAAGCTGTGGGACTTTATAGAAGGCATTTCTGAGCCCCGTTTTCTTTATCGGTAAAATGGAAAGTCAATCTAAAACTTATGCCAGAGAGCTGAAGTGAGAGGACCAGAAAAACCACATCCAAAGATTCTAATATTTTATCTCACAGGATTCTTGTGAGGACTGTGTGCGTGAAATTATGTGAAAGTGTTCTGTAACTGTAAGGAATTACACAAGTATTACTCATTATTTTATGTATGCCAAATGAAATGAAAAGAAAAATGTTTTTTCCAAATTATAAAAGTTAACTAAAGAAATTTTTAAAAATCTATATCTTGAAAGAGAAAATTAAAAAGTTACAGTTAAGCTCACTACTCAAAATGTTAAAAAAAAATGATTGGCAAATTTTTTCCACTGTGTTGGTATATATTTATGTGTGTCTGTATTCCAACTAGGATCATATAGTATACACTAGACAGTCCTATTTTTTCTTTTTATCTAACAGCATTTTTCCATATTCTTGAATATCTCATTTCTAAATAAGGGAAAGGGAGATAATGTTGATTTAATCCCAATAAATGAATCAGAGCGGACTTTTATAATAAAAATATTTTTAAAGGAATTGTTGGTAAGCAGTTACTACTAGCTGCTGGGATTTTGTTATTTTAGCCAAGGATTGTGAATAAAAGGTTGAAAAAAATATATTCAAAGCAAAAGTCAATATGGGAATGAAAAAACCTGTAGGGAGAAAAAATAAAACAGAACTCCTTGCTATGTAGTAAAGATGACAGGAAGGTAATGAGGATTTAAAATATGTTATTAGGCATTGAGGTCTAGAATACCTGCTTACTGTAAAAATAAAATAAAATATAAACAAAGTCTTATTAACAAAGAAAAAAGCTAATTCTGTAACTCGATGAATGGCTGAAGAATGCAGACACCAAACCTTGACCATCATTTTAGAGACCAGCTTCGCTGTGAAACTCATAATCAGCCCCTGGTAGAATCACTTAACTGCAGATCACCCTGGAAATATGCATCTAGCGAAAGACAACCTGAGCTGTATGTGCAACTCTTATTATTCTGCAGTCTGCTCCAAATAAAGAATTTCATTATAAAGGAATGTTTGACCTAAGCTGGAATGTCCCTTTCACTTTACTGCTTCAAAAATACCATCCCTCGAGACCCCATACCCCTATAGATAAGCAACAAGGATATATTGTATAGCACATACTAATATAGCCATTATTTTGTAATAACTTTAAGTGGAGTATAATCTATAAAATATGTTGCATCACTATGTTGTACACCTAATATTAACTAATTAATATTGTAAATCAAGTATACTTCAATCAAAAAAAAATACTGTCCCTATATTATTCAGGTCATTGGCACTGGCGTGCAGTACATGCCCCAGATGTGTCCCTGTTTCTTGACCAAGCTAGTTGGTAATACACCATTTAATCACGTTCATGTTATCTAACACTGTATAACAAACAATCTTGAAACTTGATGGTTTAAGAGAACAATGGGGCTTTATGTTTCTTACAGATCTGTAATTTGGTCAAGACGTGTGCTGACTCACCTCTGTTTCGTGGTTTCTGGGGCCTTGGAATGGCTGATCCAATGGCTTGAGGCCAGAAAAGCTGTCTCAGGGGTCCAAGCGGGAATGTTCCCAGGCCTGGGTGAAAACCACAGGGCTTTTTTGAAGGGGACTTAATTTCAGAAAAACTGGAATTATTATTGGTCAGCCAAGTCACTAAGGAGAGCAGCCAGACTCAAAGGGAGAGGAGTTAGATTCTACCTCTTAATGGGAGGTGTAGCAAAGTATGAACGGCCATCTTTAATGTACCAGAAATTCTCCTATAAAAAAAAAAATTTTTTTTCACATCTTTATTGGAGTATAATTGCTTTACAATGGTGTGTTAGTTTCTGCTTTATAACATAGTGAATCAGCTATACATATACATATATCCCCGTATCTCTCTCTTGCGTCTCCCTCCCACCCTCGCTATCTCACCCCTCTAGGTGGACACAAAGCACTGAGCTGATCTCCCTGTGCTATGTGGCTGCTTCCCACTATCTATTTTACATTTGGTAGTGTATATATGTCCATGACACTCTCTCACTTCGTCCCATCTTGCCCTTCTCCCTCCCCGTGTCCTCAAGTCCATTCTCTACATCTGCATCTTTATTCCTGTCCTGCCCCTAGGTTCTTCAGAACCATTTTTTTTTAAGATTCCATATATATGTTAGCATATGGTATTTTTCTCTTTCTGACTTACTTCACTCTGTATGACAGGCTCTAGGTCCATCCACCTCACTACAAATAACTCAATTTCGTTTGTTTTTGTGGCTGAGTAATATTCCATTGTATATATGTGCCACATCTTCTTTATCCATTCATCTGTCAGTGGACACTCAGGTTGCTTCCATGTCCTGGCTATTGTAAATAGAGCTGCAATAAACATTGTAGTACATGACTCTTTTTGAATTATGGTTTTCTCAGGGTATATGCCCAGTAGTGGGATTGTTGGGTTGTATGGTAGTTCTATTTTTGGTTTTTTAAGGAACCTCCATACTGTTCTCCATAGTGGCTGTATCAATTTACATTCCCACCAACAGTGCAAGAGGGTTCCCTTTTCTCCACACCCTCTCCAGCATTTATTGTAGATTTTTTGATGGCCATTCTGACTGGTGTGACATGACATCTCATTGTAGTTTTGATTTGTATTTCTCTAATGACCAGTGATGTTGAACATTCTTTCATGTGTTTGTTGGCAATCTATCTTCTTTGGAAAAATGTCTATTTAGGTTTTCTGCCCATTTTTGGATTGGGTTGTTTTTTTGATATTGAGCTGCATGATCTACTTGTAAATTTTGGAGATTAATCCTTTGTCAGTTGCTTCGTTTGCAAATATTTTCTCCAATTCTGAGGGTTGTCTTTTCGTCTTGTTTATGGTTTCCTTTGCTGTGCAAAAGCTTTTAAGTTTCATTAGGTCCCATGTTTATTTTTGGTTTTATTTCCATTTCTCTAAGAGGTGGGTCTAAAAGGCTCTTGCTGTGATTTATGTCATAGAGTGTTCTGCCTATGTTTTCCTCTAAGAGTTTGATAGTGTCTGGCCTTACATTTAGGTCTTTAATCCACTTTGAGTTTTTGTGCATGGTGTTAGGGAGTGTTCTAATTTCATTCTTCTACATGTAGCTGTCCAGTTTTCCCAGCACTACTTATTGAAGAGGCTATCTTTTCTCCATTGTATATTCTTAAAAATGCTCTTCTTTGAAAGCACTATTTGAAAGAACAGGAAAAAAGTGAGAGACTGAATGTGAGAATTCATCCTAAATTTGTGAGTAATGTAAAGAAAAAAAGAGAAAAGGATGATTTACAGGAGCCTTTTCTCCAGTTTGCCTTTTCAATGCTTTGACTCTAATATAGCCAACTCTTTCTTAGTTCCTCAAACTACTGGTATCTGGGGTCCACTGATATACACATTCAGGGAATTTCTATCCCATTGTCTTGCATTTTTCATCTTACTTCAAAAAATAAGCAAACTGCCTTATAATTCATAAAAATGTCAGAATTACCAGATGTTTAGTTTTTAGAGTCTTCGTTTTATTTTTTCCTTGCAGTAGGCCATAACTAATAGTGTCCCTATAGGCTGAAACTAAGAGAAGAATTTTTGTTATTGCTTTAACATTATCAGGTAAAATCTGCATAGGAAAATTATTTTACCTCTATTCAAACTGCCACTGAATATCAGTGATATTGTAGCAGGTGATGAGCAAAATAAACTGAATTAAAGGATGATGGATTTAATAAAAGCCAGGAATTGAGAAATACATTGCTTACAGGTTACAGAACAAGCAGTGGAAGAAGGAAAAGTTAGGGGAAGTGTGAATCAGTCTCAGTAATATCTCCATGTTTGGAGCAGCAGTACTTGAGCTGAGGGAAGAACAGAAGTGAATTACCATTTTGCACAATGGTAATTTCACCACTCTTGAGTCACAACTTCATTTATCACCACCTGTGGCTGCTTTGGGTATAACTCAAAGACCTTCCCTGAGTTTGTGAATCAAAAGCCTCTTCGCTGTTAAGGTCTCTAAAGCCCCACGATCTCAACCAGTTTCCAGGTTATCAAGCCCATAAGACCCTCCTGTTGGAGAGTAGAGAATACAATCATTTCATCGTAGCTGAAATGAGAACACAGATCAGGAAAATACCCTCATTTACTAGTTGAGACACTCAATAATGATTCTTCCCTTTCTGGAGATTGCCTACAACCCATGTTATTCAAGGGTTCTAACTTCTCCAATAGTAGCACATTCCTATTCAGTCTTTTTCTGATAACTTGACATTATTCAAAGCTCTTTTACGCCTCAGTTTTTTAAAATCATTATTTAAAGCTATGGAGTTGTACTGAAGCAGGGCTGTGTAATTCTATCTGTTGAAGAGCTACAGCTCCTGTGATATTCACTACTTCCCATGTACTGTTCAGAGCAGTTTACATATAATAATGTCTTTTATCCTTTTAACAACCCAATGAAGTAGTTAGCGTTGATTATGTCCATAGCACTAACGGGAAAACAGAGACACTGGATGGTTAAATTAATCGCTCAAGACATTACTCAAATGGTGACTGGTAGAGCTGGGATTCAGATGTAGACAGTCTGAATCCAAAGTCAAAGTTATTACTTTACTTTGTAAAGGGCTCATAGAGCACACTGCTATAGAAAATTATTAAATGTCCACATTTTTTTAAAAGAAAAAATGATCTTTACCCAAGCTCAAATTTAATAAAAAGAATTGTGACTTTTCAGAGCCTTCTCAAGTCTCAAGCCATGTTTACCATTGCTTTGTCCATTGCAGCTGTCTTGAGCAGCCTGGGAGCAACAGAATGCAGAGCTATCGCTATGCTCCATAGTGGGAGAGATGCTGAGAGATGGTCTCGGTTCTAACAGCCATTCCAGCAGGTAGAACATGGTTTCTAGAGAGTATATGTGTCACCTCTGAGGAAGTGTGGTTGTGTGTTGTGGGTGACATTATGGAAGGATGTTAGTAATGAATAGGGGGTCCTGGGCATAGCAATTCAGCAGCTGGTGATACATGGAGATCAAAGGGATCGACCAGTTGTCAATGGATAAGTCAGTTATTGAGGATCCAAGGCATAGCTCAGTTACGGATACTGATGAATAGAACAGAATCATTAAAGAGATAACTGTGACTTATTTTTTTGTGCCTTAGAATATTGGAGATGATCTTCCTAAATTGTTCCTTTTAAAGAACAGAATACAAGCATAGATCAGTTTATCAGAAGCAAAGGGTATGATAGGAAAGATGTGAAAGAAAAACTGTAAAGTCAGTTTAAGTTCTGAAATTTGAAAGCAAATAGAATGAAGTAAAATACGTTGTTTTGTTAATTTTTAATATGTGCACATTATTAAAAATATAGAAAATAAGAAGGGAATAATAGCCAAGTTAAGCCTAGATATTCATAAATAACCACTGTTTAATAACTGATATATTTTTCTACTAATTTTTGAGTGTATCTGTGTCTATATTATAGAATTAGGATAATATTTATACCTGGATTTGTATCCTGCTAAATATTACACTGTAAACATTATTCTACTAATAATTATACTGTGAAATATATAATTTGATAACATTTTAATAGCTGCATAATATTTTATCCTGTGTATTTAATATCTTCATCCCCAAATCTCTCAACATTTAAATTATCTTCAATTTATTACTATTATCAATAACACAAAAGTGAATATCCTTGTATGTAAATCTTTATGTACAGTTTTGTTTACTTTTAAACACTAATTTCATAGAGAAACTATTAAAAAATGAATAGTTGAACTTCTTAAAGTTTTTAGTACATTTTTCCAAATTGTTTCTCTGAAAAGTTGTACCTATTTATCCTCCCACCACAAATTTGAAATATTACTTATGAAAATTTATTCTCTGCCCATTTTATGACTGAGAGTGGAATTATGTCATTCATTTACTCATTCAGTAAACTGAATACTCATTAATGGAACAGTTATTGCATAAACACTGTATATACCCAGATCTGCTCTAGATTCCAGGGAATCAAACAGTCTTATATTTGCTTTATTTTTAATTTTAATAGTAAGTAGCCAGGTTTTTCATGTATGTGTTGATAACTTGTGCTTCTTCTGCTGTGAGAAGAAAACTTGTGTTTTTTCTTTTCTTAAAAGAGTAAGAGTTGGTGTCTCCTATATGAAACCAAAGCATAACACCTGAATTGAAGTTAAGTGCAGGAATATAAAAGAAACACAATTCCAGCTCAGTTAAGCAGTGAAGAGTTGAAGCTGGCTTCACTTGTAATTTGTATAAAACACATTTTGGGGGTTTTATTTTACTTTTGTTTTGCATATTGTTTGGACCAAGAAACTTACTTTAAAATGATTACTAGAGTATTATTAATTGAACCCATTTAATGATGGGAACTCTTTACAGAATCCGGAAGAAAAGATCATCTCATGGAGAACCTTGCTCTTTTTGCTTTAGCAATATTTTTCCAGTCAAGGAGATAATCGTCTTAGCGTTGGGCATCCTGTCTTTGGAATTTGTACTTTTCCGACCTCATTCATATACTGCTTGTGAAATCTTTCTTGATTTATATTAATGTTTATCACATGTCTATTTTTTTGCCTAACTCACATAAACTCTTTGGGAAAAATTACGTTATATATGTGTTTTTGTTATCATAGTGCTAAGAGTAAAATAGGCATTCACAAATTGTTGAATAAACTAATTATTCGGAAAGAGAAGTTAGACAGATAAGAGGCAGAGTCTTATAATACCGAACAAAATAGATGTCAGACATCATTTTGCTTCATGAAATTAAAACATACAAAGGCTATGTGATACACTAATCATTTATCTAGTGAATGACAGAGCCAGGCAGTTTGATGCAGGACACAAATCTCTAATGAATAAAGTTCAGTGAAGTTCACTGTTATACATACAAGACAAAAATGATTGAGAATACTGAAATGTCCAGGCAGTGAGCATAATAGACAGTTTCTATTTTTGCAGTTTTTTAAAACCAAATTCATCAGCTTGAAATATTAAAGTAATTATTGACATATATCTAATCATAAAAAGCAAAACTAAATTTATATTTTATTTCTTCTTCATTTTGACTACCCTTTCATATGGACCCACAGTCAAAGATTGTGAACCAATGAATATGATAAAATAAGCACCCTGTATTATTCATTAATTATCATAGAGCCATATTTAAGGAAGGATAGGATATTTCTCAATGGTATAAAATTACACTATTTTTTGTTTGTTTTATTTTTAAACACAGGTTCTGGTTACACGGGATTATCTTATTTAAAAATTTATTAAACTTCATGTCTATGATTTATTCAATTTTGTTTTTGTTTTATACTAATAAAATTTTAATAAATTATATAAAAGAAGCTTTTATATCACTTGAACTTCAGTAAAACAATGAGAACCTAAAATGAGTTTATTTCTTTTTTAGTAAAAAATTAAAATGTAGAACAAGCTTGTTTTATTTTCCTATGTTTTTATTGAGTATAATTATCAGATAGTATAGTTGCATAAGTTTTAAGTATACAGTTCAATGAAATTTTCTAAACCAAACACACCCATAGATCAAGAAATAAAATATTCCCAACACCTTACAACTTCAAACAGTTCCTTGTGTCCCCTTGTACTATCCTGACTTGAAACTCCAAAAATTGTCTGTTTTTAAGATATATATAATGACATATATATCATTAATACATATTATTTTGTATTTGTTCCCTTTGTCAACATTATATTAGTGATATAATGCTATTCATCTATTTGTGTGAAGCCATAATTGTTCTTTTCCATTGCTGTGTAGTATTCCTTTATATCATTATACCACACAATGTACTGTCTATTCTACTTCTGGTAGATATTTGGGCTGTTTCCAAATGGTGCTCATATGAACATTCTTGTACATGTCTTTTGGTGAGGACACACACACACACACACACACACACACACACACACACACACACACATCTGTTGAGTATATACCTGGGAATGGAACTGCTTAGTCAAAAGCTCCAATATTATACAAATTTAAAAATAACAGAACTGAAAGCATATTTAGGAATGAGGAAAAATTACTAGGCAATTACAAGATTCAAAATGGTATCCCCAGAGAACAGATTTTCTCAAGTGTATAGCTCAAACTAGCTGGCAAATACCTGTGGCAGCTTATTTTAGCATCACCACTTAGCCCTGGAGGGATATTTACATTTCTACCTGTGCAAGATTGTCTCTATTTAAATAGACTCTGAAGTAGGTCCTATGCTCCCGAAGCAAATTAAAAATGAAATCCAGGAAGAACTGACAGACTGTTCCCTAGAACTCTGAACAGCTCTAATTACATTACAATACGTTTAGATGGTTTAGCGCAAAATAGGCTACCTGTCTTTTGAGAACTGAAACCTGAGTAAAATTTCCCCAAAGTGCTTCTCTTCATGTGCTCAGGGAAGCGTCAACATTACCCATTAATGTTGTAGGAACAACTGTAGGGGTTCTTTTGTACTACTTCATTCACTGTTGTGTTTGACTTCTGTTTTTACATTTGGTAATGTGTACAGTTTCACAATGCTGATTCCGTACCTGAATTTCTGAGCTTTACAATTTAAGTCATCCCCATCATCAATGCCTTCATCTTTGCAGTCACCCAGAGTACAACGTAAGATTCTAATTCATCAGCCACAAGCTGGGCAAAACCCCAATCCTAGAGGAGCAGAGAGGTGAGAGAAAGGGAGCACCCAAGCAGGAGAGTAATCTGTCAGCTTCCTCAACTCCTGCCAACAGGAACTTCTCTGAGAGGCATGACTAACTAGCTGTCCGCAGCCTGCCTGCAGGAAGCCCACCGCAGTGCCTGTTCTGCGCTACAGTGTGAACAGCAGGAGCCCCGAAGCTCTCCAGATTATCTCGCCCTGCTTCTTTAACATAAGCATCCTGTGTGACTTATCCTGAGAGGAGAGACATACAAATAAGTCGGTAATAAACGAGCAGAGCTGTCTCAGGCGGTAATGTATGTGCAAAGGTGTCTGTGGGGATGTCATCGTTACTGCCTAATTTGCGTGGCTTTCTATAATCATTTCCATTTATCTGCTATCTAGTTAAAAGCTACTAGTTTATCCATTTCTACATGGAGATCCATTATAAGAAAGCACTTCTCTTTGTAAAGTAAAATCCATTCTTCCCTGTTCCCTAGAGTGAACGATCAAAGGTTAAATTATTTTCTAGACAGGCGCTCCGCACCGCTGAACAACTCAATCTGTGTTCTTTCATCTCCCCACCTCTCACACATTGTGGGATTCTGTGCTAGTTCATTAGCTGTTTACAGTCAGGGCTCCCCCTTTTCTAGCAGGCTCTACAACTCCAGAATGGTCTTGGTTTGGGCTCCCTTCTCCTCATGACTTCTTTTTCTGTTTATGTTGTAAATTCCAAGTGGGGATAAAAAAGATGGAGACCTCGTTTTTATTTGCAAGCAAAACTGCATTCTGCAATTCTTATTTTTTTTGATGGGGAGGAATTAATGGTAGGTTTTAGAGGCCACTATACTAGAGCTATTTAAATTTAAATTAATTAAAATGAAACAAAATTGGATAGTTTGTTCCTCAGTCACACTGGCCACATTTCAAGTACCCAATTGTAATGGATTCATTGCTACCTAATTGGACAATATGGATTATAGAACATTTCCATTGTCACAGGAAGTTCTACTGGAAGGCACTGCTCTGTTCTACTGAAAAGTCAAATCCTTTTAAATAAGAGCATCCTTACAGCCTAGCCTAGTATACTGTAGGAACTTTGTGAAAAAAGTAAACCTACTTTAATAAAAGTTCATTCGCACAGATTCGTGGTTGCCAAGGGGAGGGATGGATTGGGAGTTTGGGGTTAGCAGATGCAAACTATTATATATAGAATGGATAAACAACAAGGTCCTACTGTATAGCACAGGGAACTATATTCAATATGCTGTGATAAACCATAATGGGAAAGAATATAAAAAGAATGTATACGTGTATAACTGAATCATTTTGCTGTACAGCAGAAAATAACACAACACTGTAAATCAACTATACTTCAATTTAAAAATAACTAAAAAAGAAAAAAGAAGTCCATCTGATACATGAATGGCAGAGGAATGGAAATGATGTCCTGGCAATCTGAATTGCAACTCATTGGGATTTTCTAGTTAGGAAACATTCCTTCCACCTATAGAGATCTTGAGAAATTATATGTAATTAGCAAAACAATGTAAGGAAGAAAATAAATGACCTGGTTACTGAGAAATGAGAGATTCATGCCAATAACCATTCAGATACATGCCAATAACTAAATAATACTTCAAGCCAGTGAAATAAGAAATGCCATCAGGAAGCACATGATTAATTGCTGGATGGATTGTAATTGTTATATAAGAAGTCTGAAGAATGAGAGGATGAATGTGTGGGTGATCACTGAAAGAACCAAAGCCCTGTACATCATTTTAGTGTGAATGATGTCATCAACACCTTCCAGTTGTGGTGATAGATGTGGAGGTGATCTGGGTACACCACCATCAGTATCCCTTTCACTAAGCAAGATTTCAGAGATCTTCAGGCTAGACGTCTGAGTCCTTCCCTGCTTCCTGTGTAACTCCCAGTATTGAATACTCTTCCAGAAAGGACCCTTTTTCCTGATGGAGAAATCCCACCTTCTCAAAAGATTATGGTAGCTCAGCCATCCTGCTGGGATCAATGAAACAGTCTTCACCACCTCTGCACTGGGCTCTCTGGTCATCACCACCAGAAGAGCCCAGGCCTAATTCCCAAGGGTCCCATCCTGCAGACATCATGGAGACTGCCCACTCCCATAAAGGATTTAATTAGCTCTGGCAAAGGAAGGAGGGAGGATTAAGGGCTGATTAAAGAGCTTACAGAAAATAGATATGATTAGAATAACCCCCTGGAAACCCAAGGCTGCATGAGACAAATCCTGCTGGGCAGACTGTACTCTACCAGCACCACCGCTCCTGCATGACTTACAGCAAGAGGTCACCCTGGAAAGTTGGCGCCAAGAAGAGGTGCTCCATGTGAAACAATTTAAGGAATGAACAGAAACACACACAATATACCTTTCCTCAAAAAGAAAAATGGAAGTAATTGTTCCCCACCATTTCATGAAGAAACAAAACAGGAAGTGTTTATGAAACATGATGCATGCAAGTTTTTTCTAGGTAATATTTTATTAATTAACATTTATTTACCAAGGTAAGCAACTACTCTAACAAGCTCCCTATTCAAAGTCTAATGTTAGAATCAGAGTTAGCAGAAACTACACAGAAGGCATGGTGTGGTCTCAGCCCCATCTTTAACACCTCTATATACATTTGATATGGCACTAGGGGGCAAGTGAGAATGCTAATTCCTAGGAGGGAGAAAACTTGCCACTTGACAAATTTCTTTCCCAGACTTGATCACAGCCCCCAAAGCATTAGATGCCCAGAAACATTTCGTGCCACCTTAAGTTGTCAAAAGTAGAAGGTAGCAGAGGGCAAAGGAGGGCAGAACTCCAATCAGCTTTGTGAGACCCCTGGCAGCCTGGTTTTTGCTTTAAGGGACCACAGTTCAAATCCAATTAGCTTCTATTACACAGGGCAGGATCTTGATGAGCTTGTAACCTTATCAACAGTCCTCTGGGGAGATGTAGTGAAGTTATTTGAGTATAATTCATCCAGGCAACAAATTGGCCCATCACTCAGCTCACAAATCTGTTGACCAGGCTGCCAAAACAGGAAAGGCATTCCCTTCTGTAGAAAGCTTCCTCTATAACTATGCTAATTGTATGGAAAATCAGAGTCCTTTGGGAGTAAAATAATAATTAAAAAAGTAAAAACAGATGTGATTTTTTAAAGTACCAGGTATTGTTTTTATATATTCTTCCAGCAATTCTGCAAGTTAGCAGTTAGTCACATTTTATACGTGAAGGAGACAAACTCTGAGACGTTAATACAATTTTTAAGTTATACAACCTGTAAATGAAGAAAGTCATGCTCAAATTTAGGTCTTTATTGTTTGAAAGGAGAGGCTCTGTCTATTGAACCACATGGTTCCCTTATCTTCTGCTGTGAAAATGAAGTTGTAAACAATATGAAGTCTAAGAAAGAAACTTGTGGTGTTTATGATGGGAGAAGTTGGTTTGATGGTTTGGGTTTTTCTGAACATGGTTTAATGAATCATCTCCTACTTGCTTGACATTATGTATCTTAAGAAGAAAGTGTCTTAATTTCTGATCACAAGGAAACAGCAAATTCCTCTCTGCCACAAGTTTCAAATTAGGGTTTTTCAATTACTGTGATATTCTGAGAGCCTGGCATGGGCTACAATGGGAACAGGATGTGATTATCACCCCACAGAGCAACATGAGACGGTGCTTAGGGCCAAGAAAAGAATCAAATGCCAGACAGGAAGGCCAGCTGGATCTATCTGAGGGGCAGGAGAGAAAGAAAATTCAGTATTAGGAAACACCAAGGGCTTCCTTGTGAAAATCCTAAGATTATCTGTAACATAATTTTAGGATTATATTACTTGCATCTTGAAGATGCAAGTAACTGGAGGTACTGCATGAGTACAGAATTAAGGAATAAAATACTTATAAGGAATAGTAATTATCATCATAATCATCACCATTCTTCCTCTTCTTCAGAATTTTCACAATATTGATATATTGTATTCCAGCAAGCACACTGCAGTATAGAACTCTGAAGCCAATTTATTCCTTACTAACTAAATTAAAATTTTATTTTCTAAGAACTTTGAGTATGTTTACCCATTTGCTCTTTCTGTTTTCTACTCCAGGGTCTCCTATTAAGGCTGTGCTAATTGTGGGCTAAGTCTCAGCGTGATGTATAAGGTGACTTCCATTCTGACTGGCCTGGTATCTGTTATGATTGTCTGGTACCTTTGCCATATGGTTTGCCAAATATTGCAAACATCTTCCCTTTTCAGTGGTTATTGAATGTTCAACACAGTTACTCCATACCTCTTAATTTTTTTTAAATCTCAGAATTTTTATTTTTTACTCTTGTCTTGGCAATCTGAAAGAAAACTTTGGCTCGATCTTTCTGCAAACTAACTCAAATTTACATATTTCAATGTTTCTAACCTGTGACCCTTCTGCTAGTTAGTTCTATTTATTTTATTGTTGCAGCATCATTTCAGAATTTCATTTCTAATAATTGATTACTGCTTTCACAGCATTTCCACCCTTTCTCCCTCTCCTCTCTCACTCCTTTTCTCTTTCCTTTTCTTCTTATTACATTACCTTCTATCTAAGAATTAAAGGTCTACTTAGTTTATATTTAAAACTTAAATGTAATATAATAATATAATGTAATATATATGTGTAAAATACAATGCAATAACTTAAAATGTTTCTTAACAGGATAACTGTTTCCTTAATGACTATTCCTTGTGTATTAATTTCTAAGCTCTATATTCATAATAATTTTTTTCTCAAACTTTTTGTGAGTGAGGTTGTCTGACCAATTTTTTCTTAAGTCTTTTTAAAATTGAATTTGTTACAATATTGCTTGTTTTTTGTTTTTTTTATGTTCTGGCATTTTGGCTGCAAGGCATGTGAGATCTTAGTTCCCTGACCAGGGATTGAACCCACACCCCCTGCAATGGAAGGTGAACTCTTAACCACTGGACCGCCAGGGAAGTCCCTATGTTTGACCAATTTTTGTCACTAGAGAGAATTTCCTCAACTTTGGGGAAAATCTCAGTTTTTGTGGTGGTCAACAAGGATTCCAGTTATGTGGTCTTTGCCCCTGGCATAATGGAGGGCAGAGTGAGGAGATTTGTGTCAGACAGACTGTCCTTGCAGAATTGGAGAAAGTACATTGCCTTTAGAGGCCAAGTAGGTAAAGTGAATATTCTAAGCTGATTTTTTAAAACTGAAGTTTAGTTGACTTATATTAGTTTCAGGTGTACAACACAGTAATTTCATCTTTTTGTAGTTTATATTCCATATGAAGTTATTATAAAATACTGGCTATATTCCCTGTGCTGTATATTATATCCTTGTAATTTATCTAATACTTTATATCTAGTACTTTATACCTCTTAATCCCCCTCACTCATTTTGCCCCTCCCCTTACCCCTCTCCCCTCTGGCAACCACGAGTCTGTTCTTGGCATCTGTGAGTTTCTTTCTGTTTTGTTTAGTTGTTTCTTTTATTCTTCAGATTCCACATATAAGTGAAAACATACAACATCTGTCTTTCTTTCCCTGATGACCAGTGATGTTGAGCATCTTATATAGTAAGGATTATTGGCTACTGGGGAGAACTGTAAAGTGTATTATGCCCACATTCTTTCAAATTAAAAAAAAAAGTTTTAACTCTTGTTTTTTTTGGTCAAATGAAAAAGTCTCCTGTATTGATAAGGACTGACCCTCTCTTGTCTCATTTATGAATCCTACTTTGTGGTCTGCGTGGGTTTCCCAGTGTAGGATTTTCCTGTCCCTATAATTTATGCAGGACAATATTCTAATTCTACAGCACTAGAACCTGCTTTGAGAGCCTCCTGGCAGAATTCCTAATTATTTTGTGAGAAGTAAACTTGACTTGTAGTTTTATCCTAAGGGCAATACTGGTACAAATATGAAAATGCATCCTTGACACAATTTCTCAACAACGGCTATTAATTACTGCCTGGGTATGGCAAACTGAAATATTATTTAGTATCTATCCATTTCTGTCTTACCCTAACTGTGGGAGAATTATACTCACCTACCCTAGTAATGTTGGGCTTGGCCACATTTTGGCTATTGCAAAGATATGTCGCACTGGTACAGAGGCCTTCTAAATGTATCTGCGCTGTTTGCTTATGCTCTTTTACTCCCCCATTCAAGCATGAGAAGAGAATGCCCCAGGCAAATGCTGCTCCTTTAGCCTGGATCTTGGAAAACAAGCATATATAACAGACCTGAACTCCTCCCTCCCCACCCCAAAGCTTAGAAAAAAGCCACTGCAGATCTATGAGCATGAAGTAAATGTATGTTACTGTAAGGCACTGATTGTGTGTACTGTAACAAAGTTAACTAATATGAAATTTGGTACGAGGAATGGGGTGATGCTGTTAAACAACAACAGCAAACACCAATAAAACTAAACTAAAATATATGTCATTGGCTTTAGGGCACAACAGTGAATGGCAAGGAAACTTATAGAAAGTTGGGGAAAAAAACCAATCCATGCTATTATAGAGACAGACAATTGATTTAACTGCCTGTTGCAGTATCTTTAACGTACTCAAAATATCTGATGAACTCCCGTCTTTGGTTGATGCAGTAGGAAGCGAGAATGTTGGTAGATGAGTTGATTGTTACTGGTAGGGTAAGAAAATGATATTAACTCAAAGGAAAACAAACAAACAAAAAAGGTTTAACCTGTTTGAAATTAGGAGTGAGAAGAAAGAGAGAAAATCTATAAATGTTGTCACTTGCAGGGCTGAATGATACAATTACCTCTCCTGGTCAACCACTCAAAGATCAAATTGAGAACATCTTGACTGAGAAAGATCTAGTGAGATCAAGTTCAACACTGGAGCTGAGAGCAAAGAAATAACAAGGGCATGACAGTAGCATCTTTTAAAGGACCCACAGGTTGGATTAATCTGACCCAAGATTATCCTTTCAGCTGGTCAAAGTGACTCATAATGGGTTTTTAGACCACGTTCCCACAGACACCCAAGAAACTCAAAGTCATATCAGAAACTCAGAGTCATATTTTGCAAAGAATTCTTGTTAAGGACATTTGCATATGGAGCTGATGAAATAAAATAGGTAAGAATAAGCCAAACCCAACCAAACCAACCAACCAAAAACAAACAAAAACACCAAGATTTGACAAATGCATTTCCAATCTGGACTAAAAGGTACCATGACTCTTTGAGATGTAAAATGACCCTTGAGCACTCAAATTTTAGACCAGAAGAAAGCAGGCTGAGATGACATACTATTCTCTGATGCCCTTTTCAGATGTGTCCAGGGAGAAAAATGAAAACGGAAGAAATTTCCAAGGGCAGAGTCAAGAGCTAATGGAGCAGAACGGAATAATCGTCACTCCCAGGGAGTAAGAATGGTGTCCAGTCAGTGCTCTACCAGCTGAAAGGGGAAACTTGCAAAGTTTGTCCTGCTAGATTTCAGAATTACTGTGGATCAGTGAATACTACGTGCCTCCCATTCTTACCCTTCTGAATATGAATGGTTCTTGTGGTTATCTTGTTCCTGTTCCAACATTGTATGCTGTTTGCTATGAGAGCAGATAACTTGACATTTTAGGTCAGAGGTCTCTGGATCAAGAGGACCTATATCTGGAACCAATAAAAGGACTAACCTGAGGTCCTGGATTTCGAGCCTGATGGCATGTTCGAGTAGAATTTTGGAGTTTCTTTATTGAGGATAAGGTGAATGCATTTTATATTTTGAATCAAGGGACTATTTGTGACTAAAGGGGAAGACTGTGGTAGATTTTATTATTCAACTACTTACACTGTTTTCTTCCTATCCTGTGTGGATTGGAGTATATTTCCCATCCCACTGATTTGAGGCTTGGTCTTGTGACTATCTTTGATAAATGGAATGTGTCCCAGTTCTTAGCACAAGCTTTGGAGGTATCACATGTTTGCACTCACCTTGTTGTGCTCTATTCTTTGGTCATGAAAATAGGACACCCCAGATAGGATGTGCTATATATTCATACATGATGTGCTCCGGCCTGGGTCCTGGAATTTAAAAGTGTTTAGAGAGGACTTGAACCTAACCCACATACTAAGCTAAGATTCCCTAGCCAACCTTCATATACAAGAGAAAGAAACTGGTGTTAACTGTTGCAAGCCAATGAGATTTGGGATGTGTTTGTTGCCACAGCAAAAGCTGATTAACACACCAGCCTACTAGCCCATGGCCCATTCTTTGAACTGGATTCCAGTAACTAAGTCCTTATTACAAGTTTCTGCCAGGAAGACTCACCTTATTTTGGAGAATCTTCTGTTCATTTGTATATGTTTGTAAGTTCCTCTTTTCTGTTGAATTTTACGTAATATATTTATATCTTTCAGAAATCACTCTTTCAGCCTGGGGGTAGCATTCTTTCATTCTTCCAATGTTACTGTGAGTTTATTCTTATATTTTCATTTATTCTGCCTTTTCAATGGAATTTTAAGAGGAAGGAATAACTTGTAAATTTAGCTGGACCAAGTCCATCTGATTAGATTCTCTTTAATCCCACTGGCATTAAAAATGTGTACCATAAGGAGGTTTGCTAGATTAGGGGGACAACTCTTGTGAAGGTTTACAAGCCTTGATAAAGTGGTATTTTAACTGGAGGCAGTGTCAAAAATACTTGAGAGAATGTATATGTTTTGGGGGGGTGGGGGCACCATGGACCCATAGTATTTCTCTAATAATCCCACAGTAGTCCACGGACCCCAAACAAAAATTCTCTGATACAGATGCTCTAAAATCCAAGTGGTTTGATACAGTTGATGAAATATGAGATTACAGCCAAATATAATAGGTCCTATGCACTAGTTAAGGCACATGTTTTCACTATGAATTGATGAAACAATTTAAGATATGAAGGAAGAATCCTTAGGAAATTTATCCTGAATAAATTGAGGCCAAAATATGCCAGGAGCTGTAAGAGCCAGAGAGAAGTTCTTGAAGGAGTCTAATAGCATGGAGGACCAGATGCCATTAAGAATTCTTATAAATACACTGCTATTTTTAGTAGCTGTTGCTCCTGAGACCTTTTACTCTAAGCTGTAGATATTCATATTATTCTGAAAGTTTCTCTGCAAATTAGACAACTGCCCACCAGAATTTTCTCTAGGTATTATATAGTTTGGAGCTCATAAAATCACAGGCTGGAAATGGACTTTCTGAATCCATTTAGCATCCTCCATGCCAGCAATTTTAGGGCTCTCCCTCTACCTCCTGCCCTGCACTGCAAGGCTAGGAGGAGTTAGTGAGCATGCTTTCAGCTTAGCATGATTTGACAAGCACTGTCTGATCTGTCCCCAATTTGCATGTACATGGACATCCACATGGCTTGAATTATCATATCATTCTTTCAGAAAACTCTTGGTGAATATTATCAAGTTATTAACTCTATTGCCATGAAAAAAGAAATAAACTGATTCCAAATCTTTTAACCTTCTAGGGTGCAGGGCAGTTATTTAGTTTCTAAATAGAATTATTTTCTTCTAACATCTTAGAGTAAGATTGGCAGCACTGGAACTAGCTTTGTCACCAGTCATGGTACACTAACTGTGGAGACCATTCTCCAAGATGGCCCCAGAGATGGTCCTGCCTCTTAGTGGTCAACTGCTTGGTATAGTCCCCTCTTACATTCTACCAGATTAGGTCTGTGTGAGCAATACAATAAGGAAAAAGTGATGGTATGTCACTTCTGAGATTATAAAAGACATCACAGTTTCTGTTTTGACTACTCTGTCTCTCTCACTTGCTCTGGGGGAAGCCATATTTTGTTGCAGTGTTTTGGAGAAGGCCACGTGGGAAAGAACTGGTGCCTTTTGCTAATAGTCACGTGGGCATATGAGTGGGCTTGAAAGTCAATTGTGTGGCCTCAGTCAAGTCTTCAGAGACAGCACTCTTGGCCAACAGCTTGCTACAACTTCATGAGAAACTATGAACCAGAATCACCCAGCTAAACCACGCTCAGATTCCTGGCCCTTAAAAGCTCTGTGAGATAATAAATATGTGTTGCTTTAAGCTGGTACACTTTGGGATGATTTGTTATGTGACAGATAACTAACACACGAACAAAGCCATGGAACACCTCTGTGTCCACTTTCCTACCTATAAAATAATATGACATACTTTTACCTACCTCACAGAAATAGCTTCTAAATAAAATTATAATAATAAACTGTATTCGGAATACTTAACCATTTAGAAAGAAAAATATTCTTTAAATCTAAATTTTTACCATTCCAAATAGAAGCCTTTTAATTAATTTTTAAATTATCACGTTTGACACTATCATAACATTTGTCTGTTGAAGAAACTTCGCCATTTTTTTTATAGTCAACCAACAAAAATAGTATATGCATTTACCAATGCAATTATATTTTACTTTCTCCCACAGGGGCACAACAAACTTGTGTCTCAGATCTCTTCATATTCAGACTTTAATTACATTTGGTCTTTTGCAAGAAAGAAGAGTATCAATAGGGTACTTATCACAGGCCTTCATTTCTAGACAACCTTTAGTCCTGATGGGATACCTCAAGACTTAGTGTCAAATTAGTTTTGTTTTTGCCTTGATTGAAGTAAACATTTATAGAATTTAAACACTCTTGAAAGTCAGCTGGAAAGCATCTGAAGACAGATGTTGTTCAGCAGTCAAGTGATAATTTTTCATGAGTCATTACTTGTTCATATAACCTCTCCTAAAAATTCTTTGGTCTATTCCAAGATATTTGGTAATTTCTATAGCTTTTAATTGTTTTGCCTGACATGGGACAGGCAATCTTTTTTTTTAATATACATTTATTTATTTATTTTTGGCTTTGTTGGGTCTTCGTTGCTGCACGGGGTCTTTCTCTAGTTGTGGCAAGCAGGGGCTACTCTTCGTTGCAGTGCGCGGGCTTATTATTGTGGTGGCTTCTCTTGTTGCGGAGCACGGGCTCCAGGCACACGGGCTTCAGTAGTTGTGGCTCACGGGCTCTAGAGCGCAGGCTCAGTAGTTGTGGCATACAGGCTTAGTTGCTCCGTGCCACGTGGGATCTTCTGGACCAGGGCTCGAACCCGTGTCCCCTGCATTAGCAGGCGGATTCTTAACCGCTGTGCCACCAGGGAAGTCCCGGGACAGGCAATCTTTTTGCATGTGTCTCAATGACAAGGGCATAGAGTTTTGCCTACTTGTGGGTATTTTCCCTTTGTTTTTCCTGTCATGTACACTTTTATATCATGAATTTATGCCATGAAGATCTGTTTCTCTGCTCGTTTGCATATACAATGACTTTTCATTTTAATGCAGCATCACTGGCACATCCAATGTGCCATTTCTCTGAAAACATTTTAAGCTAAATGTAGAAATCCAAATGTAAAACTCAGTAATTCTTTGGTACTATTAGTGCAAATATTACAATAAGATGATCATTAGGTAAATAGATACATTCTATCCTTGTATAAGTTTATAAATACAAACAACAGTTCTATCAAGATGTTCTTCTTTTAAGAATGTTAAAATTTTAATAAAATATGTTGTAAATTGAGGGAGTAATATAGTGACTGCCTACCCCATAAGGAGCACTTTCGCGTAATCCTTTCTTTAAGCTTACCAACAGCCCTTTTGGCTTCCAAATGAGGAGGCACGTTCAGGCACGTAAGAGGTAAGAAAGCCACTCAGAATTTAATTCTCATTTTTCCCCTTCAAATATTGTGCTCATTCTAGCACACACTGCTGCTTCTCAAATGATCTTATTGATTTTACTGTAGTCTTTAGCAGTATCAGTGAGAACAAATTCTGTTTGCTTTCAGCTTGGGAAATGGAAAAGGATCTATACTCCTGCTGCCGTCTCCATAATCACTCTGTAACTGAACTCACACTCTGTGTGCAAGCCTTTCTGGATAAAACTTCACACCTTTTCATTTTAAAAAGCTGTTCTAGCTTTGGTTTCAGAGAGTGGTGAAAACAGAAATGTCAAAGTGATTACCAGCAGGGAAATCTAAGAGTTTTCTAGAAAATAATTAATTTCACCCACTATAACTCAAAAAAGTATCCAAAATGCTGGTTGTTGATGGAAGATATTGTCTTTGAACATCTTACAGATGAGATGCTGTTGTGCCTAAAAAAATCTGCACGTGTGAACCAGGAGGTGCTAGATGTAATGCACTTGCTCATAGAAGCACATGTGTAACAAAGAAAGAACTTTCATTCTGTTGCCTCCATTCCCAGGATTTCTCTCCAGTTACTTAAATAAAATAGGTTTTAATTAAAGGGACTCTCTACAGGGAGACTGCATGATTCAAATAAGGATGAAATTCCACAGAGACACCTTAGCAATTTAGGGTGACATGTCAGCTAGAGTTAAGGAACCATTTTTCCAACCAGTTAGCTGCTGTTTTATTTAACTTTCTGGTCAACCCATACCTATTACAAAATCTAACCGTACATCTACTTTTATATCTTAATTTGCCTGTAGAAAATATGATGGAGCTTTTTCTGAGCATGATTAAAGTTATCATGTGCCTTCCAGATGCAATGAGGGCCTTCTCTAATTTTGGTGTTTAATTTGAAACTTCATGTTAATGTCTCATTTTTTTTAGACTAAAACTTTGTGTGCCTACCTCAAAAATATTGTAGAATTTCCCCCCAAATAAAGAAAATGCCATAAAACAAAATAATTGTATAAATAATTTTGACAGTAAACTGCCAATACTTAAAATAGATCAGACTATAACGTGTTATAATTTGTAGAAGTCAGCTTCTGTACTAGTTGAGGAAATTGAGTTTAGTCTAAGTAATATGTTATTCAACCACATACATTTTTAAAATGATGAGCGTACTCTCTGTTGATACCTGCTCCTCTGGTGATTTCGTCAAACCTCATGGCCTTAAATGTCATACGTATGCTACTAGCACCCAAGTTTATATTTCCAGGCTGTACCTCCTCCCTGAACTCCGGACTCAGATGTCCACCTGTCTACTGGGCATCTTCTTTGTGACGTACACTAGGCATCTCAAGTTGATTATATCCAATACGGAGGCCCTGACCTTCCCATCAAAGACTGCCCCTCTCCGCCTGCCCCATTTCACTGAATGGCAATTCATTCTTCTAGTTCTCTGCAACACAAAATGTGCAGTCATCCTTGATGACTCTCTCTCTCCCTCTCATAAGCAAATACTATTAGCTCTACCTGCAAAATAGATACAAACAGTCCTTACCTCTTACTACCTCCACCGTCCCTACCCTTGTTCATGTCAATATCAAAACAGCCTGAGTGAGTGTGTTAAAACCCAAGTCAGCTTATATCCCACCTCTAATCAAAACCTTCCAAAGGCTTCCCCTTCCACCCAGAGTAAAAGCCAAAGTCCTGCGGAGGTTATGGAACGTGTACCCATCCTTTCACATCCTTCCCTCCCCCTTCATATTGCTAACCCTTTCTATAGACTCCTGCTATTTATACTTGTACTTACTCTGTTCTGGTCTCACTGGTTTCTTGCAGTGAGTCCTTCAAATGCGCCAGGCAGGGTCCCCTACCACATGCATTTGCCTCATCCTGGAACATTTTTCTCTCAAATACTCATGTGGCTAGCTCCCTGTCTTCAAATCAATGCTCAGATGTCACTTTCTCAGTGGGGCCTTCTCTGACACTCTCTTTAAAATTGCAATCCCAGTTCCAGCTTCCTTATCACCCTTTCCTGCTTCATTTGCTTCTCTAATTAGAATGAAAGCTTCATAAGGGTAAAAATTGTGTCTGTTTTGCTCAATAATGTATACATAGTACAAAGGACAGTGCATGGCATATAATCTGTATTCAAGAAATAACTGAATAGGTGAATAAATGAGTGAATGCTTTTTGTTAATTTCTAGGAATCAATGAATACATTAAAGCCTTAGAAAAATATCTGAGCAAGATGCCCTTACTTATCATATATATATATATATATATATATGATCATTACCCAATAGGAAATGTTTTTTGGATATGAATTGCTGTTAATATATTAGTGACTTTTTGGTTACTGAATGATTTAAAGGCTATGGTACCACGTAAACAGTTTTTTCATTCATAAAGTGCCAAAGTCATCTCAGGATCGAATGCCAGTCTGGGCCATATCAAGGTATACTTTCTATCTTTTAAAGAAAATGATCAGGAATTACCTTCTTTGATAGTTATGGTTTAAAAGGATGCTGTAGATGGTGGTGGAGAGATGGTAGATATCTGACTGACATTCTCAGTTACAGATTAGAGGAATTATAACTCATATTTTTAAAAAATATGTTTATGTCTAATAAGGGACAGCTGCAGAAATCCACCGGACACTTCCTTAGAATACTCAAACCCTAGCCCCCACTTAAACCATCTACTCAAGTGATTTTTACTGCATCATGTCAGAGCATTTATGCAAGCGGTTAACTTATTTATAAATATAGAAATTTAAGTAATTATGAATAAGTTGTGATGTCTCTTATGGAAGGAGTCTGTTCCATATTCCTCTGAACTTGACAGAGGACTTGAGACTCAGCACTCAAATGATAGCTGATTTGATTGAAAGCCAATCAAAACAAAGAATATGAATATTTACTTGAGAAAACTCTGTCAATTATTTGTGTATATAAACACAATGTAAAATGTTTCCTTCATTTTATTGGTTTAATGCCATGCTGCTCAGTGCTGTCCGTTTTTCAGCATAAATTCCTAGCAGGCAGGACTTTTGGCTGCTGAACCTTTCTCTGAACAGAAATATGTGCAAAGCGAAGTTTAATAAATGCCATTAGACAATGACTGTCTGTGTTTAATATTTATTGAGCACCAACAGGGACATTGAGACCTTGGTCCAGGATGAAAAGCTTTTAAGAAGTCTATACCTAATTAAGAAAAACATGGTCCCTGCTCACAAGAAGCTTATCTGCTAAAACAGACAACAGTGGTGTGGGTGCACAGAGAAAATTAATTTTTTTACCTAAGTGCAGCAAACCACCACCACCTTTATGAAACTGCAGGATTTATCTCCTTCTCTCTTAAACTTGTTTTCTTTGTGAGGGCCTCATGTTAAATGCCTGGCAAAGAATGAAGGCAGAGGAGGCTGGAAAAAGGACAGGGGAATGAGGCAATGAAGAAAAGGGATGGTAACAGATGGTGAGGCAGTAGGCTATATGGCCTGAGGGAAGGAGCAGTTGCAGAAGAAATTCCTGTAGAAGAATTCCTGTAGCTGGTTGCTGTGTTTTCTGTATTTTAAAATAAGTATAATGTACCATCATCATCATGATTAATTAATATGTAAGTTCAGGTTGCAAAAGAGACCAAACAGGAATGAATCAAACATTGATTTTTTTTTTCTTTTATGCATGCTAAAAAGCACAGCTGTGACAGAGGGCAGGACTGGTATGGATTTAAAACATATCACAGTTTATTAGGAATGATTTCATAATGCATCCGTATTTATACTACCAGAGATTAGAGAACTGAGAATAAACTGGGAAATAATAACAAACTATGGTTCCGTTTATACATCCAAAGCACAAATTATTATCTGTTAGTTTATTTTTGTTCCATATCTTCAATATAACAGGGTCAGCACAGGAAAGTTTTGCTTATGTGTGGGAGATACATCTAGTTGTATAATAAAAATGTTTGATACAGGAAATTTTTCTATTCAATCAAGAAAATAAATTTAGTCCCCCAATTTACACGTGCCAAAAGTTATCTTTTGCCACATCAACTGGTATTTGATTTTTGTGTGATAACTGCATTCCTGGTTTCCCAGTTCAGGATGACAGTGAATGTAGGGAGATAAGATGAAGAGTGAAAATCCAAAGGAAAGGCTGGAAGTGAAGTTTGGGAGAAACCAAACAGATGTTAACCTCCCAAATTGCAGAGAAATAAGAGGCAGAGACAACAATCGTTTTTCAAGGAGAAGGAAAATATCAAGATAGAGATGGTGGAAACTAGCAAAGGAAGCAAACACACAGTCATGTTCCTGAAGCCAGTGATTCTTGGGCAGAGTTGCTCTTAGATTAAAATCATAAAAGGCACTGCAATTCAGCTCATACCTACCCACAGGAACACGCGTGTGTCACACACACAACATCCTTCACACAGTCTCATTTACACTGAGTCAATTAAAGAAAATAATATCCGAATAAAGTTGAGGAAAAACCACCCATCCAAGTATATTCAACAAAATGACATTCTTTTGCCACAAAAATTCCTTGGGAGGATGAAAACCCTTTCATCACGTGCCTGAATTCTCTGTTGCTGGTCCCTTTGTTAACTGTTTCCTATTTCTAATCACTTTACTTTGCCATCAAATTCTATTGTTTCAAGGTCTTTCTCAAAAGCCACCTCTATGATCTTTTATCTGATTCATCCGAACAGATGTGATTTCTCCTTTGACCCCTCAATATTTTGTTTCAATGATTCATATGAAATGTATTATATCCCACTGTACATTGTTATTATTTTTCTATTTGTTCACTCTTCAATAGAATAGAAGATCTTTAAAGTAGGGCTTATTCATCATCGTGAATCCTGAACTGTTTATCATCAAATACCTGCATCTAGTCAGGAGTCAGTAAAATTTTGTTGTGACATTTGTAAATGTGGAGGAAAAGACTTGGCTTTAAACGCACACCTGGAAGATCATGTGTACCATCATCCTATCTCTTACCTGTGTCTAGATTCGTCCACTTGATAATCCTTAGGTACCCACTGTAGTGAAGGCCCTCAGCTATTACTAATAATCTATAGAATAGGACTAGTAAGATATTTTGGATACGTTATGGACCAGGAGATAAAAATAAATACTTCTCTATACATTTTGATACTTAAGCAAATATATTACTGTAGAAACGTGTAACTTTTCTCTTTGGGGAAAAAAGCATTCACAGTAAGGATCAAGATATATAATTCCATTTGAATTTCATGTACGTCCTAGAACTGTCTTTTTCAAATTCACCTTTTCTCCTGCGATACATCTATGTTGTGGATCTGACTGCTCACTCTCATTTCAGGCTGACACGGGCTTGAATCATCTCACAATATTTATTAAGCTTTCAATTTGTGCCAGTCCCTACAAGGTGTACAGAAAGGAATCAGACACAAATGTCATTCCTGAAGGCTTCCTAAGGTGGCAGGGGCTCAAGTCTGCTTGAAGAAAGAGTTAAGTGCCATGAAAGTTGCAAGAGGATGGGGGGAGAAGGTGGAGGAGGCATTTGCCTTGAGTCCTGAAGGATGGGTACACTTTTATAAGAGAAGGGGAAAGAATGGTCCATTGAGGAAGTAGCAGCTGTCATAGGCAAAGGACTCTCATATTTGTCTCCCAGGCAGAAACATACCTGAATGTGTCCAGGAGGATGCCTGCTCTCTAAAACTGGGTCCACGTCGTCTTTCCTCCATGGAAGGTGGATTATAAATCATTTCTTCATCGCCTTCATTCTCCTGTCAAAGGGGACACTTTATTTTTTATTAATTTTTATTGAAGTATAGTTGCTTTTACGATGTTGTGTTAGTTTGTGCTGTGCAGCAAAGTGAATCAGTTATACATATACCTCCTCTTTTATAGATTTCCTTCCCATTTAGTCACCACAGAGCACTGAGTGGAGTTCCCCGTGCTATCCAGTAGTTTCTCATTAGTTATCTATTTTATACATAGTAGTGTATACATGACAACAAAGGGGCACTTTAAATGTTAACTAAATCCATGACTACAGAGTAACTGGAACTCTTAGAGGACAAAAAAGTGCAAGATAAATCCAGTAAGGTGAGGTGATCTTTCTGTCTCTAACCTCTCCAATCTTTTCAGCCTTTCAGCAGTAAAGATGTAGAATTTTTTTTCTTTCTTGGGGAAGGGGTGGGAGGTGTGAAGCAATAAAAACCTATTCTGTGTTGCTCTGGGAAGTCTCTGTTCAGTGGTTAGTAGCACATGGCTGGCACCTGAGATTGAGGGTTTGGGGAGTTAACCAGAGTGCACTAAAGCTTGGAGGAAAGGCTCCCTTGGGGAATTAGATGCTTTAGTGGGACAATGAAATTTCATCGACTGAGAAGAGATAAACAAAACCTTTTACCAAAGGTTCTGGGAAGTGGAAAGAGCACTTGGGAAAACTGTGATGCAGAGGAAGATACTGTATAATGTGTCACAGAAGGGAGAAGCTCTCTCCTTTCTGCCATGGTCTGCCTGAACCCAGACCAAGAGCCTACACCCAAACCCTGGTCTGGAGGACCCTACTCTTCCTGTCTGGTGTCCCCTCTCTTCTGTTAAGACTCTGGGCTGGCACCTCTACTGTCACGGCTACTTAAGGCTTCGAGCTGCTAGAGCACCTCCTATGGTGCAATGGTACTGACACTGAGCAGGGCCCTGTGGGGCTCCTGGGCACAAAAGCCTTTCTGCGTCCCGTTTCTTGATTTCGGGAAATAGGCTTCATTCAGCCTCCGTGATCTTCCCTCAGTTACAAGGAGCAGGTTCAAACAGTTGCTAATTAGGGAAGGGAGGGGATGCAGAGACAAGGGAGGAAGAGTCAAGAAACAATAGTGCAGCCTTGGGGCAGGGTCCTGGTTCCCCCTCAAGGGATACACACAACCATATCTTGAGCTGTTTTGCAGATACCGAAACCCCCGCCAGGTGGGAGAAGTTAACTGTGTGCTGCCCACAAACACAGAGACCCCAGATGGGTTGGAACCAGGTTGAGGATGCCGACTCCCACTTACCTCACCACCAGCCAATCAGAAGAACGTCCACGAGCTGATCACGCCCTCTTTGAACCGTTACTATAAAACTCCTCACTACCCTCTCCAGGTCAGGACACAGTTTTGAGGGCATTAGCCTGCTGTGGCCCCTTCTACCTGGCAAAGCAATAAGCTATTCTTTCCTACTTCATCCAAAACTCTGTCTCTGAAAATTAATTCAGTGTCAGGGTACAGAGGCTGGATTCGGCTTCATGAGCAAGTTAAATCCACAGAAAATTATTTGTGTGACTATTTCCTTAGTTATTCCCAGGATGGTTATTTAGTAGATGTATTCTAGTTAGTAGATGTATTCTAGATGCATAGGAGAGAAGTTAATTCATTACATTCAAGGATGCCTTAAGTCATGAGGTCTTAAGTTTTTCCTGGACCCTGAGGAAGTCTCCCCTGGGTGCTAACAGTGCCATAAAGTGGAAAGATCCCAAATCCCAGAGTCACTACTTGGCAGGGAATTGCCAGGTTTCACGCTTAACTTCACAGAAGGGAAAAGTAAGCTACTTTCGCGCACACTCTTTAAGACTTGGGAGTTTGAGTATTTAACAGAATAGCCTAGCCTACTGGATAATTCATCTCCCAACCAGCTTTATCAGTAGGAGTATTTCTCCTCTCTTCTTCAAAGTATGCCCACGTTAAAGTGTGCCTGTTGTGAGATAAACTTTTGTGTAACTTTCCTGTTCTGTTTAGTCATCACTGTGCAACATGATTTCTTTGTCCCTGCTCTCTTTCAAGTCCACTCATCACATCAGGAACAGGATGATTCAGCCTGGCTTGAAGTAAGAGTCATCTAAACAGGCGATGATAGAAAATTTGTTCCAAGAGGCAGACAAAGTTTTGTCTGAAAAGACAAAACTAAATACTTCAGAAAGTAAACCTAGAGAGGAATACTTACATTCCTTGAAGGTAAGTTTCAGAAATGTGCCTATTGGGACCTCTTTGGTGGCGCAGTGGTTAAGAATCCACCTGCCAATGGCAGGGGACATGGGTTCCATCCCTGGTCCCGGAAGATCCCACGTGCACCACAACTACTGAGCCTGTGCTCTAGAGCCCGCAAGCCATAACTACTGAGCCCGCGCGCCTAGAGCCCGTGCTCTGCAACAAGAGAAGCCACCACAATGAGAAGCCCGTGCACCACAACAAAGAGTAGCTCCTGCTTGCCGCAAGTAGAGAAAGCCTGTGTGCAACAACAAAGACCCAACGCAGCCAAAAAAAAGTGCCTATTGTTCCAAGAAACTGTGAGTTTTTTCAATTTTTTTTTTTTAATATTCATTCATTTATTTGGCTGTGCCAGGTCTTAGCTGCGGCACACGTAATCTTTTAGTGTGGCATGTGGGATCGTTAGTTGAGGCATACGGGATCTAGTTCCTTGACCAGGGATCAAACCTAGGCTCCCTGCATTGGAAGCACACTCTTAACCACTGGACCACCAGGCAAGTCCCCAATTGTTTTAGTGGTTATGAGAAATAGGATGAGATTGTTATGACTCTGATACATAGACTAGGTTAAAGTCTAACTCTAAAAGGAGGTGAATTTTATGGTTTGAATCTGGTGTGGGTGGGAGAGGGCAATGTAGACTGCAGTGTTTTATAGACCCAAAGGTTTCCTAAATTCTGCCGGTCAGCTTATATTAGCAGGAAAAGCAAGGAAGAGGGAGAAGAGGGGTCAATGTACCTTACCTTCCAGAAGCTGCTTCAAAATCCTGTCTTCTCTGGGAGGGAAGTTAGGCTAAAGATCTCTAAAATTTCTGATAAGTTTAAAACTCCGATAGTTAAGAAACAGAAGAGATACTGACAATGGTAATGCAGCATTTGCTTATGCTCCATCGCCTCAAGCCTTGTGGCGTGGACTGAATGATGTAACATTTAATGAAAGCCTAGGCATTCTTCTCTCATTGTCTGCTTTCAGGATGGGTGGGTGCCGGGGTTGGAACAGAGCCCCACTCTACAAAGAGAGGATGACTACTGCCTCATTGTTTCATGTGTTCCCAACTAACCTATACCCTACTTGAGCACAATTCAATTTTATATTCCTTTTTTACCCGCTTACCATCCCTACCCAGTCGTACCTAGGAAAGCTTTCAGTATTTAATAGGTGCTGAGATTGATTTATTGGTCTCCACAAGTGACGAACTGCATGCTCTCATTATGTGAGTCACATTTATGAATTGTTAGAAAAATAATGACTAATTGTATTTTTGAAGACTAACATGAAACGTGGTGCTCTTGATTTAAAGACATTTATACAAAACTTTATTATGAAGGCAGTCTTTATTATGTGAGCAATCATGCACGGCTTAAAGCCTCCAAGTTATAATAACAAGAACATTAGGTTTATAGCATGAATATTAAAATATGTGAATTCTTTCATAATGCAAAGTAGTAAACACTTTTGAATTTAACTCTTTTCTTCTTACTCCCCCCAACTTCATTTGAATAAATTGTCACTTTAAATGTTTGTCTATAGTGGTGATCATTTTGTAAAGTGTAGAAATATTGAGTCACTTTGTTGTGTACCTGGAACTAACACAGTACTGTAGGTCAATTATACTTCAATAATGAAAAAAATGTTTGTCTATAATATTTTCCTTTTAGTACTACAGCTCCAGATAGGGAGTGTGTCATCATTTCAGACTTGTGTAGTATACATATGGTGTCATTCTTCCCTGGAGTTTTAATATAAATAGTATTTATTGAAATAAATGTGAATTTTCAATCACAAACATTGATTGGATATCTTTCATTTTTCAGGAAATGTGTCAAACACTTTTGGCCATGAGAAAACATAAGGAAATAGGAAATTCATATTAAGATACAAGAGCAATTGGGGGAAAGAAGATTGCTAGTTCTTAAAGAAAGAAATTTTTCAAGAGTTGTTTTGTAAGTTAATGCATGGACCATTCAGCTCCCTTCAGTATGGCATGGGGTAAGTCCTAATTTCCATTCTGAAGGGCCCCTCCATCTGTAATTTCTCAATCAGGGTAGATGACTGGTTAACTTAGGTGATTAGAGAACACAGGCCTAGGGGTTTGTGGCTTCAGAGTTGACCTTGTTGCCAACTTCACTCATTTCAGTGATACAAAATATGCCCATCCCCTGTCCCCTAAGCCTACAGCAGTGCCACTCAAAGTGTGTTGGGTTTTTTTTCGGGGGGGGAGGGGAGGGCACTAATGGTCCATGGTACATAAAGAAAGTGACAGTAAGCATTGAGAAAGCACTTAGAAATTTTTATAGCAATTTACAGAGTAACTGCATGCATGTTGAATCTAATGGTAATTTAAGAATTTGAGTTCCAGTCTGGATATCTTTTAACTTCATTTTTCTACTGATTTTTAGTGTAGTTTATAAAAGTATTTGCTCACAATATGTTATAAAACAAAATAAACCTCTGACCATAGATAGTACGAGAAGAACTGGCATGAGATACATTGTCCTGGGTATAAGCACGTGCCTTAGAGGTAGAGTTCATGAGTTCAAGTGCCAATTCCATTGTTTTCTGGTGGTGAGACACTAGGCAAATTGCTTAACTTCTCTGTGCTTCACTTTCATTGTTTCATTATGGGATATCATTAGTATTACCACCTAGGATTATCTGAGAATCTAAAGTGCTTTAAACAGAGTCTGGTACATTGTGAGGCTCCTATTGTCCTCGGACACTAAGGGGACAAGGCTGTGGCAAGGTAGTTCAGTCATGACAAGAACTCAGGAGGGCGGAATCTAGGAAAAAGGTTCTGTCAGCCTAATGGATCCCGCAGTGATTCTCTCCAGAAAGAGACTTCTGATATGCTCAAGGGATCTAACCATTCAAAAAGTGTATCACAAGAGTTTAATAGTTTAATTACAGTCTGTCCTATCTCAGCTTGTCAATGGATGGTAACAAGGCTGTACAAAAGCTAACTAGGTCTAAGGTACAGAGGTGAATAACTATTTCTAACCCTTTTCCATATAATTCTTCTCCTCCTGATTCAGGTAGATGAACCACACATTATGTCCACACCCCCTCTCTATAGATGATGTGTTCAGTCCTTCCTTATATTTTTTCTCAATCCAAGAACTATGTCTCTATTCATTTATCTTAAGCTTGTTCTATGAAATAATTTAAGTGAGTGCAGGATATATTTGATTCCTATGACATCCCCCCTCCCCTTCCTTCTTCTACTACTCATGGCCAATTACATCATCATCCCTCCAATGTATTGATACCTCTTTAATAGTAAGCACATTCAATTAAGGACTAAAATCTCATGCAATTCAGAGAAAAAAGCCAAGGCAAAGAACTGGAGGCTTTTAAAAATTTTTGGTTATTTGTCCAATTTCTGAGTTCTGGAGAGATGGAACTAATTGTTTATATGTTTGAGTGATGTGTTTGGGTCTTGGTTTTTTTTTCTTCCAGCTCTGGATCCTGGGCAAATCACTGAAATCTGAGCCTCCATCTTCTCACCGATAAAATGACAATCATCCTAAATCACATGGCTCTTGCTAAGTCATAAGAGTCGCCATTTAATGAGAAGCTCTATATTCTAATAAGCGTGGGATTTAGATATAACACTTAAATTACATATGGATTTTAATCCAAACAATGACTTTAGGAAGGTGGGCATGATTATCCTCCAGTTTATAGACAGAGAAACTTTTGTGTTAAAAGAGCATTAATAATTAGTTCTAGGTAACACAACTAGTAAAGAGCAGAGCTGGGATTTGAATTGAGATCTCTGGCTGAAAACCCATATTTTTGCCATTATATCTTCAAAGAAGTTCATAGAAGTGAGTGTGTTTTGTAAACCAAGTTTTTAATAAATATCTCATAATCTCATCACCGATTCCCACTTCCAGAAAACTCCATTCCTACCCATAGCAGGTCGGCAGCATGATCTTCAAAGCCCAGGAACAATCAGTTCCAATTACTTTACTAGGCAGGAGGAGACACCTTGACACTGTTGTATTCCGCGGCAGCCATAACCGTTTGCCATTTTTAGCCTCCGATACCAATTGCTTCTCCTACGGTCATCTTCACTGGTGCGCCAGTTGCCAAAGCAGATCTGTCTCTTTGAGGCTTGCTTTTGCTCAAACTCTATGGGCTCATTTGATAAAGAGGCTGACTCCAAGCCATGCTTAATCTTTTGCTCCATGGGCTATGCTTGGGAGTTGGCTCACAAACTGCCCCTCAAAGGGAGGAGGGAAAGTGACAATAAAAGGAGAGCTATGGACTGTGAAACCTTGCCCGACAGGCTCTCTTTCCCGGGAATTAGCTAGGAAAGCAGAAATGTATGTTATTAGAGGGCAAGTGTCTGGCGTTGCAGCTCTCACTGGGCTCTGTCATTGGTAAGACTCCTTAATGGCTGAGCTTGGAAAGACTACACAACAGCTGTGCCTGGAGATAGCACACACTGAGTGTGATTAGGGTAATGTTTTCTTCATTGCTTAAGCAACAGAAGGAAAGAGCAGAGCTAATGCATCAGGCTTTCCTCTCAGGCACGGGGGGGACAAGACGATGCCAGACAGCTACAAAATGGTAGATCCCTGTGATCCAGATATAATTGAGTTGTTCAGCCCATGCAAAATCAGAAGGGGGAAAAATATATCACCTCCTCTTATAAAACAACAAAAAAAAACCCTCAGAATGATCTATACAGAAATCATGTGAAAACCATGGAGTTATTTATGGGATTGTGGTAGGAAAGTTAGAAAGTCTAATCCCTTTTTAGATCTGCCTGCCACTCCGTTTTTGTGTAACATTAAGAAATACATTATCCAGAACTGTGCCTCAGTTTTTTCATCTGTAAATTGGAGATAAGACACTTATTCTATCAACATCAGAGCCATTTTGTAAGAATCAAATACATTAATGGATCTGAAAGTGTTTTGAAATGTACCTATATATTATTGTATTCATATTAGGAATTTGATGGTAAAGCATATTCAGTTTCTGACTGCATTAATACATAGGAGAAAATATCAGAAAACTCTTATGTGTATTGTGTCAGGAGTTTAAAAATGAGCTTTTTTTTTTTGCAGTACGCGGGCCTCTCACTGTTGTGGCCTCTCCCATGGCGAAGCACAGGCTCCGGACACGCAGGCTCAGAGGCCATGGCTCACGGGCCCAGCCGCTCCGCGGCATGTGGGATCTTCCCAGACCGGGGCACAAACCTGTGTCCCCTGCATCGGCAGGCAGACTCTCAACCACTGCGCCACCAGGGAAGCCCTAAAAATGAGCTCTTGAAAATCACACTTAGGTAACTACTTCTAAAGCCTTCTTACATTTTTGTTTGTTTTGATTTTTACCTGCTCAGCTTCTTTTAAAAAGTGCTAATTACAGACAATGCTTTTCAGTGCTTCTCCCAAGAAAATGGCAATCGTCAGAACTATTCTAAAGGTAAAGAAAGCCTTGATTCTACTTTATGTGTGCCTCATCTGCCAGTGGAGGAATAATCAAGAAAAAATGCAAGAGTCAATTTTGATACACTCACATATATTTCTATGGCAATACAAACCCTTCCATATATATGCCCCAAGCCACGGCAGGAGTAAAATGTCTACTCTGTGTTTCTTTTACTCTCAGTTCAAGACAACTGGATTACGTACCTGTTTGGTTTTTCATGTAACCTAAACTTAGTTTTGGATTTCTCTTCTTGGATGTCCTTGTCCTTTGCAAAGACACTTGACTTAAGGGTATCATATAAGTATTTTTGCCACATTATTGTTATGAACATTTTTTTTCCAAAAGGAAATAACACTGAAGGTCCACATTCCACTTGGTGTTTCTGGAGGGTGTTTTTGGATGAATTAGCATTTAAGTTGGTGAACTGAGTGAAGCAGATTACCCTCCCTACTGTGGGTGGGCCTTTCAAGTCAGCTGAAGGCCAGAATAGAACCAAAAGGCTGACCCTCCCCCAAGCACTCAAAATAAACCATCAACTCTTCTGGATCTCCAGTTTGGCAACTCACCTTACAGATCTTGGGATTTGTTAGCCTCCGCAGTTGCATGAGCCAGTCAGCCAATTCCTTATAATGAATCAATCTCACATAAGTCCTGGGGATGTAATGTACAGCATGGTGACTATAGTTAATAATACTCTATTGTATATTTCTAAGACAGGAAATCTTGAAAGTTAATCATCACAAGGAAAAACAATTTGTAACTAGGTGTGGCTGGATGTTAATTAGATTTATTAACAATATATACAAATATATACAATATATACAAATATTGACTCGTGTTGTACAGCTGAAACTAATATAATGTTATATGTCAATTATGACCCCAATAAAAAAATCAATCTCTCTCTATATATAGATATAGGTATATGTGTATATATGTAATATAGTTTTACGTACACACATCCGTTTAGTTCTGTTTCTCTGGAGAACGCTGAAGAATACAGGCAGTTACATTTTGTATTTTTAGATTCCTTATGAGAGAAGGTAGGCCATTCCTCAATATTCCATTGTTTTCCATCTTCCAGTGTTTCCTGCACTGGTTTTCCATGTAAATTTCAGACTATCTTGGTTGGGAAAAAAAAAGATATTACTGTGTGTGTGCATGTAAACACAGTTCATATACAGAGAATTTTTCCAATGTAAAGGATCTTCATTATATTTAAACTCACACTCTTTTATGTACGTCTCCTACCAGTTAGCTGTTTTCCTTCACTTTTGGTCAGTAATCCTTTTCTTGGCTAGTTTGCTGATGTTGTCCATCTAAGATATGCCACAAGATTGATGGCCTCAAACCTTCAACTTCAGCTTTCCTCCTTTTGCAAGTTAAGATTGGGTTTGGGTCAACTCTGGGTCAAAAATATATTAGGTTAGTCTTTTCAGATTGTGTTTAGATCCATATATCAAGAACATACTAAAATTGAGATGGCTTCCTTGGCTGCCCTATCAAACCATTCGACCTTTTAAGATTCTTTTTCCAGTTTTGGTTTCCTCTTTGCACTCTGCCTACACAGTTTCTGTTGAAAGTGCAAAAGGAAATCATTTCTTAAAACCTCAAAGCGCTACACTTATTTCATTTTATAAAATTTCATTTTTATTACAGAAATCAAAGTGCTCCAAACAATTTTGGGGCATTTACGTAGTAGTATGTTAGCAAGAACACTGTGCTGGAGGCAAACCACTCTTAAGGTGCTAGAGTCCTAGCTTGGAGCTGTGTTACTTTAGGTAAATCACTGAACTTCTCTGACGAAAATTGCACTGCCTACCTTAATGGAACTGAGGAACAGATGATATTGGATTTGGAAAATTAATTTGTAAGCTGTCAATGAATATCATAGTGTATTAAATTTTTCTTCATTTCCTAAATAAATGGTACTTGATTTGTAGTCTACCTATCTACCACTTTCCATTTTCACATTAAATCAAAATTATAATCTGTTATATCCTTGGTGTTGGATAGTGAATAGACACACTGAAACCTCTAAGCATATCTGGTCTAGGTGTTTCCCAATGTCTTCTTGTATATGAAAATATATAATGTAATTTCATTGGAATTTACAATTAAAATATGACCTGGAAGTTTCATACCAAGGACATGAGGTCTCCCCATTCCATATTTCTTCTAGTGGGACTGGTTTGATCTTATTATCTCAGCACCTCTTGTGGTGATAAACTGATCCCCACAGAGAGGACCCAAGTTTTCATAGGATAGATAAGGTATATTAATGACAGAAAGTAAAGCTGCAAGACTGTAAATAATTTAACCTAGAAATGCTAAGCTTGGAAAGCAATTAATTATAGACAAAAATTTATAAAAAGAAAAGAATGATTTAGTTGAATGGATGATGGAAAAAATCTAGAGATCTGGGTTCTAACCCTGTCTATACCATGAAATAGCACTAGGATTTTAGGTACATTTTTTAGCTCAGATTCAGAGTTTTCATCTGTTTAAAAAATAATGATGTCCGTACCAGAAGATCTTTAAGAAACTTCCTAGCACTAACTCTCTGATTCTGCCCATCTCCTCAAGGCTCTAGTTCCCAGGACAGCCACCATGCTATCATAACAGCAGCTTCCTCTTTGTCTCTCATATTCCAACCTCCAGATAAGCTTATGTGGAAACTGAAAGAATTGCCCTCTCCAGCAGAATATATATTATAATCCATTCAATCATTCACAATAAAAAATATGGCACCTACCTTCACAAAGCTTCTTTTATTGCTACCATTTAAAGGTTAGTTCTGATCCAGGAGCCTGTCAATTTGAACATCAACTGGATCCTGTTGATAACAAAAAATACAATTATTAAGATTGATAGTAACTTCCATTTATTGAGCACTTATTATACTCCACACTTAACATTCTTATCTCACTAAAACTTCACAACAATGCTGTAAAATAGGCACTATTACCGTGTTTGAGATGAGGACCCTGAAGTTAACATGGTCAAATCAGACGGGTGGTAAGCACATCTCCTTCCAGATGGCTCCTTTGATGGGTCTTTCTGTTATCTAACAGTCATCTAAATTCAACAGCAACATTCACATGAAAGTCAACGTGTGAATGTCTTATTCTTGATCTACTGTGCATCTTTAGTTTTTCTTTCTTTGAAACAGGAACACTGAAGTTCATGTAAACCTCACATGGACACTGTGAAGGTAATATGTGACACAACAAGCAGACTTCAATCATAGATACTGCCAAGTTGTCTTTATTTTATTTTATTTTTTATTTATTTATTTTTTTTGCGGTACGCGGGCCTCTCACTGTTGTGGCCTCTCCCGTTGCAGAGTGCAGGCTCCGGACGCGCAGGCTCAGCGGCCATGGCTTACAGGCCCAGCCGCTCCGTGGCATGTGGGATCCTCCCGGACCGGGGCACGAACCCATGTCCCCTGCACCGGCAGGTAGACTCTCAACCACTGAGCCACCAGGGAAGCCCTATTTTATTTTTTAAAAATTTTAATTTTATATTGGAGTGAAGTTGATTTACAGTGTTGTGTTAGTTTCAGGTGTACAGCAAAGTGATTTAGTTATACATATACATATATCCATTCTTTTTCAGATTCTTTTCCCATCTAGGTTATTACAGACTATGAGTAGAGTTCCCTGTGCTATACAGTAGGTCCTTGTTGATTATTTTATATATAGTAGTGTGTGTAGGTTAATCCCAACCTCCTAATTTATCCCTCCCCCACACCTTTCCCCTTTGGTAACCACAACCAAGTTTTCTTTATTGTAACACTGCCCATCCTGACTTTGATTCTGAATGGATTCCCAACCATCTTTTAGAAGTTATTTTAGAGATCAAATAACAGAAAAGAGACAGAATTTTGACTATACTTAGGGTGATCCTGCATGTGCAGAGAAGGCTCAATAATTTTCAATTCTTGATAATGATAAAATAAATTAATGTAAAAAAAGAACGAAAAGTATTAATTTAACCCTACAGAGGGGTTCCATGTTATACTTGTTTGCGGTTTTTGTGTTTTCCACCTTACAAATGAGGCATCATCTTAAGAGATACACAGGTTGTAAATAAATGGTGAAAAAATCACCTTGCAAGAGAGATTATTTCCAAAACATTAATTTGAAAACAAACTATTAAATATTTTCTTTTGTCATTCAGACCCTCAGTATCAGACGTCTGTGCCCTGTGTCTGAAATATTTTCTGTTTCTTTACTCACAGACTCTCACTTGCTGTTAAAAATTCTCTTGAAATCTTTCTTTATCATGAATGTTTTAGCCTTATTGCAAAGAAATAGGCAATTTATTGATGAATTTACTAAGAATGTTTCAAGAATATACATATATTCATAACGTTATTACTTGTTATATACATTTATACATTGTATTAATCATATAGATAGATATATAGGTATCTCCTAAGACTTGTTTTGGGTTATAGGACAAACATGATTTGATTTTAGCCAATATACTTGCTGGAGACACACTATGTGTATCTGTTTGATCTTTTACGTGTAAATTACATTTCTCAAGCCACAGCTACCTGGAGGAGTCCCCTCAAATGAGTGGGTGTGGCTCATCAGAGCCTTAGTCTTTAGCTCCAGGGCGTAATGGCTTAGCTGTTTGAACCAGCCTATCCTGTCCCTCCTTTTCTGTATGGCAGTGGTTCTTAACCCCTGCTGCATATTAGACCTCCTAAGGATCCTAAACACTGATCACAAGGTTTCATGCCAGACCATTTGAATCTGGATCCCTGAGGGTAGGAGTCAGGCATCAGTGTTTTTAAAAAAGTTCCCTAGGTGATTCTACCCCACAGCCAGGGCTGAGAAACACTCCTTTACAGGAAAAGACTTGAGCCCTGTTGCCGTCCTGAGCTACGATCTCTGTGAAGCGTTCTCTGCCCAACGGGGTACTCTCCTGCTCCCTGTTGTAGGGCCTGTTACTCTCAGCTGGTCCTGAAGTTGAGTTTAGGGGTTGTAGGTAGCATTTCATGTGTCACCTCCAGTGTTGCTCTAGTTACTAATGTCTAGTCTCACTTCAACAGTCACCATGATGGAATGGAGAAGGACTCTATCCCCTCTGTGTTAGGATTACTTATTAAACCGCAAACAGTAGGGGCTTGGACGTCCATTGCTTGTTTTAAAATCACTCACGGTATTACTTCTGTTATTTAATACTGCTTGTTCAGTTTATTGAGACAGCACCTGTGCATGTCTTCCCTGAACGACTAGGTCACAAAATGCTTTAATTAACATCACACAGGCCCCAGCACAGCCTGCTCCCAGGAGCACGTGACCGTGGGAGGAATGACACAGTCTGGTTTATTCCTCCAGATTAAACCAGTGGAGACAGGGCACGGGAAGCGGGAGGAGAGGACACAGCAAGTTGGTGAAGGCATCCTCCTGGCCTGTCAAATCATTTCTTATACTGATATTTACGATAAGATCACAAGCTCTTAAGATATTCAAGATCATAAGATACACACCAACTTTATTTTCCTTTGAAGTGATTTTCTCTACTAATAAACTTCCCAAGAGTTTAAAGGACTATTACTACATACGGTTATTCCACTGCTCCAACTCTGGCATTGGCCATTTACCACCATATATCTTAACTGTTTCTTGCATTAGGTTTTTGTTTTTTAAATTTTATTTTATTTTATTTTTGGCTGCATTGGGTCTTCATTGCTGCACGCGGGCTTTCTCTAGTTGCGGCGAGCAGGGGCTACTCTTCGTTGTGGTACGCAGGCTTCTCACTGTGGTGGCTTCTCTCATTGCAGAGCACGGGCTCTAGGCACGTCGGCTTCAGCAGTTGTGGCATGTGGGCTCAGTAGTTGTGGCTCGCGGGCTCTAGAGCGCAGGCTCAGTAGTTGTGGCGCACAGGCTTAGTTGCTCCGCGGCATGTGGGATCTTCCCGGACCAGGGCTCGAACCTGTGTCCCCTGCATTGGCAGGCGGATTCTTAACCACTGCGCCCCCAGGGAAGCCCTCGCATTAGGTTTATCGGGTCTTTGTATAAGGAGACTCTCCAACAATTTACCTCCACGATGCCCAATTCCAGCAGAATAACCCCTTTCCCTCTCCCCTGGGATCTAGATGTACAGATCCATAGGAATTTGTTCAGTTCAGATTTCATGTTGGTAAGAATCAAGGTCTTAAAGGACAGTTGCTAGAAACCTATAAACAATCTCAATAAACGTTGGATGAATGAATGAAGTCAGTGAACAGTGTCCAGTAAAAGGCAACCAGCAAGTGAAAGCCTCAAACATTATTGCTCACGATGCTCATAGAAGCGGAGTTGGGAGTTTTGAAACAGGAGCACAATTTCATATCCCTTTTGCTCCCTTCCCAAGTTCAGCACATACTCCGTCCCTGTCTACATATTTACTCTATCCCTATCACACAGATCAAGTAGATGCTGGTCCAGGACCTTTCAGGGAGAAGCAGTCTCCTGGCCAAATGAGGGGGACAGCATCTCATGTTTGCCCCAAACCCCTGCCTCCTTCACAGACTGGTTACAATAATCAATGCTGCTGTGACAGGTAAGCAACAAATTAGACATCAATGCCATAGCTCAGAGAACAGAAGCAGACAGTCACCCTCAAATGTGTAAATCCACTTAGCTGTAGTATCTGGCTGCCTCAGCTAGAGTTAAGTCCCTGACAAGTTAAAAGGATGCCTGACATGTATGCTTGGTCCTCCCTGGGGAGATGATAAGAGGGGGGCAGGTGGGAGAGAGAAGGCATGGGAGGAGGGGAAATTGAGTCCTTTGGGATTTAATTTATAAGCTGTTTACTGAAAAATTTAACATCTGAACATACCGTGCTGGGTGGCATCCTCGTCCCTTTGTGCTCAGTTTCTGGCCATTCTGCCTCCCTCTGCCCGCCAGCCCCCGCCTTCATTGCTGTCTGACTTGGATGGGAAATCACCATCTTCTTTCCCAAAGACCCATTAAAAATCAGTAATGTAAGGGATCAGTCAGGCCAGCCTGCCGGCCACTCATTCCTTATGAATCATATGACAATTTTTTAGTTTGACAATTGCACCTCATATATTTTAATATTGGTTTTCAAAGAAGAAAGGAGAGAACTTCCATTTCTTTACAGCTCCCTGTAATTTCAACTTGCTCTTTACTTATATATGAAGTCGACTTGGGTGGAAAGGTTAGAGGCAGATGAATTTCTAGCTTCAGAACCTAGGAAAGGCCAATAACATGTGCCATAATCTTAATGCTAAGGTTTCATGGAGCTTCAAGTATGCTTTATATTCATGGATGACACTCACTGAAAATGATGACAAGGACCTCATATTTCTAAAGGTTTTTAAAATTTTTTTCCTACATCCTAACCCCTGTTTAAACTTTCTCAGACAACTGTAAAAGACAAAATAAAATAAAGCAAAATTTAAAACAAGCAAAAATTTAAAAAAATGAAAACAAGCAAAATTTAAAACAAGCAAAAAATAAAACAAAATGAAACAAAACAAGCAAGAGCCCATCATGACTGAAAAGTTTTCCTGATACTTTCTGGTCCAACAAGCAAGGAATACGTTTGTTTGATTTTAACCCTCCTTAGACCATTCGGAAAAGACCTGACTATTTTTCTAACCCCAAATATTTACCAATCTTCCTACCTATGAACTTTGCTTTCTTTAATTTTTATTCATGAATCAGCTTGCTTTTTATTGACTGCTGTGAACAATTACAGGATTGGATTAAAAATTCCGGAAGACATAAAAAAGGATTAGATATCTGTGTTTCATAGGTGTAAACATAACATCACAGGACAACAGTTACTTATTTAAATTCTTACATTTACCATGATAATGAAGTAAAACTTTGTCCCTTCTTTCCTTCCTATTGCCCTAGGTAAAATAAAGGAGAGACTCGGGAATTAAGGGAAGGAAAGAAATGAAGAGATAGGATGTCTTTTCAAACGTGAATTTTGGGATTTGAACAACTATAGCATATGTCTACCCTAAAATCGTCTGTTCCATCCTATTCTAGAAGTTTAGATCCTATTCAGTGCCAGCAATTGTACTTATCACTACACTACAAAACATCAAAATAATAGCGTATTTTTATGGAGATTCATACTTTTCAAAGTACTCTCATTTTCATTATATCATTTTATCTTAACAACACCCCTGAATCATAAAATTGTATACTTAGAAGGACCCTCCTATAACATTACCTCTAAAATAGTCCCCCAAACTATGGTCTCGTCTCTAATTTTGGAGAATTCACTATATCATGAAACAAACAATTGCACTTAAAAAAAAAATACTTTTTTCTTTGTAATAAAAAGTAGCACTTGTTCAGTTTTAAAAGTTTAAGATTTACAGAATAACAATAAAAATCACTTTCATTTCTACCACCAAGAATTAACTGCTATTAATATTTTGGTAGACCCCCATGCTTTCATCTATACAAATATATATATTAGTTGGGAATATTATCACTGTAACAGCCAACATACATATAACTGTTGCAGGCGTTCAGAATGAGCCTCCCCTTAAATGTGGCACTTTTGCATGAGGATTAGGATTACTTTGAGCGAAAGGCAATCGAGACCCTGCAGGTTCAAGAAAAACTACTGCCCTCTCTTAGCTACCTAGAAGAATTTAAATTGGGGACTTTTCCCAGAGAAGAGTTATTATCAGAGAAAAATTTTATGTAAGTGGCTCCATCTCTATGGTAGGGCAAACAACATCTAATCTCCAACTTCTGCTCTTCTTCTTATTGTCCTGTGAATGACCCTCCTGTCCTTGGAAGCCCCAGGGCCCTAGTCCATCCCTTAGCTCAGGATGGCATACAAACCTCATTTTACCTGTCTCTAACCCTCTCATGTATGCGGGATTCTTGTACGTATGTAATGAAATTTGATTCTCTCCTGTTAATCTGTTTTATATCAATTTAATTCTTAGACCAGCCAGAAGAACCTAAAGGGTAGAGGGAAGTTTTTTTCCTCCCCAACACTGTATTTGTTGATCCTTGAGGCAGAAGTTGATCCCTAGGCAGGGCCTGGTTATCAAATGACACCAAGGCACCAAGAGGGAGGGAGTGAGGACCAGGGGTGAGAGGAGGGGAAAGGGTGGATGAGTAGGAAGTGTGGAGGCCAAAAGAAGTGGTGGAAACTCAAGGGTACTGCGGTGTAACTCCTCCCTGTAACCCCCAGCCTCTTATCTTCACTGAATTCAATAAGAATTCATCCATTGCTTAGTGTGAGTGGATATTTTATGGAAACTGATAAAAGGGGGGAACATTTTACCCGAGGTTATGAAGCCTGAAAAAGACATCATCCATAAACTTAGGCACTGGATCAGGAGTGCTTGAGCCCTTGGGAATGAGCAGAAATCATGACTAAAGGATGGAAATCAAGCTTTAATGGTTCTCTGAGAGTCAGTGTGCTCCTGAAAGACCTCTGAGTTGTATATGCATTTGTAATGTGACTTTATACAATGCTGTTCAAATGATCTTGTATTTTGCTTTTGTCTTTCGGTTTTGCACAATATTATTTATCTTGTAATTACATACTATTTATAATGTGATTTTTCAGATTTATTTTTTATTGAAGTATAGTTGAATTACAATGTGTTAATTACTACTGTACAGCAAAGTGACTCAGTTATACATATATATACATTCTTTTCCATATTCTTTTCCATTATGGTTTATCATAGGATATTGAATATAGTTCCCTGTGCTATACGGTAGGACCTTGTTGTTTATCCATTCTAAATATACCAGTTTGCATCTGCTAATCCCGAACTCCCATTACTATCCTCTCCCACCCCCCCTCCTTTGGCAACCACCAGTCTATTCTCTATGTCCCTCATTTTGTTTCTGTTTCATAGATAGGTTCATTTGTGTCATATTCTAGATTCCACATATAAGTAGTATCATATGGTATTTGTCTTTCTCTTTCTGACTTACGTCACTTAGTATGATCATCTCTAGTTGCATTTAATGTGATTTTTGAAGTGTGTTGTTTCTGACATACATTCTATATGTATGTATGTATGTATGTATATGTAGCTATATGACTGATGTGCTCAATTTCTCATTTTTATTATTTCAAACAATGTAATGAACATTCCAGTATATAAAACACAAAAATTAAACAGCATGTCTGGTTATTTCTTTGAAAATATCCCTAGATGTGAAATGTCTGGTTTAAAGGTTTTTTTTTTTAATTTATGTTTTTGATATGTGTTGCCAAGTTTCCAAAAAAACTGTATCAATTTCCAATTTCATCAATAGTGTATGAGAAGACCCAGCACCCATTCCACAAGTTAAATTTCATCCACCAAATCCAGTTTGTTGAAACATTTTTGAATTTTTATTTTGTTATCCACTGCATTAGCAATCTTAATGGATTGGGGAATCAAAATAAGCATGAGATCTACCTCATTCAAGACAACAACTACAAAAATGTTTAGTGAAGTATGGTTAGAGCCTTTGGGAAAGCCATATGAAAATGTCATCCAGAAAAATGCTTATTGATTTAATAATACTTTTGAATATGACCCATCAATCACCACCTCATCTATATTTGTACTGTATTTTTACAATCACCATAATCTATTATAGATTACCATTTATATCTACTTTACCAACTGCAATCTACTTATTCACTTGTATATTTCCCTCTCCCACCATACTGTGAAATAATACCAATTGGTACCACACTCTGAGGGGAAGATGGTTCACTCTGCCAACAGAAACAGGGATGGGTGCCTTAAAAAAATGCCTCAGAGAGGAAGTGACATCTAATGTTGGCTTTGGAAAATCAATCCAAGCTCCCTGCATAGGAAGAAGGCTAGAGAATTTTAGGGATAGAGAACATTATCATTAAACAGCACAGAGATATAAAATAGACTGTAGGGAACACACAAAGAAAATGGTTTGGTATAACTAAAGCACAGTGTTGGGGGAGAGAGAGGAGGAATCTGAAAAAGTAGAACGATACAATCTCCTTGGCATCCTCAGGATAAATGTTGACTCAACTTTGGCTAGACTTAGCAGGTTTCTCAGGTTGATTTTAATTCAGACTACATCAGATTCAAAAGCAAGAGGTTCACTCCCAACTTCCAATTTACAGTCAATTAAATAGTAAGAAATGAGGAGGGATGAAAGGAAAATGGAGCTCTCCATATCTACTCTGCTTCTTATCTAGGCTTTGAATTAATCTGTTGGTTTACTAGTATCATTCCTTCTCCCTCCCTCCCTTCCTTCCTTCTTAATAGACCAATACTATTTAGGCCCTTTTAGATAATGGGACTGGATGGAGAAAGCAGAATTATTTCCCCTATTCCAGCTCCCCATTTGTTAGAGATGCCTTGGACTTTTGTTCCCTATGGCCTCCTTCTCCTCTTGAAAAATGGGTCTACCTTTCTCTTCCAGCTGCCTGAGCGGCCAAACAGGGCTCTGGGCATGATATTTGGGGTGTGCTAAGATTGAGGGTACTGGGTGTCTCATAAGGAAGGCTCAGAAATCCACATCAGTAGTCCAAGTGCAAGCTAATGAATCTGTTCTTGCTTATCCTGCTGTTGTTAGCCAGAGGTGAGGATGAAGGGTAGGGGGTGGAAATCAGGACTGAGTCAGCATGGGGTGCAGATAGCATCAGCAGTGTCTACGCAGTCTTAGGGATGGGCATCAGCATTTGGATACGTTCCAGTGGGGCTCCATTCACCCTCTGAGACTTCAGGGCTCAGATCCAGAATATGGGGCATTCGACACTGGTATAAACTAGATGGAAAGAAATGAGTAGGAAGTTAAGTTCCTCAGTCAACTGATCTACAGTTTACTCCAAGGTTCTAGTCTTGGTAGGGAACTAAATTTTCCACTGAAACTATGTAAGAGGACAAATTAGATTGATCGGGACTTAACACAGCAGTTTGGTTCTCATATGGGTGCCCTCACGTAGAGGCTTAAAGCTATGGACTCACCTACTCATGAGAAAGGCTCTCCTGATTTCTGTCCAGAGTTAGCTCCCATCGATTTGGGGAACTGAGTAGAACTGAGTTAGTTGTAGGGTAATGGGAGATACCTGGGGGCTGACATCCATTATAGCTGGGGCAAGTGTAGGTTGGATTCCTTGATGAAGCTCTGCTCCCTACTGTTGTGAATTCTTTTGTGGCAGCATCTGAGGTGAAACATTGCCAAACATCGTGCCAAGAGGCTTTTCAATGGGTCATAAAAATGCTATAAAAACATGAAAATTGCTGCCATGGGAAAAAGAGTTATGGCAAAACAGGGAACCTACTAAATTCAGAAGCTAAGAAATACTGAGAAATGAAACCGTTCCACACAGTCCAAGGAGTTTGTGGGTACGCCCACCTAGCCATTTACACAGGTAAGAATTACTTGTGTTTATAATATACTTTAGAAAATCTCTCAGCATTCTGCCATTAAGTATGTGGTCACCTAGCTTTCCCTGGAATTCATTCTTCACTTGAGTCCCTTCTTGGCTTTGCTGGCTAAATTGAAGAGTGGGAATTTCTTCTACTCTGTTCCTACTTCGAACTGACCCATTTCATGGGAACGGATCTTTATATCCATTTGATGCCTGGGAGAAATGAAGCCATGTTAGAAGCGTATTTCATCATGAGGTCATCAATTGGCAATTAATAAGACATTTATTTGAAATATCCCTTACTAATAAATCTGAGGATCAATCTTCCTGAAAACTACACCTTTGCTTTTATATCCAGTATTTGTTTTTCCAATAAAATTTCTGGACATCATTAACACTGGTAATTTGGGGTAAAGTGTACAGAAGGAATTCATCTCCATATGCCTTTTATGCAGATGTGGTTATACTGAGATACAGTAAGTACCATTCATATCTCTGTATATAAAATTCTGAACATGCTTAAGCAATAGTCATAAACACATTAAACAACACCATCCCAAGCACTAAGAGCCTCTGTCTGCTAGCTGGGTGAGCCCCTTCTATATGTCATTTTGATGTAATACATTCCCATTTCTGCTGTTATTAGATGCAAAGTATTTGAAAAGATGCTAGATTGAATGGAAATCTGGTTACATCTTGGGTTTTTTAAAATACTGCCTATATTCCTCAAATACACTGTTCTGTTTTCTTTTTAATCTCACAAATATGTACAGACATTCCTACCCTTTCTTTTCTATCTTATCTTCTCTACGTTCATAGATCATATGGGATTTCTGATTCTTATTTTAAAATGTAATCGAGATACAGAAATGATGAAGCACATCATAGACTCCAACACAGAGAAAGCAAGAACTAAAGAAAGAGAGAGAAAGGAAAGGAAAGGAAAAGGAGAGAAAAAAAGAAAATGTTTAGCCTTTTATATGGTCATAGATTAATGGTCTGCTGCATATTGGATTAAAGTCCAAAGTATGTTCGTTTGTACTTCATTAAACTATAAACCTGTAGGTCATTTAGGAACGTGTCTATAATCATAAAATGTTTCTTATAGTATTTGTTTTCCTTATGCAAGCACCTTTCATAAGGGAAACTTAAATCAATAGGAATGTATTTGATTACTTCTCACAACTGCTTTATCGTCTGGAAGACAAGGAAGATGTGGTAGTTCAGTATGGGTCACCCAAGACCGCGTGAACTGAGACCTTGGGACTCTTTCAGTTATTCTGTTAGACTTCCTCTTTGACAAGTGACATCCACTTATGACTACTTAATCACAATCAAAATGTGAGCATATGTCAGGATAATTTTCTCTTTCATACCTTCCAAAATGATCAAATCATATCAATTCATTTATGTGAAATTTCAATTCCTTGCATGAGCCTCCAAGGATGAAACAGAGAAGTTACATCTTAGAATAGGGATAGTCCTGTCTCTGTAGAGGATTGCAGTTTGGAGCACTGTGAAATGTGTATCACATAAGGAAACTGCAAAGTTAGTGTAACTAGCACCAAGGCAGACCCTAAAAGGAAGCGTGATCTTGGTTAATTGGGCACAGCACAGAACTGGTCTCAGAACCTCTATCTTGTCCAAGCCCCAGAGTTAATCAGACCCAGTGAGACACATTCATCTAATCGAAGCTACAGGGAACATATGTGTAAACCAGAATGCCAAGGCTTCTTGTACCATGGGGAAAGTACTTTCTAGAGTCTGTATTATTCATGATCTCTAGCCAGTACTTTCCTGATATGTGTGTGTGTGTGTGTGTGTGTGTGTGTGTGTGTATACACACACATATATATATGGGAAACCAAATAAACATTAGAAATTTGATTGGTGAGCTTGGGTACAGAATAAAGGGAGGTGGATAATGTTTTAGAGATTTGAGTGTCCTAAGCATACAGGATACACGTTTGCAGACAGTCTCTTCTTTTACATCCACAGATAGCCAATCTCTACCATGAACACCGAAATTCACTACATTAAGTCTCCTCCCTCCCTTCCTCCCTCCTACCCTCCCTCTGTCTCTGTCTCTCACTACTTGTAGGACACCATATCCTGCCCACATAGCATCTACCTAGTAAATGCTTTCATCCTTCTTCACACAACCAGCTATGTTGTAGAGTCATCAAGTCCTGTCTCATCTTTAAAACATGTGAATTCCAGTACTTCTCACCTTACTTCTGCTTCTGAACATCGCCTGTTGGAAATTTTTAATATCTTATAAGATTTCCCTGCATTCAATCTCTCTTCTGGAACTCTTGAACTTCCCAAATAATTCTGCATATTGACACCTAATCAATTTTCCCAAAACAACAGACTTCACTCAGCAATTGACCTCTTTTAAGTTTGATAGTTCTCTGTTTTATGAAGTCCAGATTCCTCAGTTTGGTCTTGACAATCTAGACTCAACCTACCTATCAAATATCACTCACCACAGTCTCCAACAAAAGCAAACCTCTGTTCCCTCGGTCTTCCATCATACCATTCTGTTTTCACTTTACCCCTTTCTTGATAATATTAGTCTCATTTTGCTCTATTTTTTTCAAAATCACTATTATCCAAAACTAGATTAAGTGTCATTGTTAGTTAACTCCGTTTTCTGACTTTCTATGTCATGTCATGAGCACTTGTGCTTGTTCAGAATTTATATTTATGGATGTCTGTTCCCAGAACTAGAATACAATTCCTAGGTGATTTACAATCTAGTTAATTTATACCAAATTAGTATGGCCACAGCAATGAATACATTTTATTGATAACTCATGACAAATATACTTTAAAAAATCTTTCTCCCGTTTGCCTTAGCCAGCGCTGGCTGTCCTGTGTGATAATAGCTCAAGGAACAAGAATTGATTTTGTCATTCTGTGTCATGTCACAGACACTTAATAGTTTACTAAGTGATTTGCAATGACAAATATAATGAGAAGGACTTCTCTCTGACTTAAAAAAAAGCAAACAAAAGAATCCTCCCAAAACAGAAAGTAATTTTGAAAATAAAGGTGACAAGAATTCATCTATGGCACTATTTTCTGGTAGTCAGATAACGGGTCACTTAGCATTTGTGAAACCACATCTGCACTGAGCCGTAACCTGCACTGACTCCTCTCTTAATCCTCTGCTTGCTTTTCTGTTATGTCTCCTGGCAGTTCTGATCTAGATGACCTTCTCTGTCTCGCCCAAGAGCACTGTCCTACCAGGCACAGACCAAATGCTTCAGGATTTCCTCTCCAACCTCCTCAACCAGCTGCAGTCTGAGGACCGAGTACCAGACAAGAAAAGGGCTCTTTCCGAATTTCCATATTTGGAGATTTTCTGTTGAGTACACAACATAGAATAACTAGTCTTAATGAGCGACAGTTTGGTGCAGCAGAAACGTGTATTGGTTCTGAAACCACTCAAAAGAATTTCAAATCTTAGTTCCATCACGGACTATGTGACCTTGAACAAGTTATTTCAATTATCTGATCCTGTATGTCCTTAGAGTTAACAGACGAAAAAAAAAAATTTACTTACGTCACAAGCATACGATAGGGGCTAAGGTTGTAGTTTTGAAGACAAAGAGCCCAGGCATGATCATGGCTCTACTACTGATTAGAATCCTTCCAACTTCCCCACCAGTAAAATGGGGAATAATAACAGCACTCATCTCCTAGGCTTGTTGTGACGACTGAATGAGTTAATGTATGTAAAATGCATGGAATAGTTCCTGCCATATGGTAAGTGGGTAAATGCTCACTAAGGGTCAGATATTAGTATTGAGAGGACTAAATGAATTAACATAAACGAAGTGTCTACCATAGTGTCTGGAAAGTTGCAATGCTCTACAAATATTACCCAGGTTTCCATTTTCTGTAGTGAACCACCAGGCTCCCTCTTATCCCTTCTATTCTCAAATTTGGAGTCCCCTGACTCCTAGCTGGACACTCAGCCCCCATGCCACAGTAGATCCAGGTTCTGTGCAACCCAAAATGTGTACAATTTGGGGAGCCCTCTCTGAGAAAAAAGACTACAAAGTTACAAATACAAAATAGAGTGCAAAAACGAATATTTATAAAGAGAAAGCTATGGCAATAAATTATATATTTAAAATATGATAAATAGCACAATCATCAGAAAATTCAGAAAAACAGCATAATCTTTACTAATTAACTGCTTGACACTTCTAAACTCCTTTTTATTCTACATGTTTTAGCTACACACTCTTTGAAAGCCCCTTCTTATAAGGGTTTTAAAATATAATTTCCTACAGAAAAAAAGATAACTGAATTGGCTATGACTGACTAAACTTGTTATGTTTTAATGACTGATAGTTTAAAAAAGTATCAGCTTTATAACTCATTAATAAAGTCATATAAAACTTTTAGAATACTGTCAACTTTTAGAACTTTTTTTGAGTTTTTTTTTTCATAAATAAGCTGTATAGTTTGGAGAATTTTGCCAAAGATTGACTTCTGGCTTCATGCATTTCTCATTTTGTTTTTGCTCTATTGTCCACATCTTTTGGTACACCAGACACATAGTGTTACCTTTATGTGGCTGGACAACCTGTGGTCATGCACTTGAATGTGATGGTTCCCAGTGAACAGACAAGTGGACGATAAGAATATTCCTGGAGGATATTTCTATGTTGAAATGATGGACAAAAATTAATTTGTACATGGGAATAAGCCACATCTTATAAGCCACATCTCTATCTCACTAAAAGCAAACTAAATTAAACTCCACTTAGATAGATCCCTTAAATGCCCATAGCCATTCTTTGGCCACCCGAGACAAGGAGAGGCATGATGAGAATGAAGCTGGAGTAGAAACACACAGTAGTCTTTACCAGTTACTTATAAAATATCATATGTTTTTGAAATTGTACAAACACATATGACCAAGCATAACATTATTAGGTCCCTCTAATAGGAGAAGCCCATGCCAAGTCAAAGTTCCTGAAGATAATATATATTAGCTTCACCATAAATCTCCTTTGAAGTTGGTTTCCTTAGTCATGTGTAACCTAATAAGCCATAGCCCTGCTTCAATATTATAGGTAAACACAAGCAGTTATTTTCCCTTTACGTGACTTAATTTTTCCTCATTTCTCCAGCACTATTCAAATCCCCTTCTCTCTTTGTTCTTTGAACTTTCTCTCTTTACTGGCTCTTTTCCTTTCAAACTAAGAAACTGATTCAAGAATTTCCCATTACAAAAACAGTGTTAAACCCTACCTTTCCACCACTGTCTTAATCTTATAATCAAAATCCAGTCTTATGTCTCTTCTATCCTTTACCACTAAGTTCTTATAAGAGAAGTTACAACCACTGTCCATCCTCTTCCACTTTTATTCTTACCTCAATCTATTGCACTCTGGCCTCTTCCTCTGTAACCTATTAAAAATATCTGTGTGGTGATCACCCATGACCTACTTGTTAAATTCAAATGCCCTTTAACTTCCCAATCTGTAAGACATCAACATGGCATTTTGATTGCATGTGACATTTGGGATTTTGAAACTTTGTAATTATACTAATCCTTTCTAGCTAAATAGACACATCCTGTCTATAGGAAGGTTCATCTCTGAGCATGTGACCCACTGAAATTGCATATGTGAAGTTCCTGGATCCCAGCTCATCTCAGTCTGCCTTATTCTGCTGCCTGCTGAGATCTAAGTTCTTGTTGTGACATTTCCCTCCTTGAGAGGCTGTAAATAACATTTTCGGACTACATATGGGGCACTGTGAGAACTGATGCTCATTAAGTGTGTTAAGTGAAAATCATGAGAGGAGTACCAAACATTAGCTATAAATCAAAATTAACAAATGTGACTTGCATTCTCAGGAGGCAAAACACTTTGAATCTTAAATAATATGGCTGTCGGGTATCACACTGAAAGATGTATTTCTCCCCAAATATGTGCACAGATGAAATGCAAAGAAGTAAGCTGTCAAGATAGTCAAGAAGAAGGAAATATGTTGCTTGGCCCTTCAAACAAGTTAATTTAGCGTTATAAACCTTTGGAGTTTCCTTTTCAAATGGATCCATGTGGAAAATCCAGATGGCTGAACACTCAACTCCTCAATGTGGAAACTAAGCTTCAAGGCCTGAATATAGTCAAAACATTTTACTTACTTATTGCTGAACATTTTTAATCACTTTTATTTAAGAGAGAAACATTTAAATTATTCCTTAAAAAACCAATATTAGTTCATGACGACTTTCTCAATGGGAATCAGCTTGCAGGGTTGGTAGGATAGGCAGTAGTACTAGAGGAAGCTGGATCATTTAGAAATCAATTTAAAATTTACCAAACATCAATTCCTTGCCAAACACTCTGCTGCTAGATCTCGAGGGTAGAATAACTTAGTTCTTTTTGGGAATTTTATAATTCGGTGTATTGCTTAAGCCATAAAGGTGGAAATCATCGTAGATTATTTCTTCTTCTTTATCCCCTTTCCTACCATCCCAAACATTAACAAGCAGTATTGGTTTTACCTTTTGAAAATCTCTTCAACATCTTCATTCTTCTTACCCACTGGCACTGCCTACTTTAGGCTTTTCATGATCGCTTAGCTAGACAATTACAATTGCTTCCTACTTCCAATCCATCCTTCTCCCTACCTTCCAAGAGCCCTTCAAACTAGAAAATCAGTTTGTGTTGGTCTCCTGATGAAAATTTCTTAATGGCCACCTATTGCTCATGTGATAATGTTTTAATTTCTTTGCATAACCCAAGGCCCCCACTGCTGGATTATCTCAGTTCTCACCTTTATCCTTCACACAGGCCAGTCTTTCTGAGTTACTGGCTATTCTGAATATGCCATGTTCTAGCATGCCTTCATGCCTTTGCAGCTCTACTCTTTCTGCCTGGAAGAACTTCATCCATCTTGTCTGCTTGGAAATCTGCTAGTCATCCTCAAATTTCACCTGCAGGATTACTTTATCTCTAAGTCTTCACTGACTACCAGGCAAACTTGGATAGTTCTTACTTCCTATTTCCTCTTATACCAAATCCCCCCAGCTCCCCACTGAATTGTACCTCCTTCAAGGAAGGGACTGTGTCTGTATGTTTTCATAGCTTAAATACTTACTACAGTAGCTGGCACCTCATAGGTAGGCACTAAATACATACTAAAAGGCAAGAAACGCCAAGGGAGCACATTCTCTGCCTTATAGGGTATCTTAACCAGGTCTCCCCAGCAAGCAGAGCTAGAAATCAAAAAAATCACACACCCTTACTTTATCAGGAAGCACAATATCCCACCAAATAAGGGGAAACTTGTGAAATAGGGCAGGAAGGAGCCAATATGACTGGTACATCATTGAGCAGGCTACCACAACTGATGGTACAGAAGAGCAATCCGTCTGGCTTACACTCTACAATAGTGGCCTCCATTTTCAAGAGAAAAAGATAATCCTCAACTTTTTCTCAAGGAGGGTGGTGCAAGAAGTTTCTCTAAACAAGCTGTACTCTCTGCTGTTGCAATTTGTTCTGAGGATGTAGCTGATTTTCATCCTCCCTCCTATACCCTCCAAAAAATGGGTATTCAACCTTTGCCAGCATTTTGTGCTTTGACTGTTCTGGTAACTTGCCTAGTGGAATGACCAAAATCACATCCCTAAAGGGTCTCAGCCCTTATAGACTTGTTTTTCTTGGGTCATGGTTCCAGTAATTCTCTATTGTTATTAGCGGTCAGGAAAACATCATGAGATGTTTCTCAGTAAATCCCAAGATCCAAATATACTCCTAATTTCCTACAGTAGTTAGTTCCAATTCTATATATGTTTTTAATTTTTCTGGGTTCATTACCCCATGAGTACATTAAACACTTCCCTTGCCTATTGATCTTTTGGCATGAACAGCCCAAAGTAACCACATGGTAGTGGTACAATCTAGTTCATTGGAATACTTACCCTACTCTGAAAAGAATTATTCCTCTTTTTGGAATGAGAAATTGTAACCTAGCAGAAGCCAAGTTTGTTAAGACAGCGAGCAAAGTTCTAGAAGTAGGTCTCTGAGATGATGGTGAAAGGGCAATGTTATTTCTCATGGTTCCCAGATCCATGTGTGTTAACATTTGAAGACTCAGAACCAAATCTTGGCCTTTGGTTCAGCACAAGAGATTGCTTGATCTTACAAGAATGACCTGTGAGGCTACACAAATTCCTGAGTCTGAAAACAGTGTATCTAAATTAAAGGAAGAAATAAAAATTTCTCTATGGTTCACCTACTGGGGTGCATGTGTATAGGTATCAAGCAGATCCTCTGACATCTCATACCTCCATATAAACAGGAAAACTTGGGGTGAGAAGTGCCTGATGTGAGCATAAGGCTAGGCACAACTGAATTTTTTCATTTGAAATCAGTCACAGACCAGCTGGCGTAAAGGAAGTAGCCAAAAACCTCAGAAGTGATACATAAGAGGTGTCTGATACACAGGGATTTACATTATAGATGGAAAGATAGAGTGCAAATAAATTCTCTCTCTCTTTCTTTCTCTCTCTCTCTCTCACACACACACACACATACACACAGAGGCAGTCCTTGCTTTGCACCATTCCAATATATGGGAATTTTAGTTACCATGATACATAGTTTACTCAAATAACACTACTCCCTCAACAACACGGTTTAAATTTAACTTCCACAGTATATTAACTATGAGTAATTGCAAAAAGTACAAACTCCACTGCTAGCTCTTCCATTCACAAATCATAATGTAGATAACAGATGTGAAGATGTGATCATGGTCAGTGACTAAGGCATCAATTCTTTTTACGGTCTGTCAGTGACTCCTCACTGTGCACCCTTAGGCACAGACAAAAAAGTGTGCAGTTGTGTTGTTTTTTGTCTCCTAGTTATAAATCCACGTGTTATTTTATAAGTATGAGTAATTAAAAGAGGAAAGTGGCTAACAAAGATAAAATCTCAACAAAGAAATAAAAAGTGATGACACTGGAAGTGACAACTGAATTGAAGTTAAATAGAATTACAGAAGAAATAGCTGGCTGAGGGAATGTTGACACGGCTGCCATTTGAGCGACCCTAGCTATGTAGCCAGAAGAACTCAATAAAGGCAAACTTGCCGACATAAATGAGAAAAGAGATTGTAACAAAAAGGATGAAGATATACCAGAGGAAGTGACCCTCCCTGGCAAAGAAACTTCCTGTTAAAGAGAACCTTTGAGGTACTTCATGACCTTGAAAGTTCAAAGAACAAAATGTTGGAAGCTGATCCCAACTTAGAAAGGATATGACAACTTGCCAAGGCATAGAAAACATGCTTGCTCTGTACTGAAAGTTACAGCATGAGAAGGAGGAGGAAAGCACTGTTACCTTCTTTACAAAGAAAATATTTTCAAGTTCAATTTCTAATGTTTTTAATCATAGTGTGTTAAATACATATGTTTTATTTTTTTTTACTTCTCTATACATTTATAACTGACACTGAGGCGTTTTAATGTTTTGACAAAAAAAATTTCAAAGTTCATGAAACAATTATAATTTTTCCCACAGATTAGTAAGATAACGTTGTTTTGTTTTCGCTTGCACCGTCATCTTATGGTCCTGCACTATTGTTCAAAATGAGGACTGTCTCTCTCTCTCTCTGTGTATATACGTATACACATATGTATATATACAGATGTAAAACAAAGAATGTTGCCCGTTATCTTCTCCTACAAGGATTGAGTCAGCCGCTGCAGTCACTAATGTACAATATACCCTGAAAGGAATTCAGGGTGAAGATCAGGAATGAGGCACTCTGTGCTCTGGGAAAACAGGCACAACAAGTCCTCAGATGGTTAGAAATATTCCAGGAGAAATTTTTTATGAACCCAGATTCTAGCATCTTCCCGTATTTAGAAAAGCACTAAAATGATAAACTGAGATATTGTTCCTCATGACTAGCAGTAACCTTCTACTGAGATGTGTGCTTGAGTCCATGTACCCCTTTGTCAAAATCACATGTACTGACCTCTCCCCCCACCTCTTCAGAGCAGTTACTTAGAGTTATCTGAGGGGCTGTCTCCAGGATACAGTCCTCAGTAAGACAGTGAATAAACTCAGCTCACAGCTCTTATGTTGTGCAATTTTTTCCCAGTTGACAATACATATATCTATACATAGAAAAGACGGTATTGGATCCCAGTCTTAAAGGAAGGGTAATTGCTCACCAGTGATAAAAGAGGTGGGGAGGTTTATAATATAATGGTCATCACAGACAGATGAACTGCATGTACAATGACCCGATGTAGGATGAGGTATGGCAAGTTTGGAGAATTAAGGAGGTTTGGTACAGATGATGCTCAACTGTGCACTAGGTAAAGAGCAGCAGGAGATAAAACTGAAAAGGTCATCTGGTGCCAAGTCTAACAGGGATTTCTCTGACTGACTGAGGATTTTGATCTTTATCCTTTAGGTTATGGGAAACTGAAGGTTTTTCAGCAGATGAGTGACACGAGCAGACTTTTAAGACAATCACTCTGAGGAGTTTGCATGGGGTGGGAGCCTACAGCTAGGAGGCAGGAACATCAGATACTGATTAGATGGCTGATGCAGTATTACATGTAAAAAATGAGGAAAGACTGAACTAAGATCCATGTGAGTATGCAACCCCCTCACTTTGCCCTTGGTCACCACTAAAAGATGGTTCCTTAAAATCCGCTTTCCCTAATATGTCTCAGTAAGTCTGCATTTAAGCAGACTGAATAACACCTCCTCATGGACTAGGCTACAGTGACACTGCAGTCCACCAAATATGCCAGGGATACCTACACAAATGCAGCTGAAGTGCCATCCCCGCTGGTTAGGCTGAATATCAGCCACTTTCTCACTTACATAATCAGTGATTCTTTCCCTTCTCCTGCATGGGCACTTTTTGTTAAACATAACTTTGTTTTCCCTAGCCTGATTAGTAAAAACTTGTTCAGGTAAGATGCTTCATTAACAAATAGTGTTCTTTTGTTCCTTTCAAACTGTCTCCTACATTTTAATTTACTGGGCAATCCTAATGAACTCAACAGGAGACCTAGTAGTTTCCCCTGGGGATAGAGAAAATTAGAAAATTGCCAAGTAAACATAGGACAGTGAAGACAAAGCAATGCCAAATTCAAATTTTAATGAAACCACCTGTTGCACAGGTAGTAAAGGATAAGAATGTCACCTAAGTTTGCTTCTTCATGTATTACCATTTTAAAGGACTAACCATGCTCCAGGAACAAACTTGCTGTATCCTTTTACATACAAAATGATTGAAAAAAATGAAACGAATGAAAATATTTTCTTCTTTACATTATAGGTTCCAGCCTCCCAGCCATCATCATCATAATCAGAAGTTTTCTTCATCAGAATTTTGCTTTTGGAATCCAGAAGCCAATGCCCTCTCCTAATAGTATTCTTTGAATTATATGGTTTAGCCTTGTGGATCTGAGTTTTATTCCATAAGAAAGGGAAAGAAACCTATTATAAGTATGCATTGTTATTTTATAATCCTGGGTTATGTCATTTTCTCCAAAAGTATGCTCACCACCATTCAACCAATGTGTTTGTTTCATTCATATTGACTCTATATTATTAGTTCTGCCTTTGGATGAGACTCTATTCTTTTCCAGAGAAAAAGGAAAATCCTTTTCCTAATTTTTTTTCGTTGTTAAGACATTTTCTCTTGTAGTAGATGGCGGTTTGTGATCTCACCACACACTTGGCAGATTTCCTTATTCCTCATAATAATTGCATCAACATCAGCAATGAATATCAATGATAATAATGTCCCTCTTCAGACTCTTTCCTCGGCTGATGCATCTGGCCTCCTTGAATGGCATTCATTAGAGCTCAGGCACTAAAGTAATAATATGCCAAAACCAGTGATGCCAGCTTCTCACTCTCTGACCAATTACCTCCTGGACCTGGTTCAGACTGAAACCAAAACACCCTGAATAAGTTTATTCATTTTTGTAAGTTATCAAGATATATGAGAAGCTACAAATAATATTTCAGAGCTCTTTTTTGATGATGGAAAAGAGATACTCATTGTATCTATATAATAGCAGCCGTTTAATATATTATTGTCAGGCACTGCAGTGCAGAGAATGATAGTTTTCCACAGACATTCAAGGTGATAATGCACAGAATATTGGAAGTTCAGGGCACTTATTTATATCCACAACTATAAGACCACTTCATGGTCATTAAAGTCCTATACTACAGAGAAAATGGATTAAGAGTTTTCTGAATTTCTATATCAACTGAAATTAGCATATTATTTTAATGATTAATGGTTATATATCTCAGGTGTTTATCACAATATAATTATGTCAAGAATGACACGAAAAATAAAGGGGAGTAGTATGACATTCATGTAGGAAAGGCAACTACTAATTTTTCAGACTCAAGAAACACAGTACAACATGGTAACTGGGAAAGAACCACAGTAAAGGAATAGAGTTGTCAGAAACATTGCAACACCAAACTGAAGATAAGTCAACGTGTCACAGAGATGATACACTTTTGTGGAAAGAAAGCAGCTGTAGTACTTTGAAAGGACTAATTTCCTGTACTGACATATATACAAACATACCATATGGTTGCCATTTTACAAGTGTATTTGCATGTATGTTGGTGAACATATTTATATATAGATACAAGCGTAATTATACATATAAACTCCTCATATAAGGCTTAGCACAGCTTTAAATGATTCTATACCAAAACCTATAATCTTGATTATCTGATATTCTGCTAATCATAACTTTCTTTTAACTGGCATTTCAGAAGGTATACAGTACTATCATGTTTATAATAATGTCAAATAGCTTAATAATTAAGAGAATGGATTTTGAAGTTATTGTTTAGAAGCCAGTGAAAGATAACTCTTTGGTAAATATCAGCATTTAACCAGAATATTCCATTTTAAACAGTACTAGATAACAGAAGGTTAATGTTTTTGTATTACTTATACATTTATTTATGTTCAATGACATCTGCATTTCTGCATTCAATTTATAAGCTACTCAAGAGCTACGCTTTTAAAAAACTTTATTTCTAGATCTGTGATGGTCTTTGAATATGGACTCAGGGCTTACCTCAAATGGTACATTTTACATGAGATCTTATAGGTTGTGCTAATTTAAATACTATTGTGTCTTAGCTGTTATAGCTCAAGGCCGTGGGTAACAGATGTCTAAGACTAGGTCTGCTCAGAAGTTGAATGATCAGTGGCCTACTCATGGATTGAATGATGAAAGAGCTTGTTAACCATGAGCTTGGCACATGTGAATTAGTAAGTAATGTAAATCTTTGCTAAAAACAGTTTAACTCTGATCATATATATTAAGTGTTTAGGGAAGGAAAAAATGCTTGGTTTCTAGAGAGAAACCAAACCAAACCAAAACAACAACAACAAAAATAGTTACAGAACTTTAAAGTATTGAAGAAAATTTAGCCACGTCTCCCTAGTCTAGGGGGAGGAGTAAAGCATGTTTCCAGACTGTCTATTTTCCAACTGGGTAAAGTGTTAAAGAAATGAGAATTAACATTTATATTAGTATGTGGACGGTCACTGCCTTCTAGCCAAAAAAATAGGTAGACTTGGTGGTTTAAAAAAAAGATTAAAAACAAAACAAAAAAAGAACACTTTTTCCCCCCTCCCGTTTGAAAAGAAAAATACAGAAAGTCATTAGAGAAATAAATATTTGGAGATTTGGAGGAAATTGAAAATAATAAAAAGCCCATCACTTTTTTTTCACAGATAAAAGTCTCTGCAATTTGCTTACCTGAAGTCTATTCTATCACCTACAATCTACTAGAAAGCCAAAACAGGTGGAGAAAGAGGGGAGCCAATGCCTCAAGGTGGAACAATAACTAAAGCTCTGACTATTCTTGCGGCATCACCTATGGAGCTCAGAGTGGGCCATGACATCAACAAAGTGTAATTTCTGAAGGAAATAATGTTTATGGTTGAGAAAGGGGAAACCTTGTATTTCTTGAGACGGGGAATGTAAGCATTGAATTCCAGAGAACGAAAGCTTTTCTGAAGGAAAGGTGAGCGCAGTGTATCTGGGCAAAGACAACATAGTTCTCACACACACATGCAGATACAGATACATGTCCACCACACACCCTGTACACGTTGGTTAACCTTTCCCTGGGCTTCATGCCTCCCTCTGTCTGGAAGAGAAGCAAACTTTTGGGCTGCCACCAATGAGATAGAGTTGATGATACCTTTTAACTCGGCTCATCATCATCTAAATATCAAAGAAACACTCTCTATGTATGCTATATATAAACAGTTTCTGGATTTCAAGATACCTGTTTGCTGGGGTTGCTCTCTCTTCCCTACACAGGCAAGGTTAGTTCTGGGTGTGGGCTGACTAGGTGGGAGGGCACTACCTGTACCCTGTGATTTGAGGGCTGCTGACAGCCTTTCACCAAAAATAGATTCATCATATGCCTGTCTCAGTGACCAAAAGACAAAACAAAACTGCGGCAGGGTCACTCATTAATAATTATGACATATAGAATCATAGGCTATTAGAGGAAGAAAGATTTTGAAAAATCATCTGGTCAAACCCCCTCATTATACAAAGGAGAATATGAGGGCTAGAGGTAAGGTAATTAGTCCACATTTTTTTCCAGTCACTTCATGATTATCGTGTGTCAGCAAGTAAAGAACGGGGATCTTGGGTATAGGAGTTTCTGAGAGATATTAATGCAAGAAGCTTCATGAAGGCATAGGATCCCGTAACAGAGCTAAAAGGGTGGCCTCAAGGGAGGAAGACCCTTCTCTTCTCTTATTCATTAATCTACCATCTAAAGGTAGCATATATGTATATATATAATTTCTTACATGTATATGTATAACTTCAGCATACTGTATCCAATATTAATAACTATACATCTACATAATTCTTTTTAATGACCCCATTAGTAATCCACGGCATGAACATACCATGATTTATTTAGCCAATGCTATTAGTTAATACTTAGGTTGTACCCTATTTTTTTACCTTTACACATGACACTTATATTTTTCAAAGTTTTCAGATTCCCAAGATGTAGTATTTTACACACACCTTTTTTTAAAATTGAAGTGTAGTTGATTTAAAACACTATATGAGTTTTAGGTGTACAACACAGTGATTCAATATTTTTATAGATTGTCCTCCATTTAAAGTTATTATAAAACATTGGCTATATTCCCTTGCTGTACAATATTTATACACATCTTTGGTTCTTTCCTAAGAATATGGTTTTGCACATGATATCTCTTAAGTCAAAGCTAACTATTATTTTAAAGATCTGATACAATATAACAGCATTTCTTTATGAAAGTATATCTATACCAGCTCCACTGGTAGGAAAAACTATTCTCAGAGATCCATCACTACTTCAATGCACAGCCACTGCCAGTAAGAGGATGGCAATCTCAGGCTCCCTTCTGTCCCTCTGTGTCCCGCTTGCAGTTTCTTTTTGACATTCTTGTTTTGAAAAGCCTGAGGGCCATCTGAAGTGGACAGAAATCAGACAGAAGAGGGGAGAGGAAAAGGACTGAGAACAGAAGAAAGACCATGGAAATAACCCTCCTTGTTATCAGTACTGCAATCACAGCAACCCCAATTACTAAAGGGAAAAAAAGAGATATGGTGGGGCATGCAATATTACAGGAAGACCGGCCAATCAGAGCAACTGCAATGTTATCTGCCATCAGTACCAGAAAGATACAATTTTTACTGGGAGTGGAAAATGAGAGGGTGAGAGAGCTGTGAGGATTGTTGACTGGAATTTCCCACAGTCCTTTGTAGATTTCAGCCCCTTCTGTGTGGGAAGGGTAAGCCCTCTTCAAAGCTCAACTAAGGCAGGCTCCAACGTAACATTTAAACAGCTTACACTATGTCTTGAGTCACAAGCAAAGGTAAATTTATCAATTTTCCCGGCCATGTCGCTCTCGGGAAGTGTTTGCTTTTTTAACTGCTCAGCTAGGGTTCCTTGCATATAACTGAACAGCTACCTGATTAGAGGGCACAGGCTGAGGACGGCAGGAGCAGCTGACAGGAGAGTCTCCCGCACTTTGAGTGGCTCCCTCTGCCTGCTCTGCCCCTGCTGCGGCGATTGGAACTGAACCATTCGCTAATGCTACCTTGACTGGAAAGGAGGGCAGGAAGTCTGCATGACCCATTCAGCCAGCCAGCAGCAGGAATACAGCCCGCCAAGAGGTTCTCTATCACAGCCAGATGTTAACCGAAAGCCTCAAATCTCAGGGATTTCATTAAATGTGAGAATCACACCTTCTTCTTATCACCTGCAAAGAGCTGCAGGCTCCCTGAGGGAGAATGACAGCTCCACTGGCTGAGTGCCTCTTTCCTAACTTCCTGCTGACATCTTTCAATAGGGCTGATGCCATGAAAAGGATCTTGCTTCTACTCTTGAGAGGCCTCAGGACAGGAAGCATTCACATGGAAGGAAAGAGAACATTTTCTGTGAGCATTCATCCCTGCCACTGCCACGGTTACACTTCCAGCAATGAAAAGTTCCTCCACTTCTGAAATACAATTGTCTTGCAAACAGCTGCTCCAGCTTGATTTTGCAGACAGTTTTCAAAACATTTCAGGCAAAAACTTCTTCTTAGCCCACCCACAAATCTTCATTTGTATCTCTCACACTGGCTGAAGCAAATCTCTCATAATTATCCATAATTTCTCCCATTCTTTATATCATAACATGATAGAATTTTAGAATTGGCGGGAGTGAAGTTTTTGGAATAGCCTTACTTTCATGGAATTTATTTATTTATGATAGCAACAATAAAATTGTTACCAAACCAGGTTTGTTTGCCCAACAGGCAGCAATCCAAAAGCTGAGACATCGAGGTTTGCAACAGAGAAAGGGTTTATTCATAAGGCAGCCAAGCAAGGAGACAGGAGAACAAGTCTCAGATCCGCCTGCCCAAAGGCAAGGAGCTTCAGATATTTATGAGTAAAGAGTATAGGGTGGTCGGAAGTGCAGGGGAAGGTGATTGGAGGCAGGAAAAAGGTGAGTAATTGGTGCTCTGAGTTACATGCTTCTTCATGGGAGGCATGTTCAGAAAATGGCGACATTAGCATGATCTGAGGTTGGGGTTTTTGTCCCTCTGACAACAAAAGGTCATCCATCGGACACCTGCCCAGGCCCGTTAGAGGGGTGGTGGTTCCACCCAGTCTATAAACTGGCTTGAGGGACTTCCCTGGTGGTGCAGTGGTTAATAATCCGCCTGCCAATGAAGGAGACACGGGTTCGAGCCCTGGTCCGGGAAGATCCCACATGCCGTGGAGCAACTAAGCCCGTGCACCACAACTGAGCCTGCGCTCTAGAGCCTGTGAGCCACAACTACTGAGCCCGCGTGCCATAACTACTGAAGCCCGCGTGCCTAGAGACCGTGCTCCGCAACAAGAGAAGCCACCGAAATGAGAAGCCCGCGTACCGCAACGAAGAGTAGCTCCCACTCACCGCAACTAGAGAAAGCCCGCGTGCAGCAACAAAGACCCAATGCAGCCAAAAATAAATAAATAAAATAAATTTAAATAAATAAATAAATAAACTGGCTTGAACTCGAACTGGACAAGAGCTGACTCTAAGTTCCTGAAAAACAATTTCAGCAACTGTTAGTATAGCGACTCATATCAAAGGTCTTAGCTACAGAGGGGCCGTTAAAGGAGTCTTGTGACATATTGTCTAAGTTATGTGACACTTGGAGGGTATGTAATTTGCAGAACGATTAAGGCGGGTATGTAATTTGCAGAACGATTAAGGCAAGCTTGATTGGTGAAGGCAGGTTATAGAATATTATTTGCTAAGCAAGTTATAGCTCAAAGATTCTAACTGATGACTGTCCCTTGGTTTCAAAATATAACCTCATGTGATTGAAGATGCAAAGAATAAGGCCAACTGAGCATATGCTGTATTTGATTTAGTAGATTATTTCCTTTAACTTCTATCCAGTGATAAACGGAATATTTATAAATGGAATATTTCCTGCCATATCAATAAACAAAGGATGTCACAGTCACCAATGATTGCAGCCCTCCAACGTAAGCTGGTCAGCCCTGAGGAAACTCCGGGCTGTAAAGAACACCTGCCATCTGCCGCCATCAGACTGCAGCCACTCCCTGCGGTGAGCAGAGGAAACTCAGGATGTGAAAATACAGGCCCCAGATGGCTAAGGTGCATATCAAAGGAATGATTTCAGTGAGCCCAGACTCTTGCATCTTCCCATACAAAGAGAAGTGCTAAATTCCTTAACTTGAGATATCTGGTTTTCTATATTTAACAATAATCTTTTGATGTTCCCAGTTACCTATCCTTTGTGGCAAAACTCCTCTATATCCCGGCTCCTCCCCTCGCCTCCTCCGAGCAGTTTCTCAGCGTTATCTGAGATGCTGTCTCCCGGAATGCAGTCCTTATTTTGCCCCAAATAAAACTTAACTCACAACTCTCACACTGTGCATATATATTTTTTTAAGTCAACCCCAGCAACTCTTCATGGCCAATGTAATAAAGGTGGTGGAAACCGGCCACAGTCTAGACACAGTGTGAGGCTCAAGTTGGTGGCAGCACTGCTCTTCCAAAAGTGCGATAATATTTTGGCATTTGAAGATAGGGTAGCATCTTGCTTCTGTGAATGTTCAGTGATGCATTGCCCCTAGAGCACCCGAATAGGAAGCACTGGCCCACTGCTTCCCTTGGGAAGCTTTCTTCTTGTAACATATTGAGAAATTATATCGGGAAAGAGAAATGTCTCCTCCAAAGACTAGACCTACCTGTTCCTCTGGGATCACCCTTATTTTATCACTACACTCAGTATCAGCTACATAATTTGTAAGACCTGGTGCAAAATGAAGATATAAGTCCCCTTGTTCAAAATTATTAAGAATTTCAAGACAGAAGAGTCATCAACCAAAGACAGGGTCCTTCTAAGCATGGGCCCCCGTGTGACTGCTGTTGGGGAGAAAACATAATTTTTCCTCTACCCTTCTAGGTGCTTGCCTGAGACCTCCCCCTTCCATAATAAAGAACAGATTAACCCGAGAAAAACAAACAATAATATGTATACCACCTATATACATGGGAGATACCCTGTAAAACTAAGTAACTCTGAAATGGTTCAAGCCACCATCTTAAACACCATCTACAGCTAAAGAAAGATAAAAGAAGAGGTGTGTGTGCTGGGGGTGGGGGGGTGGGGAGGTGGGTGGTATCCAGTTATGGGAGGTGACGAGGAAAAGTATAAAAAACAAGGGCAAACTCGTTATGCATATTTAAGTCCTTACCTTCTCCAACAATAAGAGTTTCCAGAGATTTAGTCATCCTCCTCTTCCAGGTACAGAGAGGGGACACCCTTACAAATGGAGATTTCCCTTATAAATGTCAATGTCTCTTACGAAAGGCTAACTCCTACTCAGTTTTCAGAGCTTCTCCTGCTTCCGCTGTTCCTTAAAAATAGTCAGCCTTACACCAAAGAGGCATATTTGTGGGCAAATTCTGCTCCCCTTTATTGCACAAGTCTCACATCTAGGAACCTAGCTCTGACTACATTATATTCTTTTCTGTCCCGTCATCCCCTAAAGTCCAGCATTCTTGGTCAATTTAAATGCACAACTTATTGTCACAAGAGTGGGGAGGTACTTTAGAGAACACATTACCTAGAACTGAAATAATTTTAAAATGTAATTTCATGTTATTTATTAATTTGGCATAGGCTTAATTCATTAAATGAGCCCTCTTGGCTTTCACTCCTTTTTCTGTTGGCAGGGTCCATCTCTAACCTTAAGTTTTGGAGTTACTGGTTTAACCTGCTAGTCTGTCCTACTTATGTCCCTAAACTGAAGATGTTCCATTATTTTCACTCCCTAGACAAACAATGTCTTTTCTTGTCTGATACCAGGTTCATCCCTTCTCGATTTTAACTTGGTTCTTTTAAACACTCTTTCTCATTTTCAGTGTTTCTCAACCCCTTTCCCCCCTTTTTAAACTTTATTTTCCCCCTATGGAACGTTTTTGGATAACTTTTTCCTAATTGCACCCTCTATGAAATTTTACTACTACAGATACACTATAGCATATAGCATATATACATATACATATAATATATACTATTTTATGTGTATCAACAAAAATTGATTCCTTTGTGGTGAAAAAAGGTACTCATATATAAATATATATGTATATGTATAGGTGTGTGTATACATATATATGGATATGTGTGTATACAGTGTAAAAGGAAAATCAAAATGGGGTCCAGTTTGCAGGGAGAGCTCCCCAAAATGGAGCTGGGGGGCCATTGAGGCAGGGGGACTTATGCACGTCTCAGCCTGGAGAGCATCTGAACTTTGACCGCTTATTGTCTTAACGCAGGCATCCAAAAACATCTGCCCAGTGTTCCAGAAATTCAAGATACTTATCAGACCCTTATCCTGAAATAACTCCTGTCAGCCTATCCCTTAAGGACAAATATTTCCTTTCTTGCATCAGAGGCAATCATAATTCCTACCAGACAACTTTAACAACTTGTGCTTTTGCTTTTGTAAATCCTGAATTTTTCTCTTCCTTGGAACTCTTTGAGTTTTACTGTGTCTCCTGAATTGCAATACCTAAGACCCCAAATAAACTCTTTTCTGATTTGCAGCCTTCTGTGTTTTTCTGGTCGACATTACATAGATGTAACTTTCTTCACCACACAAGAATCAATTTTTGTCCCTCAGGGAGTGATATTACCTCTTTTGAGAACATACGATCTAAAGAAACATGTCTCAGGATCATTTTCAACTCTACCTACACAAAGCTTCTCTCTCAAAAAATAAGAACAACAAATCCAAAACACTAGCTTCCACATCCTCAGATTTCTTGACTGAGCTCAGAAAGCATACCATCAACTGGGAAGTTAGCCTACAAACTTTTGTGTACGATCACAAGTCTATGCTGTGAACCCATCTGCATTTTAATTACAATTTCATGTTCTTGACTTCTGAGGTCAATTCTATTCATGGCTACCCTTAGAAGGGGATGCTTTTAGGGGCATATATTAACACAAAGATAGTGATGGGGTTCAGGACAAACTACTCCAAAATATGGTAACTTTGCATACTGAATATTTTAAGCTGAAAGAGTTTGAAAAAACAGCAGAAGCAGGAAGGTTAGTCTGACTTTTCCTCTACCCTTTTCCCCTGAAACTGGTCATAAACCCTCACGTAAGCAGCACCCTCCCTACATCTGGAGGAAAGGAACATCCTTATTCCCAAAGACAAAGGGCCACAGAGCATAATTTGAACAAACAGGCCTTACTGTTTCCCTTGGTTTATTATACTCACTCCATACCCTTTGACCTATCACATTTCTCCATGACTGTCCACTCTTCATCAAACCTAGCATGAAAATACTTGGGATTAACCATTTCTTCAAGTCTTCATTTCCTTATGAAGGCTCCTGTGTCATGTAAAGCTTATATTAAATAAATTTGTATGGTTTTCTCCTGTCAATCTGTCAGTTTAATTTTCACACCCAGCCAGGGACCCTAAGAGGGTGGAGAAGAAAAATGTTTCCTCCCTACAATAACAAATTATTCCCTGCAATCATGAAAGGGCCATGATATTATGCAAACCCTAGAAAGATGAGCTTCCTTCCAGCTTGTCAATTTCATGAGAAATAGACTGATTGACATTCTCTGGAATATAGATAGATACCCATCATAAAGCCAGTTTCCAACACAAATGTCTTTTTCGCTGGATAATGGGAACACTGTCAGTCGGTTGGACAAAGAGTTGGATGGAAAATTACCTGAGGGAAAGAAAAAGTTACACTGATACAGGACTCCAACACTTCTGGTCAGGTCTCAGGCAAGGAAAGAATGATCTAAAAGTAGTTGTAAAACACTAACATAAAGTACCACTTTTCCTAAAGACAAGATATAACTTTCCTGGATCTTTTTTGATGATATTCCATAGCTTGATAAATTATCTCTTCTCTTGCATGAAGACACAGCAAGAAGATTAAAGTAACTACAAAGTATTTACTTCCATATAGCAACTAGCTAACCATGGAATGCAGTTTAAGTCAGCTTGAAACAGCATAATTTGAAGCAATTTTTTCTCTTCGAATTATATTGCTTGGGCCACCTTGAAATTATATTGCTAAAGCAGGACAGATAAAAATCAACCCCTCATTTTATTTTGTTATATCAGTTTCTTATATGTCTAAACCTACCATATACAACTCCCCCGCAAAAAAGAGAGATACAAGTTTTCTTTTTCCATCTAAGGAGGAGCTATATAGTAAGCAATGAAAGACCAAACGGGAAAGGATATGAGAGAAACTGAAAGCAGAGTCTGTCAAGAACATATGCTTCCTGGATGGAAAATCAGGAAACAATAATTCACAGGGTAGAACCCCATGATATTTATTGCTTATTCTTGGCTTTTATGTCTTTGCTCAACAAATGGTCATTGAGTACCTATTATATACAAATGATTATGCTAGATGTTCTATGAGATTGGACTCACGCTATAGAAGATATTTCTTCTAATCCTGTCTTCTGAAATATTTATATATATTTTCAAGGTTTGCTCTCAATTGCAATTAAAGGCTCCCTCCATTTCCCCACCTCCCATCCACCACAGACCGAGCTCTAAGGCTCTTTCATAATTAGCTGCAAATGGCTGTGAATAAGGCACATCCAGGAACATACATAATGACTAACCTTCACGGGTCTATAAAATATTCAGTGGTTCAGTATCATTTCTCCTAGTTATATTAATCTAAGTTTGGAGTGAGAAAGGAAGCAGGGAAGATGTAGTTGGACCTCTTAACTGAGAAACTATGTTTCTCAGAGACTCAAGCCCTCCAGCTCATAGTTTTTTGTTGGTGTAAGATCTATGTCGGCTTCACCATTTGGGGTATAAGTAAGGTCACTTTTAGTTTTTCCAATTAATTACTTAAAATACCACCTCCTGGTATAAATAAGGGAATATTCAGCACCTGTCTCCTAATGCTTTCCATCATCACAAATAATCCAAGAATCTCAGTGGGGACGACAGTCTTTGTCAGGAGCCAGCATTCTCCATCCACTCTCTATACTACTATTCTGCTTTATTTTCCTCATTTTGATCCCATCTTAAATTATCGAATTTCCTTAGTTGCTTGTTTATTTTATGCCTCTGCTACTAGAATTTAAGCTCCTTAAAGGCAGAGATTATGTCTGTTTTGTTTGTTGCTATATCCCCAGTGCCTGGAGATGAGATGAGATCTCATTACACTGTAGTCACTCAATAAATATTTATTAAATGAATATTTGAATTGTCAAGGCAATATCACTAGTGAAAAGAAGTCTCATCTAGTTCTAAGCATCCTTGCCCACTGCTGCATTGGTTTTATTAGTCCAGACATCTGTACATTTGCAGTGATGCTGCACACTTACATTTGCTAAGTAGCAGCCAATTTTATTTCCTAATCGCATTCTCAGCTTCTGCACTTGTAAGGGAGGAAAAAATAATTTTCCTTCTACCCTTCTAAACTCTTGGCTGGGGCTCCTATAACAAAAGACAGATTAACAAGAGAAAATGTGTCTACCTCATCTTGAGTACGACCTTTCAGAGTCCAAGAAACCCTTGGGTTATTGGGCCAGTTTCCTATATCTGTCCAGCTAAGTTCTCCCTTAGTTTTCTTGCTGGTTCTTTCCTGCTGACAAATCTCAATTAGGAGTATCAGAGTAGACAGAAGATTGTCTCCTTATAGTATTAAATCTCAAAAGGGAAGAGGTCGGGGTCTCTAATTTTTCCCTCCGGTATAGTCTTTAGCAAATTTATCAGTGACCAGTTTTGCTTATCAAAGTATATTTGGAAAAGAGGCCTTCCAGGTCACAAAAGGTCCTCTTGCCCATTTCCAGGGCAGTGGGTGACTACTAAAATTACATTTGTATAACTAAAGGGGGTTACTCAAGGACTGCTCTCTAAACGAAGATTTGCTCTGAGTATCCCTCTAAATCTAGGTGGGGTACCCTGCAATGCGTGGTCGGATCTAACTCTTCTTTAGAAATGCATGTTTGAGCACAGCTGCTGGGAGAGCCAGCTCTCAGGAGTCAGCTCGGTTTGGGGCTTGCCTCTGCTGAAAAGAGCCAATATCCTACCCCTTCTGAGGGACTGCCCACATAAATGACTGATCTGTGTGGGAGGAGAACCGACTGGCTCTCTCACATCAACTTGGAACAGCTCTGCAGCTTCAGAATTCTCTGCAGAGTTGGTTGCCACTTCTATCAAGTCTACATTGCAGTTCAACTTCTCCCTCTGACCAATTCTGCTTCCTACCCTTTTCTTCCATGGTTGTTTTTCCTAAGAGTCCTCCCAAATAAACCTTTTGCAGGCAGACACACGAGACAGCTGGTAAAAGCTGCTATTTTTATTGTTGAAAAACTCATCCCATTATAATGGGAAATAATCTGTGACAATGTACTTACACTTTGTTTACAACTGGAAACTAAATATAGTTTCAGTGGTGGGTCCAAGCAATGTCTAAGGTTTTGTTGGAATAGAATGAAATAAAAAAGATAGATGAAAGGAAAGAAGTGAGAGAATAGTTCAAATGACTAGAGAGCGGATGAAATCAAGATTGAAATGTATCAGGGAAAGAGGCAGGTGGCTGGCCCCAGATTTTGCATGCAGTGCTGACTGGTGATTCAAATAGTAATTCACATTTACATTTTGTTTTACAATTTCTAAAGAATTTTTATATACATTGATGTATTTTGACATCTCAATAGATCTGGGGTGAAGGAGGTAAAAAAAATATTAGATTTGTAAGAATCAGTGAAAGTCCTGTAATACCCCTGTCTCTCCAATGTAAGAATATGCCTTAGATTTCTCATCTATAGGGATTCTGTGAGAATGAAGTGAAATATTATTTGTAAAATATTTAAGGTAGTGTTCAAATATAATTAGTGTCTGATCAATGTTAGCTGACACCATCATCATCCCTCCCAGTCCCTTTATAACATCCTTTCTGAAGACAGAGGTTAGAGCTTTATAGTTCATTATTGAGTTTCCCATCTTACCAATTTCGGAATTTTTACCCAGGAAGGGAAAAACTCTACTCTAGACAAATGAGATAGTGTTACAGGCAAAACTAAACCTCATGAGTGTCTGTCCAAAGCCTGTTCCAAAGTATTGGAACTCTGCATTAAATCTGAGAATCTTGCTCCTTCCACTTGGTAGATATCAAAACTGAGAAACCATGAGAAGTGATATGATCTCAGTTAGAATGTGAGACAAAATCTTCAAGGAATTTGTGTTCCCTGGATACTCAATCCAACCCATCCTATAGCAAGGGTGAAAATAAACACTAGGCATTACACATTCAATAGGGCCACAATGGACTGGATCCTTATGCTATGGGATCAGTGAGATCTATAACAGAAACATAAATAAGGTTCTTGATGTAAGTTGATACACATTACTGACTTAACACCCTTAAACCTCTCTCCCCATCCATACCCTTGTCTAAACCTTTTCCCTTTCCCCCCTCTTCCCCCTCCCAATTTTTTTATAAAACAAAATGACATGTTGCATTTGTTTCCTTA